>NC_090439.1:273337921-273640952 GCF_031143425.1 Pleurodeles waltl
AGGAAGTGCATCTTACTTGCCACCACTACCCGGCTTGCTTTGTATACAGTAAAAATCCTTGAATGCTCAGGCGTGAGCTGCCCATACTACTGGGAAAGAAACATACCAAATAGAGCAAAATAGGCAGTTCAAATTTGGGTGGATGCTAAATGGGTTGCAGAACAATAAATGTGGAGAATAAACATGATTTAAGGAGCTAACGCTGTATCCAGCATCAACAAACAAAAAATTGAAGCAAAAGAAAGCTGAAGGAGAGAAAGATGATGAGCTGCAGGATAAGATTGACACTGACTGGCACCTCTAGTGATGATTTCTTAGAGGGCTTAGTATCCTCTCAATCACCACCTTATAATAATGTTCAGCACTCTGGAGATGGCAGTGATGTAGGTAGTGGTAATGGTTCTCCTACTCCCGTTGACCAAGGTTTAACTCAGATAAGGGGAACTTCTCTGATAGCACCAGTTGTGACTGTTCCAGCACCAACTGCTATTGTTTGACCATCCTGGTTATAACTTTCCCAGTTGTATCTGTCCCTGCAGCAACTGTTCCTGTTATATCGACCCAGACACTGACTGTTCTTACTGCTCTGATAACTATGGCTCTGAGGCCTATAATTTCTACAGTGCTTGGTGGAATGTCTGCTACTGTTGTTACACTTATGGCAAATAATTTGCCAGTAGCAATTTGGAGGCCCAACAACTTTTAAAGGCCTTTTGAGCAAGGTGGGAATCTGGTGTTTACAACTTCAGCTGACCAAGGTGCTATGGGATTGTTGGATTTTGGAGTGATACCTTGATTGTTTGGAGAATTCCGATATATTGGACTGAGATAGTTGAAAGATCTGAAACCTTTAGACATTTCCGGACTTAGGGTAGAGTTAAAGGAGCTTATTAGATGGAGTCTCCACTTTAGAGAGGTGGACGAGTATCAGGAGAATTAACCTATATTTTTGAGTAAAGATGCTTCTCACCGTGGTGCTCAAGGACATGATAGGTTAACAGAATTGGCAAATGAGTATCCTTGACACCTTCCGAAAAGCAAAACTTTGCAGAGAAGCTGTTGAGCTCAGTTAGATGATGAAGCAATTGTAAAAATGAGAACTAGTCAGTCACATACATAATTGGAGTAGTTTAGGCAAATGAAGGGACTGGGTGCCAGGAAAAGGGAGAAAGAGATGACATTGGAGGAATGATAAAAATACCACCAGTACCCCCAGATGGATCCATTACTGAAATGCACCCTTTGAGAGAGGTACATGCAGGAGAAAATGTGCATGTGCCTTGTAGTCAAGGTAATCTTGCTACATCTACAAATCAGTTCCCGAAATTGAGGGAGACTCCTGATCTGTAGTACACTCCTCAGGTTGATCAATTTGTGAACATTTCAAAAGTGCTGTGGGGGAATTTGAACACTTTTTTTGATACAGTGGTTTATTGGCCGACTGTAAGGTGAAGTTACAGTGTCCAAATGTTGAACCTTAGAGAGTGGTTGAGACAAATGCATCATCTCCTATCGTGATCAAGAAGTATAATCAGGTGATTAAATTATTGAAAGAAAAGTTCAGCAAAATCAATTTGATTGGTTGAAGATTAATCAAGAGGCCAAGAAATCAGTTCA
Organism: Pleurodeles waltl; assembly: GCF_031143425.1. Classification (NCBI taxonomy): domain Eukaryota; kingdom Metazoa; phylum Chordata; class Amphibia; order Caudata; family Salamandridae; genus Pleurodeles; species Pleurodeles waltl. The sequence continues at coordinate 273,339,539 of NC_090439.1, forward strand.
TGCTTATTATATGCAATCATTACAGCTATTCAGACAACATAGCAGTGTCAATAAGCCAGAAATGGTGATATAAATAAATGTGTGTCACAGCTTGTTCTCGGATTATGCCCAGTGATTAGCTTGCATACTCAACAGAATGTATTATTTTTTTTGCAAATCAAGTCTCTGAATAAAATACTTCAATATGCAAGGTATTACAATGTTGAACAAGAAATGCAACAAAAGAGACGTAAGGAGAAATGCATGCTGGCTCAGACAAAGCTGGTGCAGAAGGGATTTCAGAATGGCCGATATGTGGAGAATGGTGGTAGAATGCAAGGTGCTGGATATCAAAGTGGAGGACAAATGTTGAAGTGGAGAAGTAATGTACCCCAAGGTATGGCCAAATGCAGAAAATGAATACTATACACATGCAAAATATGCCAAAGCAGAGATCTGAAAATCATAACATGCCTTAAGCCCCAGTGATGCAGTTTCCTCAAGCACTGGTTCCCCAAACGTATATGGGGAAGAAGGGGTTCAGTGTGAACCAGCTTCCCAAAGTAAACCAGAACCATTTCACAAGTCAACACACTTTTAAGCGGTTTTTAGTTTTTGATGTCTCTGAAGTTTATGTTTCTGATCTATCACAATGACTGTGCCTGAGAGGGGAGGAAAACGGAGTATGTGGCACAGTCTTGGAGGTAGATCAGAGTGTCCCATTCATGGAAGGTAGGGTGAATGTCCATCCAGTGTCCTTTTAAATGTCACTGCTGTTACATGTTCCACTGTTAGAACAGTGGATGTTCCAAACCTATCCCTCTCTGGAAAACAGATCCAAGTTGTAAGTATTGTCAATAAACAGATCCTTACCCCTATCTCAGTGAAGGTCCCAGTAAAGATAGGGTCTTTTGAAAAAGTACATCAATTTGCGATACATGATTCTAGTCCGGTCAATTTGTTAGGAAGTGACCTTTTGTGCAAGTTAAATTGTACCATATATGGTACACCAGATGGTGTTGAGTTTCAGGTACATGATTGGAATATGGATTTTTAAACAGCTAAACAGGGGACAGCAGTGGTTTCTTTCTTCTGATGACTGTGGAAGACTTGCCACCTGATTTTAAAAATTCTGTGAAACCCGATGTCTGTGATTTCTCTATAAAATATATTAGATTCATTAAAGGAGTGGAACCTGTCCAAACGACTGTCAAACCTAACACAGAATAGCCCCAAACACTACAGTATAACATTACACCAGACATGGTAGCTGAGATTTCCCTAGTCGTTGAGTCCATGATACAACAGGGAATAATTAAGGCAATTGTGGCACGCCCATGTGATTCCCCTATTAAGGGGCTGTAAAACATGTGCGGAAAATACAGCATAGAGCACGACCTGCAAAAAGTTAATAATACTGTTGTTCTAGGTTGTCCTATGGTACCCAATACCACTGTGATTTTGTTTCAGGTAACCTTTGAAGCGGAGTGGATCATAGTAAATGACCTGTGTCAAGTGTTCTTTCCCATCCTGCTGCACGAAGAGAGCCAGTTTATCTTTGTCTTTTGGTTTCAAAATAGAATTCTGGCATGGAGCTTAGTTCCACAAGACCATACAGACAGTCTCTCAATTTGTTAACTAAATCCTCAAAAGAAATCTGAAGACTTCTATATTATGGGGTAATTCAATCCTTGTCCAAACCATCAGTGACCTGGTAGTTGTATTGTTGTCACAAGAAGCATGCAAACAAGACAACATTGCCCTATTGTATCACTTGGCAGAGAATGGACACAAAGGCCCTCATTACAACCACCAGGGCTGTTTTGGAGGTGCAAACTCTGGTATTATGTCGCGCCATGGTGGTACCAGCGGTTTTCCGCCACGGTGGTCCCGGCAGTTTTCTGCCACGGTGGTCCTGGCAGTTTTCCGCCACGGTGGTCCCGGCGGTTTTACGCCACAGTGGTCCAAGCGGATTTAATCCACCAGGGCAGCGCTGCTTGCAACGCTGCCCAGGGGATTACGAGTCCCCTTCCCACCAGCCTTTTCATGGCGGTAGGAACCTCCATGAAAAGGCTGGCGGAAAGGGGAGTTACGGGCCTCTTTGGGCCCCTGCACTGCCCATGCCTTTGGCATGGTCACTGCAGGGGCCCCCTGGCACAGCCCCACACAGCTTTTCTCTGTGGCACGACGGGTGCAACTGCTGGCTCCATTTGGAGCCAGCTCCCATGTTGCGGCCCACATCCCCGCTGGGCCGGCGGGCAGAAACTCCAGCGGGGATGTCGTAATGGCCACCGTGGGAGACGGCGGTTACAACTTGGCGGGAAGCAAAGTTGTGATGAGGGCCAAAGTGTCCCTGAGTAAATTATAGTATTTTCAAAAAGACGTCTTGTACTTAGGACAGTACATTAAGAAGGGAGCAATGAAGGTGTCCCAGGAGAGGATCACTGCCATTTTAAAAAAGAACTCTCTAACTATGCAGAGAGGTCAGGAGATTTCTGGGAATGGTGGACTACTATCATCAGTGGATACCCAACATTTCCGTAGTGGCCAAACCTCAACAGATGTTGACACACAGCAGGATGTATCTGATCCATTAACAGCATGAATGCCTCCATAGAGCTGAGAGAAACTGTTTGCCATGCCCTTGCTCTAGGAATGCCAGATTACAACAAAGAGTTTATATTGTTTTGCAGTGAGAGGAAGGGCTCTGCTCTCTCAGTGAGTACTCATATGCATGGAGATTCTCAAAAACCCATGACCTATTTTTCCTCTGTTCTTGATCCTTTGGCTACAGAACTGCCTAGCCACCTTAAAGTTGTATCAGCCATAGGTGTCAGCATTGAGCAGAGTGAGTACAAAGTTATGTGCTATACTCTTACCATGATGGTCCCTCACTCTCTAGAGATATTGCTTGCTCGGATGAAGACACAATATCTGATAAATAATAGGCTTACCTGCTGTGAGAAAGTTATACTTTCTGCTGAAAATGTTACATTGAAGAGGTGCTGTAACCTCAATTCTGCTCCACTTTTATCCTTACCTGAATCTGAAGCTTAGGGTGGGAGGTTGAGCATGACTGTCCCCATGTCACAGAACTGTGCACCAAGTCAAGACCTAATATTAAAGATGAACTCTTCTCGGATTCTGATTGTGTGTTGTTTGTGAACGGCTCATGCTTAAGAGATGATGAGGGAAATTTAAGAGCTGCTTATGCTCTCTATACGATCCAAGAAAACTCTTACTCTAACTTCAGCCCAAGTGACTGAATTGGTTGCTCTTACTAGAGCTTACTGTGTCTTACACTAAATGAAAGCTACCATTGTGTTGATAGTCAATATGTCTTTGGTGTTGTTCCTGTCTTTGGACAGTTGTGGTCAAAAAGGGGATTTATGACATCATCTGGGTCCCAATTACAAATGGTAAATATGCTATGAAACTTCTTGAGGCATTGCAGATGCCCCAAAACATTGTTGTGCTTAAATGTGCAGCACACCGGAGTAGAAAAGATTATGTAACAGCTGGTAATCAGGATGCCGACAAAGTTGTTTGTTAATGTGCTTATGGGTCCTGTGCATTTCATGGGGAATATTCAAACAAATCTGAAGAGGAAAATAACTTTGATCTCATGTTGTCTGTTGCTATTTACTCAAACGTACTCATTTATTCTACTCAAAATGTCCAACTGTAGAGAAATTATGGCTATCCTTTCTAAAAACCACTGTAAGTTAATTATAGCTGGAGTTTTTGTAGATGCTATTAATAAGGTTATTAAGGCTGATAATGGTCCTGTTAGGTTTGCACCTAAGCCTAATGTGCAAGCACACCCTTTCAGTTTTGATCTTAGGTTGTACACAAAGATGCTTCAGAGGGAGACGTGTCCATTAATGTCTTTTCTAGTTTTCTAAATGAGTACACATGTGCAGTGGAGATGAAGGACTACTGTGTGTGCTCATTTGCCTTCTTTAATAGCTGAGGGAGTCACTTATCATCACATTCCACTTTTTTATGGCATCACTTGTTATATTTAATTAAGTCTTCCATGTAGACAGTCAACCTTTGAATATTATGATTTAAATTATGATTCAATGCTTTTTGAAGTTCCTCTTAATAAATGTCTGACCCTATATCCTGAGGCAGGTGACGCCTGGTATTTTTTTTTTTTTACCTCTTAATATTAACACTGATCATGCCCATGTACTAAATCTAGCATGTGCCATGAGTGCTGTAGTAAAACGATTTATTCATGATTTAGAGGCAAGAAGGGTCAAACAGTGCCTTCGGTCCATGGGAGGAGAGGGTGTTTTGAAGCATGTTTCGAAGAAAGAAGAGGGTGAGTTTAAGGTGAAGGGAAATTATCCTAAATTGAAATTGGATTGGCAACACAAAGGGAAGTAGTGCATTTATAAATTATCCAGTGATGAATAAAATAGATATATTGGGGAGAATGCATGTGAACATAACTTTCAACCTTTAGGTGGCCTGTTCAAATTCCCACCGGGGATGATCAAGTGAGTCCTGGAGTTTATTTTATGTGTGGACAATATGATGTTTTTATGTTGCCTGGAATTGGTCAAGTACTTGTTACCTTGCCCAGGTATTTTCAATTTTTTTACATTCAAAGATATGTCTGGAATATGTCCCAACCAAAGACATCAAACGCCTCCAACGTATCCAAAATGCCTCCGCCCGACTGATCCTCAACATACCCCGCCAAAGTCACATCTCCCCTCACCTAAAGGAACTCCACTGGCTCCCGGTAGACAAGAGGATCACCTTCAAACTCCTGACCCACGCTCACAAGGCACTTCACAACACCGGACCCTCCTACCTCAACACCAGACTTCACTTCTACACCCCAACACGTCAACTCCGATCCGCCAACCTCGCCCTCGCCATCGTACCCCGAATCCAGCGCAAGACATCCGGCGGCAGATCCTTCTCCTTCCTCGCCGCCAAGACCTGGAACTCTCTCCCCACATCCCTTCGCCAGACCCAGGACCTCCTCGCATTCAGAAGGCTCCTCAAGACCTGGCTCTTCGACCGATAAACCAGCAGCGCTCCCCTCCCCCCCCCCCAGCGCCTCGAAACCCTGACGGGTACATAGCGCGCTTTATAAATACTATGATTGATTGATTGATTGATTGATTGGAAAGGGATCATCTAGTAGATAAAAGCACAGTGATAGTAGTACTTCACAATATTAGGAGACTTTTTGGAGCCATGATTACTTCTCCAGTTGTTGTTTTAAATGATTTGAAGATTAAGAAGCTTTCCATGATAGTGGATAAAGTTGTCACTAGTACAGATGGTGCATTGTTGGCCATAGATACTGAGATAGTAGAAATTTAGTCAGTGGTTCTGCAGAACTGTCTTGCAATTGATATTTTGCTGTCAAACGTGGTGGAGTATGTAAGATGCTGAAGGTTCAACAATTTTTTACCTTTATACAGAATTGAAATCTGATTTGAAGGAAGTAGAAGTAACAGACACTTGGGAAGCAGTTGTGAAAGGTTTTGCTGCTGTAGGTAGTTGGCTTCATAAGTTTGGCATTGGGCTTTTATGCGCTTTATTGAGACCTATTTTGATTATCAGCATTTAGTTGATTTGGTTATTTGCTAAGTTTAAGGTATTTAAATATATGAAGTCAAAGAAAGTGGTGATTGAAGGAAAGGGAGTTAGTAGGAAATGAGATGAAATGGAGTTAAGGAAGAAACCATGTATGGCCTTTTATGAGATGAAGCAGCTGCAAAAGTCAAGGCATAAGGTGTTGAAGACAACAGGATTCTCAAGTGGTCTCAGAAAGTTCATTTGATTTTTGTGATGGCTATTCTAACTATCAGAGGAGGGACTGGAGCAGTGTATTTTAATGACCACGGCCTTATATGCAACTTGTATTCTCAATGTGTGTTTAAATGTATTAATCTGTATGTGTAATATTAATTAGTTGTAGTAAGTGACTCTATATTCATTTTATTGCATACCTTTAGATGAATTATAATAAATGTATTCATCATAAAAGGAAATTTATTTTTTTCTTAAGTTGCCTTTAACATTATCATTTATGCTAACTGTTTTCCTTAAGAACCTATTCAAATCTAGTGCTGGCCTAACCTATGACCAGGCCTTGGTGCATATGTTACATTTTATATAGTGCTTTGCAGGTGTCTTGATTTCCCCTTTCTTTGCAGGTGTTTTATCATGTGCTTTATAAGCTTAGACTAAGTTCATTTTCATTGTATTAAATTAGCAGACTAATGAACTTTTAAATTAAAATGTAGCCTTGGTTATGGAAACAGAGATAGTGGGAGAAACCGTCATGTACCAAGCAGACCTGACTGCTGATACATTCAAGGTTGTCCAGACAATTGCTTTTGTGATGGAAGCGTGAAAAATAGGGAGTCTACCTGCTCCCCGATAATCCTGGCTTTTGATTAATTTCTTTGGTGAAAGATGATAAGGAGGAAGTTTCTGGAATCTTCTTTCATGCTTTAATTGTATTCTCCTCAGAATAGTAGACCAGGCCCTGTCCTGACATGCTGAGAGAAGAATTCTTCTCAACTTTGCTAATTGCCCGTGCCCAGAGTGTTAAGCTACATGCTTCAACATTAGACTTTTTCCCTTGAACCTTAAATCTGGTACATCCGATAATGAAATCTTCATCATAGAACGTACCTTTACCACTTTTGATACTTTGTTTATGTTGGAAAATGGGCTATTGGTCAGGGCAGGTAAGTGCCTACACTTAGCAGTAGGCCCCTAACCTTCACTTAGGTCCAGTTAGGGCTCAATAAATTAAACCCAGCTCAACGCTTGGTAGCTTGGCAAAGAGCGACAATGCTTAACTTAGGAGACAATTGTGTAAAGCATTTACAAATCACAAATCAGTAAATAGGTAAAACACTATTTAAATGCAACACCAATTTATAAAAATAGATTATATATTATCTTTAAAATGACACCAAAATGAATAAAATCGGATAAAGACAACCGGAGATATGAATTAATGCTTTTTAATGCTTGAAAGTAAATAGCACAATCTGGTCATCTGGTCTTACCTCGAATCAAAGTCAAAGTTAAAGGCCGACCGCGATGGAGCCCTGCTCGGCTACAGCCCACGGGAGGCCTCAGTCAAAAGTTTACCTTCCGACTTAGTCGTTTGCTTAAAGATTTTCTTTAGCAGGACCAAGTCACTAGTCCACTCCGACCTCCTGGAACTCTTCCTCGGATGCGTGTCGCGGGAGCCCTTGGTGAGGACTTTTACATTCGGACTTGGTTGTTTTTTTTTGTTGCTGAAAATCCTTCAACTGGGGCAAACCTAAATCTTGATCTGACGTCCTTTAAGCCCTCTTCGGACACACTGCCTGGGAGGTCCCAGTCAAGATTTTCTTCACCGGGACTAACCTTCAAGTCAGACTGGGTCTTGGTTGAGGCAAGCCGGCAAGAGTTGCCGCGGTGGGTCGGTCCCTTTATGGAGTTTTTTCCCAAAATTTCTCCAAACTTCTCCAAACTTCTGGGTCTTATTGCAGATGTTCTTTTAAGGTTCTTTTGAGGTCCACATCTCACCCCAGGGTTCCAATAGCTCTGAGATGCTCCTTGAGGGTGAGGACTACAACTCCCAGAAGGCACCTGGTGCAAACTCCAAATTGGCCACTGGACAGTGGTCAGCTGGTCAGTTTCTTCAGGAGTTGGTGCAGAGGACTCTGGTTAGCAATTTTCCACCTGTAGAAAACAGGGAGTCCCTCCTTGAACCAGTTGAAGCCAGGCGAAGTCGTTCTTGTGGTGGAGCCCAAGTGTGCAGCTAGGACAGTCCTCCAGAGTGCAGTGCCCAGGTGCAGGTCAGGGGTCCAGCAGGAGTTCTTCCTTATTGGAATCTGGTAGGGGTCTGAGGTGTGGGTGCAGCTTTTCCATATCTATCCTTGTTCCTGGGTGAAAAACAGGGGGGTTCCTGGTTCTCCAATCAGGTGCAGGGTCCTTCCCCCTGTGATGACCACTTCTTGGAAAATGTGGCAAAAATTATCCCAGGGAGCAACATTCCTCAAAAACCCATCATGGCTGAAAATGATTTTTGGAGGTTACACCTGGCTGAGCACACCCACTGGTGTGACTGAAAATCTTAAACACACACTTCTCTTGCCCTTTCCTAATCTAATCAGGGGGGCACTTAATTGTTTGGGTTTGCAGGATGTGAGGGAGGTGCTGGGTTGCTCCAAATGTCCTTCCCTGCCTTTGAAGACCAGCTCGACAGCCCTCCCCTCTTCCTGCTTCTCCATCTGCTGAGGGAAGTTCTACTCCCCTAGGGAACATCTCTTTGTGTTCAGCCTAGGCTACTTCACACCTCATCAAGGCAGCCTGGCCAGCTGTCAGAGGCTGGGCAATCAGAGCAGAGCACTACAGGGCTGAAGTTGGCAACTTTTTAGGCAGAATTTACTTGAACACGTTATATTAAATCCAACAGTTGTAAGTTGTGGGACTTATTATAAGAGTTAATGTGATACCAAACTTGAGGTATATGACACTTAAGAGCAATTTATAAATTAATATAAAGTCCCCCCATTCTAGCCTATGGAGGCCATTCACTACAATGAGAGAAATACTAATTTGGCTGTTTTACCTCACCAGGGCTTATTAAACTATTTATAAGGTCCCTCTTTCTAGGTACATGGCACCCAGCCCTAGGGGCACATAGGGCACACCTTAGGGGTGACTTATATGTACAAATAAGGTAGTTTTAAGACTTTGGAATTACTTTTGATTTCAAAGTCGAATTTGCATGTAACTTTCATTTAAAAGCAGCCAGCAAGCCAGGCCTGCCTTTAAAATGACACTGGGCCTCTCAGCATTGCACCTATGTTTGCAACACCTATGCTGGGGTCCCTAAACCTACATGCCCTACCATGTACTAGGGACCTATAGGTAGGTTGACTCAGCCAATTATAATTAGCCTAATTTGCATAATCATTTTAGACAGCGCACAGGCCCTGGGACTGGTTAGCAATACCCAGGGCACCATCAGAGTCAGGAAAACACCAGCAAAAAGTGAAAATTCGGGGCAAAAAGTTAGGAGCTTCTGCAATCAGCCCTGTTTTCTCACAGTTTAGAATAGGAGAGCTCCTTCATGGAACCTGCTTGCGTGATATTTTGCTTGCTGTCATGCTTGCTGATCATATATAAATTTAGACCGAATGAACATTTAAATATGTGTGTTCTTATTATATTGTTCAATCAATTTTGCTGACTAAGTTAAACTGAATTAAAGTTGGTAATAAAACCCTCCAGGTTTGAATACCATCCTCTCTGTCACTCTTGTGAAGTCACATTGGTTTCACTGTATTTTCAATGTACTTCAGATGTTAGCTTCCTTACTGCACTTCAAGTTGACTATCAAAGGTCCATGCTACCAGTAGTGAAACTAAATTGATGATGTCACCAAGGGGCTGAGATGTAAGAAACCCCTCTCTATCACCTTTCACATTCGTTGGAGAACACAAATTGGGCATATTTAATAGCTCATTGCGTTGACCAGTCACATTTTCCACATTTTCTATCTGCATGTGACTATCAGAAGTTTAGATCCTGGCGAGGTCTATTCATCTTTTCATTCTCACACAAATTTAGAAGCTATTTCATTTGGTAATAGTAATGGTATGTAAATGTTTTCCCTTCCAAAGGAAGTGGAAACTCACAGGATGCACTATACTTTGGTTTCCAATAAATAAAGCTTGTTTATCCATCAAGTTCCCTATCCACTTCTACATATAGTCAGCCATTATAACTCACTCTTCAGTGTTGTCTTAAGGATACTTGGGGCACCAGGGAAGAAATGTTTTGTGGCTACCTTTTCATAATTTTACTGCCCACTTTCTTCTAATTCATGATGCCAGAAATTAAGTTTACACAAAAACAGTCTAACAGGCTCATTACAAGTTTGGTGGTCCCTCCACATGACTGCCAAACTCCTGAGGATGAAGCCACTGCTATAGGGGTGACATCCCTAATGTGCGAATTACAATGTTCCCACCGGGTTGACCAGCAGAACATTGCAATAATGTTGGTCAGTCCGGCGGGAACTGTGCTGCAGTAAAGGACTTGGTTCCCTTTTGGGAGCCGAGTCCTACATCGTAGCACAGGGGGAGCTGTCCAGCACCCTCGGAACGCATTCTGATGGTGCTGTGCATGGGCCCCCCTGGGGCCCTCAGCACTGGCTTTCTGCCAGCCATTTCATGGCAGGGTCCCCCCCATGAAAAAGCTGGCGGAATGTGGGGTTGTAATTAGCCAGGCATCACTGAGTTCAGTGCCGCAATGGCTGATTACAAGCCCGACCCTCGTCACCCTGTTGAGATCTATGATCCTGGTGGGGACAGAGGTCTGAAGTCAGGTCCGCCTGCCTAAGTCGCAATAGGGAGGTCAGACAGCCCGGAGTGCGGAGGTCCGACTATCAACGCAAGTGTGGTGGTCCGTGGACCACCACACTCATAATGAGGATCTAAATGTGTCTTTCCAGGGCCCCCAAAAGTCCTCAAAATGCCATTTGGCAAAGTAAGAGACCCAGAGGTAGCTGTAGGCAGAGACAAGAGACTGAAAAATGGAAATAGAAAGAGGCAAGCTAGATAAAGAGAAAATGTACTTTCCCGGGGGACCACTTGGAAGCTAAGGGCCCTGGGAAATTAACTAAAAAATATATATCACAGGTATATATACTGGAGAGGATTAGATGCTCTAGGACAAGTTGTATTGAAAAACAAACTGTTGCCCTTCTTCAAAGGTATTGTGCAATGCTCACTGAAGTTTATTCATATTTTTTATATTTTCAGCTCTTCTGTGTATTGTTATTGTGAAAACAAAAAAGGAAAACCACACTGTGAGCTATTTTTGCAAACATCTTGACTATATTATGGACTTGGAATATAAATACAGGTTCTACCTACTGTGTATTGACCTAAAGTAAGCATCAGATGTTAAAATCCCAACATGGCGCTCGCTAGTAAGATAAAAGTAAGAACAGAGGCCTGACCACATGCCGGATGATATTAGTGGCAGATGGGATCGTCAGAAGTGTGATGGCATTTCCTCTGAATATGCGAAGGCTCACTTCAAACTTTGATGCTGACATGATTAGCGATGAAAATATGCTTTGTTCCTGTGCCTTCACATGGTCTCAATATTGGTACTTATCATTTTCTTGTAAAATCAAATGTGATTCTGTCATTTGAGCGCAGATGCTGCTCACAATGCAGCATTGAGCTAAGCTCAGAAACAAAGCTATGAATAAAAGCGCTGTCAGGATATGGAATTCTAAAAATAGGTATTACCGTTTTTCCTTTAAGAAGTTATTATATCTAATCTTGTCGTTTTCTTCATTACATTTACTCTGTTGTCCTTTTCATAATAATGTAACTTGCTCAACTGATCTGGGCTGGGATAAATTATTAGATACTCACCAACTGCAGCCTTATTTACCGCTATCCAATGAAATTCACCAATAAGTAAAGAACACTGACCGCACACTAACTGCAATGCCACCAAAGTGGTCCATTATTCTCTGCGGTAATACAGTACGTAATGCATACTGATACTTCAGGGTGCAAAATATACAGTACAGTGAAAAGAATTCCCTCCCTGTTTCACACCTTAAAATCGGTATAACCTAGTAATATTGAAGCATCCCCCCTATCAAGTTGCGTCTGAATGTGCAATATATTCCCTACAAGTTCAGACAGGTGTCAGTTTTGACATTTGTATGGCAGATAAAGTGTGGCATTGTATTAGGAAAGTGTGTACGGGCTTCCACCGATGTATATACTTGTGCATTGTCTCCAGTGCCACAAATATACCGTCCAAATGTGTACTTACACATGTTACTTTTCTTCTATTAATTGTACACCTTGAAAGCATGGATTTACTTGTGTTAAATACTGTTCCTGTGTATCCTCTGAAAATATAGGGGTGTTTGTGGTGTTTCTTTCACCTAATTTACACCCTTACACACGCATTTGTTGCAATTAAATTTGGGAGCAGCAATCTTGTGTGAATAGCCATTGAAAATGTTTACAAAGTCCCAGAATGCTAGAGTGTCGCAGGAGCTCCATACATCCCCAAGGCCATCTCTCTGCTCCTTCCCTGGGAACATCCACTCTCAGACTAAAGCACCCAATTATAATCTGAATCCTAGCACTGGATTTTAAGAAGTCACTAGTGAAGATTATAATAGGAGAATTCCTAAAACTCTGGAATCAGGATTTGGGAACCCCCTAAACATGGGGAAAATTTACAAAGACCGGTCCAAAACCACGAAGTGCACAAAACCATGCCGAGCAAGTCAGAAAAGGACTTAGCTAATGGATATAAATAAGGAAAGCCACACTTCACGATGCCCTGTGAATGGTTGTAAATGCAGGGATGGTGACCTGCAAAGGACAGCAGACCACCACCCCTTCATTTGTTTTTCCATACATAAAACACATTTTTAAATGATCTCATTAAAAGAACAGATACAGCCTTATAAAAAGGTTTCCTGTAGGGGAAGCACGTCAGGGAGGCCACTACCTTATCCCTCTATCTTCCGAACATGATTTTCAAATCAAAACTGACTCTTGGGGGGGGGGGGTTCCCTTTTTTGAATCAGTTACCACCTCCTTTGCGTTTTCAATGATGTATTTGAACATGTCATGTAGGATGTGAGGTCATAAGTATAGCATGGCGGGGTGCAAGGTATAGTTAGCTCAGTAACTATAACTGGTAAATGTCGTTGTATTTTTGTTTTAAAACAATATTATTTATATAATAACAAGGAATAACTATGACTTCACTTTAACTTAATTTTTTCATCTATATGTTTTCCTTACCGTAACCAACATTCATAGTACCTTACCTAACTATTATGTTACTTCAAACATTTCTCCCAGTGACTTTTCTGGGTATTTTTTTACCATGAAGTAAGATATTGTTACCAGACCTAACTATAGTGTCACTTACATTTTTTTTTAAAATGAATTTCTGTTATTTTTACGTAAATTAAATCCGTATTGCATTATCTAACTATAATTTGTTTTTTTTTGGTTTTCTTCAGTGATTTTCTGGGTTTTTTGTTCGATCGTAATTACACAACTCCCTCACTGAGCATACCTTTTGTACAATAGGGAGTTGTATGCAGTTCCAGAATGCAGGCCCTTGTCCAACCCCCATGCTGCCAGCCAACCTCCAGCCACTCATGTCCTTAGGTGTGTACAGCTGGAGTTTGGCCCCAGGGCCTGCATTCAATCTCACACAGGGCAGCCAGCCACCCGCTGTGCACAGCCTTCAGCCATGCACACCATGTTGTTGGATGCCCGCCCTGGCCCTGTGTCCAACCAGGCTAGTGACAACCCCCCACCGGCCACCTGATGGAGGTCAATGATGGTCACAACATTTCTCTTAATGTTGCAGCCAACCAATAAAATCACTTGGTAACAGAGGACCCGTGCTGGTCCCAAAGTATAGTGATGGCTTACAGGAATAAAAGCCCTCTCTGCCAAGAATAACATTCTATTTTTTAATTCACATCCAGATATTTTTTTTTTCAAACCTGCTTTTCAAAAATGCTTTCCTTCCTTCTTGTGTCATTGCCCTTCTCACATGTGCTACATCCTGCAGCACACATTGAAATGGCACCTTGCCATAATTGCTTGTAAATGTGCAGGAAGGGACACCTCCCTGCATGTAACCAATATATCCCCTCAAAACAGGCACCCCTTCTTCAAGGTGCAACAATGCCTGTGTTGGTGCAGGAGAACAAATCTGCAGAGACACGGGAAATCAGAGGGGTGTGCTGTATTCCAGTAAACTTGGCATACCTCGCATTTCAAAACTGGCGCAGTTCAGTGCAACATATATTGCTCCTGCACTAAGCTGTGCAACTTGAGAAAAGAATCAGGCCCTAAGTGTGCAACCCGTGGAAAGCAAACCACACAGCGTGGATGAATAACAACTCCACACACATCCATGTGCCATTTGTGAATGGGCACAAAAGTGAGCTCAGACAACACATATGGCATGTCTGTGACCATCATTTGTGCACCTGTATAAGTAGCTGCACTCTCACCATATAACAAGGTTGACTGTGTTGTGTGAATGGTTGATGTACTGCTTAATGGGACATCTACTTGCGTAAAAACTGGCACAAGTGGCATCAAAGTTGCACTACCGGCACAATGTCACAAGCCTGTAATGCAAATGTATCATCATACAAATAGTTGCCTATGTGGATCCAAGCTGCACATTCCCCTTTTGGCACATCAACAAAGTCTCAAAATGCATGCATTGATCCACATTCTACATCCTTAGCCCAACATATGCATGTAGCAGATATACTGTATGCAAGGAAATGTCCCAAATGTATGGAGGGCCAAACTAATGGGCACACATTCCCTAATGGTTGGACTCTCCCTTCCAATTAGCACATGTGTGGGGCCTGCTAGAGACAGATGAGAATGTAACACAAGGATTGTAAGCAATGGACCTACCCGTGCTTTGCTGCACTAGTGCCATCATTCATGGTGCCAATGTATTATAGCACCAAAAGAGTGACAACACACACTACACAACTGTGGATATGTCCACCATGGTAAATAGGAAGGCAAATTACGTACCACCATGGTGTCAGTGCAAAGTTCCAGAAGCCCGCAAGGACGTTGGTGGTGTGGGATCAAAGCACAAAACACCTGGAAAGGTTGCCCAATGTGTGATGCACATTGCTACACATAATTTACAACTACAACCTGGGGTCTGCAACTTGTCACTGAACCTCCAGTAGCAATTAAAATGATGTGCCATGTCAACAGCCACCACAGTCAAATATTGACATATCCCTATCTCATTGCAGAGGATGATGCCTTATCTCCTGACGCCCTGCCTGTCCTGGATTTTACAGATTAGATGGATGACCAGCTGCCGATCATCAATGAAGAGACTCTCCAGGATGTCCTTGGTTCCCTCCAGTCACAGGGAGGACACACAGCATTACGGGGTCTCCACATGAACCACCCAGCTACCAACACACAGCATGAGCCAGTCATGACACAGCCCTGGACTCCGAGGACCCAGATATCACCTTTCACAGGACAGTGGTAGGTGTCCAGCGGGAGCAGGTGCGAGTCTGGATGGAGACCATGTCAGGTAGCCTAGAGGGAGTGCAGAGGTGCCTCAGTCCAAATAGGGACAACTCAGCTGCCATCAGAAGCACGCACTACCCGCTACGTGGACTTCAGCAGTCCCTGGCCGACATTGCTGCTGTCGTGAAGCAGAGGCTTCAACAATTGCCCTTCCAGTATGGCAGAAGAATGATAGACAATAGGCTGGCGTCTATAAAGAAAACCCTGGAGTCCATACAGCGGGAAGTGGCCTCCCTCAGGGAAAACATGACGGCCTACCACTGTGATGTTGCTGCAGTGTGCATAAATAAGCAGTTCCTCCTTGCTGCAGTGATGCCTTATATGTTCCCATAAATGGCAGCTGCTGGGACCTTTGACTCCACATCTCTATCTCCTGATGTGTGTGTGTGGCCCCCTCAACCTCAAAAACAGCACTGCCCATGACACAGGAGTCACCACACCCATCAGAGGAAGAAGGTGTTGAAGGAACAACATTAACACGGAAAAACACCCGGTAGCACCACTCTGTGCCACATGGACAGTATCTCCTTAGTTCTGTGCTTAAGATCATGCCAGTCTTGTGACAGCTGGCAATGTGCCCTCTTCACTCAATTACTGTTTACTTGTCTGCTATGTACTGTCATTGTCTCAAATCATACCCATGGGTAATTTGGATACCTCCTCACTAATGCACACTTCTTCTTACCATTTCTCATGACATGTCCCTCACCCCTGGACTCTGACTGTACAACAAATGGCTCAGGATATCTCATGGAGTCTGTGAACTGGAATTGTTTCACACTGGAAAATATGCTTGCACCTGTAAATAAATTACCTTGTTCACATGTAACATTTCAATGTTTACCGTGATCCATCAAGTCAGTTTAATGTATGCATTGTGTGAAGCTATGTCAATGAGAACAGAACCTAATTACATGTGTGCATTAAAGTCAGACACAAAGGCACACACTAGGATCCTAACATGAAAAAGGTGAATAATGGTGTTGTGGGCTACAACCAACTTACACAGCCTTAAATATATATATTGAACAGATATCCATGGAAGTTGACATATGGCATATATGGGTCAGAACCAAGTGTATGGTAATTTTCACAGATGAGAACACCAGTACAATATGTGTAGTTCAGAAGAGAGGAATTTTGTCAGTGACGGGCAGCTGTCAGTGTTGCAGGATACAGAACCTAAAATGGCCATTGAGATAGCGTATTTTGATATTACATATTATAGACGTGAAATGCTTATGTCTAACAATGCTGTATTAATAAACATTCATTAAAAGCGTATTCATAAAAATGGAGAATCGTTCATATGTATAAACTAATGTCAACTGTAAGGAATAATCGTTTATAGTTTGCCTAACTGAGCACATTAAAACGTATAAAACTGCATTCATTAAAACTCGTATATCTTAAGTTAGCATGAGCCAAGCAGAAGCTGTGTAGCTCTCATAAAAGCTTATTTTTCCTGTCTCTTCAGTGTGCGGACTTGCAAACGACCATGACCCAGCTATTGTTCTCTCTGTATTAGTTTGAAACATAGGGACATCTTCCCATCCGCATGCTAGCATCTTTTAGTATAAAATGATTGTGCTTCGAAACATTTGTAGATACTTCCAAGGACAATGAGACGAGGGAACGAGAACTTTTAACCTGAGACGTGTGCCAAGCTGATGAAGTAACCCCGGATATGCCACCTACGGAAGGCCAATTATGAAGACCAATCAGAAGACAAAATATTATCGAGAGATGACAAAATGCATTACTTAATGTATAATTTGATAGGTTAACAATGATGGGGTGTATTGACTAACCAATAGAATTTTGGGGGAATGAATTAGTCCGTGTAACTCTCCAATTATGGGTTTGAGAAAGCCCTGTGGGAAAGTCCGAATTGTGCAGGATTTGAGAAAAATAAACGAAATCGTGGTAAAATGCTGCCCTGTGGTTCCCAACCCAGCAGTAATAATGTACCAGGTTCCTTGTGATGCTGAGTGGTTTACCGTAGTAGACCTATCACAAGCGTTTTTCTCGATTCCACTTCACGAGGACAGCCAGTTTTTGTTCAGTTTCAAGTTCCTGGATAAGGTATACAGTTGGTGCAGAATTCCTCAGGGGTTTTCTGAGTCACCATCCATCTTCAATCAGATATTGAAGAAGGATTTGGAACCTCTTGTGCTACCTTACAATTCGACTCTTGTGCAGTACATTGATGATTTGTTGATTGCATCCAAAACCAAAGACAGCTGCAAATATGATACCATTGCCTTATTAAATCATTTGGGAAAAAACGGACATAAGGTATCACCTAAAAAGCTGCAATACTGCCAAAAAGAAGTAAAATATTTGGGGCATCTGATTGAGAAAGGGTCTCGAAGAATATCCAAAGAGAGAATAACAGTTGTTTTACAAATGAATCCCCCAACAACAAAGAGAGATGTCAGAATGTTCTTCGGAATGGTGGGCTACTGTCGTCAGTGGATACCCAACTTCTCGATCATTTCAAAACCATTAACAAAGCTGACAGGAAAGGAAGTTAAGGATGAACCATACACAATCACATTGACAAAAGAAGAGCTTGAGTCATTTCTGGAGCTGAAAGAATGCATGTGCAGGGCTCCAGCATTAGGAATGCCTGATTATGAGAAACCATTTTTGTTGTTCTGTCATGAACGTGATGCTTGTTCTTTGTCTGTTTTAACACAGGTCCATGAAGATGCAAATCGCCCTGTAGCATATTTTTCGGCTACTTTGGACCCTGTCGCAGCAGCCTTACCGGGTTGTTTGCGAGCAGTCGCAGCAGTTGGTCAAAGCCTTTCACAATGCGAGGGCATAGTCATGGGATATCCCCTGACAGTATTGGTTCCACATTCTGTTGAAATTTTGCTGACACGAACTAAGACACAACACATGACAAATGCCCGACTTACCAAATAGGAGACAATTATTCTGGGGTCACCAAATGTCACAATGAAAAGGTGTACTGTACTGAACCCGGCAACTCTACTTCCCATTGAGAATACAGAAATAAAAGATGGGGAAGAATTTGAGCATGATTGTCTGGAGGTAACTGAGCTCAGTACCAAACCTCGCTCAGATATAAAAGATACCCAGTTAAAGGAAAACGATTACATTATGTTCGTTGATGGGTCCTGTCTAAGAGATTCATCAGGAACCTTGAGAGCTGGTTATGCAGTATGTACCATATCCGGTATAGTCGAAGCCTCCTGGCTTGAGAAAGTGTTTTCTGCACAGGTGGCAGAATTGATAGCTCTCACAAAAGCCTGCCATGCTGCTGCAAATCTAAAGGTCACAATCTATACAGACAGCAGATACGGATTTAGAATTGTACATGATTTTGGTCAACTCTGGTCACAAAGAGGGTTTATGACATCCTCTGGTTCACCAGTGAAAAATGGAGAACAGATAAGAGATTTGTTACATGCGATTCAGTTGCCTCTTGAAATTGCTGTGGTGAAATGCAGTGCTCACACCAGATCACAAGATTTTGTGTCTATGGAGAATGGTTATGCAGACCAGGTTGCCAGATTTTGTGCATTGAACTGTATATCTTTTAAGGAGCAATGGGAACTGTTACCACAACCTGAGAATGACACAACCTTAAGTCTAGCATTACGAGTGGTTGATACCTTAGACGAATTAAAGACACTACAAAGCCACCTTGGTAAGGAAGAAAAACGTTCTTGGCAGAAAATGCAGTGTGTACAGAGAGAAGACGATATTTGGGTATCAAGAGAGGGAAAACTAGTGTTGCCAAACAGTCTTCTGTCACAATTTGCCCGATTGTATCATGGGCAGGCCCACTTGGGAAGAGATGCCATGATCAGATCATTTAAAATTGATTGGTTCAATCCGAAATTCAGACATGCCGCAGAGATTACTTGTCACAGATGCGTCATTTGTCAACAGATGAACGCTGGAAAAGGAACTGTGGTAACTTTGAGCCACATTGGGAGAGCTGGTGGTCCATTTAATAAGATACAAATGGATTTCATTGAAATGCCTGTTTGTGGAGGTCTGAGATACGTGCTGGTGATTGTGTGTGTTTTTAGCCATTGGATTGAGGCATATCCCACACGTAGGAATGACAGTCTTACAGTTGCAAAACTACTACTCAGAGAATTAATACCCAGGTTCAGGTTTCCGGTTTCTATAGAATCAGATAGGGGAAGACACTTCGACAATGAGGTGATTAAACTCCTGTGTGCCGCACTCAACATTGAACAAAAGCTGCATTGTAGCTATCGCCCTGAAGCTTCAGGACTAGTCGAACAGATGAATGGTACTTTGAAATCAAGAATAGCAAAAATGTGTGCAGCAACAAACATGAAGTGGCCAGATGCGTTACCTCTAGTGCTGATGTCTATGAGAAACACGCCAGATAAGAAAACAGGATTGTCCCCACATGAAATCCTCATGGGCAGAGCAATGAGGTTACCAGCGGTACCTGCAAATGCACTAGTGAATATTACAGATGATATGGTGTTGGATTACTGCAAAAGTTTGGCTGACGTGATTCGCTCTTTCTCTCACCAGGTGGAAGCTAACACGTTACCACCAAGCGGCGAACCAGGACACTCTCTGCAAGCTGGAGATTGGGTGGTTGTCAAGAAGCACGTAAGAAAATCGTGTCTTGAGCCGCGTTGGAAAGGGCCATATCAAGTGATATTGACGACCACTACTGCTGTGAAGTGTGCCGGGGTTCCCAACTGGATACATGCCAGTCATACAAAAAGGGTAGCATGTCCTGTTGAAGAGGAACTTGAAAATTCTGGTGCAGCAACCTCAAGAGGAGAAGTCTCAGAATCAGAGATCAGTCAAGAAGAATCTGAGACTACAGGAGAGCCCGCTGAGAACAGCCATGTCCCTCAAACTATCAGTGAGTTCGAGAAAGGTGACGAAGTGCCAATCTCAGTGGAGGCAGCAGGAGAACAAAGTCAAGGAGAGGTTCTCCCAGAAGCAGACGAATACAATTCAGAATCTGAATATAGTGTCGAACAAGGAGAGAGAGACGAAGAAGTGGCAAATTTAAATAAGAACGAATCAAGATCTGCCGAACGAGTTCCAAGCCTATCAGAAGAAAACACCATATTATCAGAGGAGGGTGCTGTCCAAGGTACTGAAGGAAAACGTCGAAGTAAGACGAACGGAGGTGATAATTGGCCAGACAATTCACACTTTAGAATAAGAGAAATAGCAAATGAAACAATAATAGAGGAAAGCGATACCTCACGGGCAGACGATCTGAGTGAAGGAGAACAGCAAGGTGAACGAAGAATAAAAAGAAAAAGAATAGCAAACAGAAGATATACCGGTCCTGAATGGGCATACGCTACAACCTCTGAATGGCAACAAGAATTCTTAGCATTCTGTTTTGATCGAGAAATACCAGGCCAGTACTACGGTACCTGAAGAATATACAATAAGAAAACTGAAGATAAAAAGATCGAAATTGTGAAAGCTAAAATAATAAACAAGAATCTTAGAGAAGAAAAAAAAAAAACTACCAGAAAGTGACATTAAACCTGGATTTGACTTATAGAAACCTGATTACGACAAGCTGCTAACCTGAATTGACGAAAAGGGTCCTGGATTGAGTGAAGACGCTGTAAATTATGCAGAAAGAGTTTGCTACTCAGAGTTGATTGTTAATCTACTGTTTGATTCTATACAAACATGGCTTATAGTAACAAGGGAAGTAAAGTGTGTGGCTGGTTAGGACTTATGATAGGTGCTGTATGTGCAAAAATGATTGTGGGAGTGATTGTAGGAATGCCATGGAAAGAGAGTGAAACTATTAATGCAACTACAAAACCTGAGACTACTACTACAACTAATAAACTATCACCATGGGAGAAATTTGAGCAAGACACAAAACATCTGCATGAGGGAACTAATCCAAACGGGGAGCTTTCTACTAATGTTTTCTATCGCCTACTAAATGAGTATGTGGAAACTATGAATGCGAAAGACTGTTATGTGTGTACTAAAATTCCTTCATCTGTGCAGGAGGGAGTTACTTATCATAGCCTCCCTCTTACGTATGGGATTAGTTGTAGCCTGCTACTAACAAGATTTTATGATCAAGAGCATGTGCAATATTTTTATTCAAATCTGGATGTTGTGTTTTCTTTTGTGCCTGTTATTGAATTCTTAAATAAGTTAGCTAAAGAACATGATATAAAATTAGTTAGAGGATTCTTTGAGCCAACACTAACATTTGGAACTGCTTATGCACATCGCAATAACTTAACATGCTTACTGTCTCCTGTAGAGAAAAGCTTTTTAGATCACACAGATGATAGACGCAAAGCATTAAAAGAAAGATTAGAAAAAGGTTTAGAAAAACGCACTTATGCAAATGATTATGCTTATACTGAAATTAAAACACAAGGCAAGTTAGCTATAGATGCATTACACGTAGGTAGATTCTGTATATATAGACCAAAATCTGATCAAGATAATTTGTTTGTGGGAACGAGTGAATGTAGGCATGTGTTTTTGTTTCAGAGCAAATGGACCTTTATGTTAAATGGACAAGACCCAGCGATTCCTGGAATCTATTACATCTGTGGGTTAAATGCGTATTACCGTCTCCCTAAGGGATGGTATGGGACATGTTATTTGGGAATAATATTCCCAAAGATTTACCAGATTGATGACTTAAAACAACTACCTAAAACATCTGAATTACAACATACCAGACAAAAACGAGAATCAGTGGCGGCTGTCATTGGTGATATATTTGGAGCTATAATCCCTTCAGTGGGGGTTGTCCTAAATTCTATGAAAATTCAAAAGTTGTCTACTATTGTGGATAACATGCTGACAAATTTTACAGGAGCTATACTTCTGATGGATACAGAACTTGCTGTAGAAAGAGCTATGACTCTTCAAAACCGGCTTGCTTTAGACATTCTTTTAGCAAAGAGTGGAGGTGTGTGCAAAATGCTTAATGAGCGACATTGTTGCTCGTATATACCTGACAATAGTAAGAAAATTAGAAGCATGCTTACTAACCTGACTAGAGATAGTGCAGATTTGAAGGATCTAAAAGAACTTGGTGTTTGGGAGAAATTTGGAAAGGGAATTGCCCTAGTGGGAAGCTGGTTTACCAACATTTGGAATGGGGTACTTGCAAAAATCATGATGGGATTATTAATTGTTCTGATTTGTTTATTGGGATTTTGGGGAATATGCAAAATTAATGAAAAGGTGAAAAGAAATTTGGCTAACAGAACCAAAAGAAACTAAGAAAGTGAAAGAGAGAAAATGTTCAATGAAATATGGGAAAGCTCACATAAGGGAAAAGGTGTTGAAATGCACATTATGCGTAAAATAAAGAATTAAAACCTAGAAGATTTTTGATGACGAGCGTCATCAGAGGAGGGACTGAGAGAGCGTATTTTGATATTACATATTATAGACGTGAAATGCTTATGTCTAACAATGCTGTATTAATAAACATTCATTAAAAGCGTATTCATAAAAATGGAGAATCGTTCATATGTATAAACTAATGTCAACTGTAAGGAATAATCGTTTATAGTTTGCCTAACTGAGCACATTAAAACGTATAAAACTGCATTCATTAAAACTCGTATATCTTAAGTTAGCATGAGCCAAGCAGAAGCTGTGTAGCTCTCATAAAAGTGTATTTTTCCTGTCTCTTCAGTGTGCGGACTTGCAAACGACCATGACCCAGCTATTGTTCTCTCTGTATTAGTTTGAAACATAGGGACATCTTCCCATCCGCATGCTAGCATCTTTTAGTATAAAATGATTGTGCTTCGAAACATTTGTAGATACTTCCAAGGACAATGAGACGAGGGAACGAGAACTTTTAACCTGAGACGTGTGCCAAGCTGATGAAGTAACCCCGGATATGCCACCTACGGAAGGCCGATTATGAAGACCAATCAGAAGACAAAATATTATCGAGAGATGACAAAATGCATTACTTAATGTATAATTTGATAGGTTAACAATGATGGGGTGTATTGACTAACCAATAGAATTTTGGGGGAATGAATTACTAGAAAGGGATAAAAACCCATGACACAGGAAATAACCAGTCCATTAGGTAGGGAATGATATTGATTACATCCCGAAACTCTGTCACACTATTCTGTGACTTGAGACTTAGACAAACCATTCTTGCCCATACTGCTGCCCCTTACACTTTTCTCCTTATGAGGAGAGTGTCTCTTGCCTCTAACTTAGATAGACTGACGGCGATCTAACTGATGTCCTGAAGACGAAGACTGATCCTGAATGTTGACTTAATCAGAGGAGGGTAATTATAAAATTGCTAATGGAAATTCATTTTGCCTTTCTTTCTAGGTACCAACTGCTGTATGTTTTGATAGAGACCTTAGCTAGAAGTTTTCCAAATTGGTGTTCAAAATTGTTTTGCATGACGCCCAACATGCTAATGCTAATTAGAGGTTAGACGAGGTATTCATTCTGACTGACAAACTGACGTGACTGACGTGGTGCTATGCTGAACTAGTATCTTAGAAAGTTCGATGTGTTATAATCTACTTATATCTATCTGATTGTCTATGCTACTGATCTTTGCATTATCTAAAGCTTATTGTGGTTGCCATCTTGTAATCGTGCTTATATGTTTATTGACTTTGAGATTAATGCCTTTGCTACTAGATTGTAATCAATAGGGAATAAAACTTATTAACTCCATTAAGGTGTGGTTATTTATGACTGAAAGGTCATGGTTGCGCCGAACGTTTATTAATGTCTAAAGTAAGAGATAATTTGATGTTAAACGTTGACAATGATATTGACATATTGATTGATATTTTGATTAGTTATCTCGTCCTACGGTGTCTCACCACTGGGCCCAAAGATTCATTGGCCTAAAACGAGTCCTGATGTGTATAAATTGACATAGACGGACGCGTTAACACCATCATATGTGTCACAATTGCCACCAATAATTCTGACAGACCCCAGCAATGACAGTTGAAGTTCCATACCTACCTGTTCAAGATTCGGTATACATACACAACGTGAATGGCTGGAAATGTGATGGACAATTGATTTGAGTAGCTGATGTTATTAAGCAGCCAATCTGACAGCTCCTTGTTCATAGGAAATGCACATGGTCATACACAGAAATAAAGACAGAAATCATACCCTAAGCCATTCCTCCTACTTGGCCAGTGCACACATGAGAATACACAGACACTCAATCAGCATGGGTAGGTAATTGCCTAATACTAACAGGATTTATTAAAACATATTAAGAACATCATATCAAAACCTAATCTATACACTACCCTACATTAGGCTAACCTAAATTAACTTATCTTAACTTACACCTACACATATCTATCCTATTATAAACATATCTTACACAAGTAACACCACAATCTAAACATTGTCCCCCACCCTCCCTTAAGAGACGAGACACAAGTAGGACAACATAAACTAAGGCTACACATGTACTAACTTAACCTATTTCCTAAACAAATATATATATTTTTGTACGTTTTTTTAGATGATATATTAGCATATAAACCCCAACATAACCCCCCACCCAAGCCCCCAAAATACAAAATGTACTAAAAGCCACTCCCCAATTATACTTGCACTAACCTACACCTAAACTACACTATTTTACTAACCTAACACTACCCACCCAAAACCCATTATATGTTAACATTTGTAAAGGGGAGCGGGAAGAAACTGGGACTCTGTGACACAAATAGTTTACATCTTCTTCAGTTTCTTCTTGCAGTACTTAAGGAGTTTGTCATTCCTGGCATTGTCTCTTTCCAACTTATCCAACCTTGCCATCATGGCTGCCATATTCTGTCTCATGTTGGCCTCAAAGGTTGAGGTTGTGGCTGGAGTAGGTGGCTGTTGGGGTGACTGGCTGTGGATTGGTACAGTAGATATGGAGGGGGTAGGACCAATAGAGGTCCCCTTGACCCCAGATTTATTTCCCAATGTGGCCTGCACAGTTGTAGGCTGTAACGGAGGTCCCTCATTAGAAAATGCATGCCACACCCCAGAAGCTTTCTCCCTCCTATATTTCTTCTCCATCCTTTGGTCCCTAGCCTGTACCGCCATTATGTGTCCATACCTGTCAGCTCTCTTCTCAAAAACATGTTTCACAACTGAAACACGAGGAGAACATGGCATTAAATACAGCATCTGGTGGAGGTAGAACAGAAATGCAATGTACACAGCATCCTCCGATGACACATGCTGTCCACCACACATTCCACAACACTGACAAACTCCAAATCTATACTAACTTCCTACAATCCATCGACAGTATCATGTACATGTCACTGGGGTAGCGGCTATCCATTGTTCACCATCAGGGCTCGAGGTAAGTGGGCTACTGCATCCTTGTTCAACATTTGTGTCGTCATACTAATGAGGATCAAGGGGCCCTACAAGTCCAGAATCCCTGTGCCATTGTCAATATGCAATGTATGCAATCCACCACTTTGACACCCCTTGTGCTACATCTAGCCTTGGCCAGGCATCATGGATGCAAGGTGGAGGTCATCTGATGGGGGCAGAAAACTTCCTACTGGTAATTCTAAGGTTTGGTAAAGCATAAATGCCCAGAGCATGCATTACAAGGGGGCACACCATTGCTCACAATGGACACACATGTACAGTTCAGGTTTAGTGCCCATATTCTATGCACACGTGATGTGAACAAGATCACTCACAAACATCATGATGGGTAGGCCATGTTGGTAATTTTGAACACATCTAGCTATCTACAATCCATAGACATGTCCCGCAATCATCTGGAGCAGAGTTATAGTCTCATTGTGTACTCAACTGGCTGTTGGCCAGCACAATAAAGCTCCTTGTACGACCGCTGTCTCACTTAAAATCTGAAGAGTAGTGAGGCACCAGTGGTGTAAGTGTCTTCTGCATAAGCCCACTAAAGACCTCAACACATGTACATCATCTGTACTGTTTCCTGAGTAATTTAAAGCTACATCTGGCACCCAGTACTACTGTCAAAAGTGCTGGGTCATATATGTTGGCAAAAGGCATGCTAATCAGATAGACAGGAGCTCAGACACATATCATGATTGAAATCAATGTATATGTGGGCATGCTTTCCTTTTCTTAACACCCACTATTCCATAGCAGCACACCTTGGCACTTGTGCAACATTCAACTCATATTCCATCCTCAACATAGCATCAGACATGATGTCCATCTTAACTCAGGCAGCATTATCTCATTGGTCACACAATACATTTCATCACTGAATTGCACACATCGGACCCTCTCACACAAAACCCTGGAATGACACATGTGACACACAAGGTGACACTTACTGGCTGCATTGGGGTCTTCAAATTGGGGCACTTCTCCAATGCTGTAGGGTGGAGGCCCACCTGCAATACATGACAGGAAAACATAGCTTAGTGATTTTTGAACGTTTCTTTGCATGGGCAAAAGTTTCACATTCAACTTGTTAAGCTTTGTAAGAAAGTCAACTTATTGGTAGGTCAGAACAACTTCCAAACATTAATAATCTGTCTGTGAGATGTAGGGCCAAATAATGGAGACCCTGGCACCACTAATTCATCACTTTCCCTGATGCTCCTATGTTGCATTTCACTGCACCATATTTACATGGATTTGTCATGCAGCTGTTTTGTCGTGTTACACCTCTAAGTCCATATGGAGCAGCATGACACAGTATTCTGCATCAGAGGGGCATACAGTGGTTGCAGTGGCCATCCTATTGTATCACCCATTGCTTTTGACCCTGCCCCAGATGTTGAAGACATCCTAGTCATTATCAGTGCAAAAAGACTGACAACTGACCTGGGGTGGTTTGAGCATAGCAAAGTGTAGAGGTATGCATTAATACATCCTTGTTTCTTGTCACTAATATGTGTGTGCCATTTCAAGGCACACACATTAGAGCTAAAATACCATGGCAGCTTCCTTATGTTCACGTAGTTGTCCCTTCCTGCACATTAACTGAATAACATTACGGATGTCTTACCAATACTGTGTGGGCAGAAAGGGATACCAACCTGCGCATATAAACGCCCCTCAACACAAACACACTTGCACTGTGGTCCCAGTATGCCTACATTGGTTCAGGCTTCAGAGTAATGTGCTAAAGCTGCCACAGATGCAAGCCTGCCCCATACTGTCTGTAAAATGGGGCAGGCCTGATGTACAAACTCAGCACATGTGTGTAAGATAATAGAAACATTATGGGGTGAATGCGATACACAATGTACACAAAGAGGAATGTGCAAGTAGTCTGGACCCGGTGTCTATCTAAACTCCCTTAAATGCCATTGGCCAAAGGCAAAAAGGGGCATATTTAAGGAACGTGGTGCTGCATCTAGTGTCTCGCAACTGTCCTTGTACCCCTAAGTGCCCCCTTTTCCACCACGATGTGTGCGCCGTATGAAATATATGGCACAGGGTAAGGGGCAATTGTGTCATTTCATATAGACGCAAATGATGCATGCAGCAGGAGTAGCACCAAAACTTTTGCACTACTCCTGTAGAGTATATAGGGGCCCCTCACATATAAAGGTAGACAAACACCCCACAATACAATGACAAATACTGGACAAAACACTACAAAAGACTGCAGAAAAAGACAAAAAGCACCCAAAAGCAACAGGACACAGCACAAAACTCTCCAGCACCACCAGTCCTCCACCAGCACCAGCTCCACACACCTTCATATAGTCACAGACAAAAGACTGTGAAGTGAAAGTGAAAGTGAATTTACTGTACAATGTATGCAGCCAGGTAGTCCTGTTTCATCACTTCCCGGGCCTGTGTGTCACGGTTTCTGATATGCATTGTTTTTTTGAGGCATGGCGGGAATGCGTCTATTTTTTCCCATTGAGGCTGACAAGCCCTCAACACTTTCGACTGACACGCAGGGGCCAAGTGTCAGGTTGGTATGTGCCGTATGTGTGAAAAGACATGTGGTGTGTCATATGTGTAAAATTTACCACAGCGGTGTATTCATGGGATGTGATACATCACATATCTATCCTCCTGCACGGACACATGCTGGACTTTGTTAAATGGCTGTGTAGGGATATCAGTGCCACCTATGTTTCTGTATGTTGGAACACATCTGATAGCCATTTAAGTCTGTCAATGATCATGTGATACAAATGCATTTTCATTAGTGGAAATTGTACTTTTGTGCAGACTTCAATACACAATACCAGGCCTGTGCCATTTAAGTAGGACATGTGTGCAGAGATGTCAGACATATGTGTGCATGCCACACACTAGGTACTTACAATTAAACACAGCATGTTTGGTATGACTGTCATATACAATGGCATACAAATGTGTAGCAGTGTTGGAGTCAGGCAATGATGGCAGCCTAGTCATCATTACTACTGTGTGACTTTTTATGCCCACACAGACCCATGGTTGCATGTTTAGGTGCAGGTTTACGGTGCTCCACTCTGCTCAGTCCACTGTGCACATGAATCAGGCCCCTGACTCTGTCAAGAGTCATTGAGGGTTCAGCTTTGGGGTTAGGTGTTTCTGAGGAGGGATCTAGCCTCACCATGATAGCTCTTCAGCAGAGCAATGTGGATTCCCCTGCAGACTGACACTTGCACAATTGTGATCAAATGGCCTGGGGTCTTCATTTTCGTTTGGGGTACTTGATGCCAGCCTTGCCCATCATTTACAGAGGGCTGGCTACTTGTACATGTAGAACATGTCTCATCATTTAGCATGGTCTAAAAGACATGGTAATGCATTCTTAGTAATTTCCATTTGCAGCTTGTTTAGGGGTTGTATCTCTAGTGTAACTTGTAATCTTGGTACAACCCAGAGGAGAGATGATGTAATCTATTGCTGCCTTCTGTCAGGACAGTATGCGATGTCCCACTACAATGTTGTTGATGTAGCAAACACGAGTGGGTTAGATACTGATCTAGGCATTCTCTCTGAACACATGGTGACATTGCTGTGTTGCACAGTCAGGATTGGCATATGTGTGCACCTTCTCCATAATTTACTGCAAATCTTGTTTGGAATAGATTAGGTCCTACATTTCTGGCATCATTTAGGCTGCTTACACCTTGTATACATTTTACTGCAACATTGTGCGGTCTTACATAGACAGGATGCAATGTGTGACTTGTGTAATTTCAAGATGTACACATTTTCTACTACGGACTACATGATAGTTTCACTCCCATTTACAGGCTTTGCGATATTGCATGTCTTGTAAAAACACATGAAAGTACACCTGCCACAACACTTGTTTAGTCTCCAAGGGACCTCCCATGTTGTATCTCCAATTATCTGTGGGATTCTCTCAGCTGTCCTTCCATATCCTTTGCTATACATGGATATGCACTAAATTCTGCATTCCACAACCTATGTCACTGTCACCATGAGTGAATCTTGTTGGTGTTTGAAATCATCTCAGCGCTGTATTATTTATTTGCCACATGCAACATATCTGTCTCCTTCGTCAGCCATACATTTTAGGATGGGTCTGTGACATGTTTGGACATTGCAAGACATACTTGTACATCCTACACCTGAGTGGCATGTTGGAGACCTAGACATTTTAGGGAATTTTGTCACTGTTGGTAACTTTCTCTTGGTCAGGCATGTAAGTGTGTATGAGAGGTGTGTTTTCATATGTAGTGTGTGATGGTATCATACAAACTATTCTAGGTAACCTTGCTGACACATGTCAACCATTGAAGGAAACTGCAAATGCTTTCCTACCTAGGCCATACACCCGTGCATCAGTCTTCACATGTATAACTGGATTAGCTGCAGGCATGTGTCAATACAGCAGATTTGTGTGACAAGTGTGCTAGACTGTACGTAGGGAGTGGGACAGACTCTGCCTACATTCCACCCAGACATTCATTTGATGGTGCATTCTCCCATGTTATTGTTAAATCCTGGCTTTGGTCCATATGTGGAAAGTAGATCAACACACATTGCTGCTTCACTTGTCTTGCAACCCTTAACGCATACTTGAGGTACGTTACACTATGTGGCAGGGTTGGGGAAAATGGCAGTGCTGGACCATAGCACCATTGATGTAAGGTGCAGGCTTAGGCTCAAACTATGGTTCCTAACCCTGAACAGTCAATGAAGGTCCATTGATACCAATGGTCTCCCCCCTTGTCATATGTGCTCAGTGCTGGCTTAGCAGCTACCTGCCTGAGATGTGACACAGTTCAGTTCCTATTTTTCTAATGCACCATTTGGAAACAGCCCCTACCATATATATGCAACCCATTGAATACATCTTGCCAGGTATGGGGATGATATAGGGAAACGGTCAGGAATTTGCACAATGGCCACTTAACACCACATATTTTTTGTGGTGCATGGCTCTAGGTCTTTGAGAACCACATGGCTGTGAGTTATGTGACACTGATGTGTAGAAATGGAGGAGTCAGGACCCTCTTACATCACAACCTATGTTCCAACCATCTTTGTAACTGTTGTGTTTCTTTCTTGCTCTCTGAGGTATGAGGTATTGCTCTTTGAGGACTTAGGTATGAGCAACATTCCAATGGTATATGAGGTGGAGAAGGAGTAGACCATGGACATTGTGGTGCAAAGTGATTTATTGGTGATATTTGCAAAGTGATATTATTTGTACAATGTCTAGGTCTAGAGGTTCTGTGCAATTTGTTGTCTCCTGCAAACTCCAGCAGGAGTGTTTTGTAGTTTCCCCTCCAACTGTGTTGCACCATTTTCATCCTCTTTCTCACTGGGTACATCTACCAGTTCATCCCAGAGAACGTTGATCCATATACATACGTTATGCAAGATAGAACATACAAGTATCTCCTTGCATACTAGGTGTGGGGCAAACAGTAGAGTTGCTCCTGTCAGGGCCAGGCACCTGAACTTTGACTTCAAGAGCCCAAATGTCCACATTTCATGTCCTTATGTGACCTTCATTGTATGCATGCTCTTCCACCGTTGTCGGATTCCCAAAAGGAGTCATAACCCATGGCTGAATGCCATACCCTTGGTTGGCCGCAAATGAATAAGAGAGAACACGTGTTGGTAATGTATATTTGTGGTTTTGTATGTTCCACGGCAGATGTTAGTTTTAGGTGGAGTGGTGACTCCGACTTGCTTCTGGTATTGTGTGTGGTATAGTTGCATTGGTTTTTGTTAATGGATATTACTATCATGGATTGTGGCTCAGGGGCCTGGTGATTGTCAAAATAAATTCAAACTGACAGTTCAACCATGCCTAACATGTGTTGAGTTGTTCATATTTGAGGCTGTGTCCTATTGTTAGTGGAACCTACCACCTCTTTGCACCGCAATGCTGTTATTTGTATTGACACCATGGTAGCCCTACAAAGCCAAACTGTGGCCGTCACAATACCATGTGGTACACATGCAGTGCAACACTTAGTGACCCTTTCTGGCAGATGATGGCTGTGCTTCTCACAATTGGAGGAGTAGAAACATAGATGCAGTGGAAACTCCAAGGTTCCTATACATGATGTATCACAGACTCTTTCAACACATGCACAGTGAATGCGTTGGAAGGGGGCACACCATATTTTTGCATGGGTCCCTGAACAGTGCATGAAGGGTCAGATATGTTCTCAATATTTCTACAGAATCCTACTATGGCATCCATTATCTTTACAGTATTGCACCTACTCCGCGCAATGGCGGCTGTTTCTTGTATACAGTGCACACATTGTGGTATTGGGCGGGCTAAGGTTTGCAAGTGAAGTAACACTGGACTAGGTGCTGCATCACTTCTCATTTATCTGCCCCATGGTATTTCATGGCCGGTGAGGTTTTAGTAATATGTGTGCATCACAATGCAGCAAACGGGTGATGGTGCATACTACAGGTACGTCAGGTATGTGTAGGTGATATGTAGATGGTAATGGCAATACTTGAGTGGCATTTGATATTGGTGCTGTCAGAGGCTTGAACACCATGACAAATGTGGGGCCGTGCCTATGTGTGACTTTCTTTATCTTGACACGGCCTATGCTATTTACCTAGCTGAGCTATAGACTGTTTAGTGTAATGTGTGTGGGTTTGTCGCATAGGCTCTCATTATTCTAATGAGACTACTGGATTTTGAGTGTCAGAATCACCCGCAGTGAAGGGAGACTGAGCCTGACCCACTGCAGGTGACACCTGTCACTCCAATCCGTGTTTTGCTCCAGCCAACTAGCAGTGCCTCATCTCTACCCGAGGGCAGGGATGACTGGGCAGCCGAGCGCAAGACATAGTTGATGTCTCAGGGAAGCCGTGGTCACTCAGGTCTCATCCGTGTCTCTCAATTACATTAGTCTGATATATATAATGACAAACAGAGGCAGTATATGTTTCAATAATATTTTTAATGAAGCAACTGCATCTTAGATAGCAACGTGTGAGCTGCAATTACCAGGACAACACAGCATGACCCTATTAAAATTGTGACAAGGAGAGTGAATCATAAGAATAACGTTACCATATTGTCACTACAGTCAGTAGACTAACTCCTACCTAAGCTATAATTGAGCACAGCATGTTAAGCTCTAATTCTGCCCCTCAGGTTCCCCTGGGAAGACATCATCCCCCATACCTGAGCAAAGACCTGAGGTCTGCAAAACAGCTGCAGCGAAGCATTCGACAATCAGCATACAGACGTGGTTCTCTGGCTGGAATCTCCCTCTACTGTAAAGATGTGTGTTTTCTACGAATGTCGGAGACTAAACTCATACCATGTTCACCGGCAATGTACCTTGCTGTAGCCTTGGAAGAAGCACAGAGTGAGCAAAAATGTCTTGTTTGAGAACAGAGTGCTGGCCTAGGCAAAAACAGTTAGATAAACAGAAAATAAATCAGGACCGTAAAAGTGGCTGTTCTAACAATAATAAAAGAAAGCTGAATGAAATATATATAGGTTAGAGTGCACATCGGCTTGGCCTCGTGTGTTAAAATAACGTGCATGGAGCTATAGCTAAAATGGCTACACAATAGGTTCTGTATTTACTTGTCAATCAGTGGACACTTGTAGTGGTTTGGGCCCAGCTTCTGTATGGAAAGGGAACATAGCTCCACCTGTCCTTCAAGTAGTGTGCCAGTCATGTTGTGGCTGTATTGTGTACATATGGGTGTATGTGTGTGTGATATGCAATACATGTGGTGTAGTGTGGCATGTGTCATATGTGTTGTTGTCTGTGCATCTGTGTTCCCCTGCCCATGTATGTTTAGCGTGGTATATGTCTTGTTTGGCCTACAAAGTTGGTGTGTTGTCTGTGCACTGATTGGTATGTGGGCTTACCTACGAGTAGCCCTTTGCCACAATGCCCATCCTGGAACCGCTCATTGCTGGTGGAATGCCAGATTATGTAGGCATCATGACACTGCCGGGATATGTGGCTAGGAATGGTTGTGAAGAGCCCACAGTGGTCCACAATGGCCTGCACATTCATCGAATGGGTGTGTTTGCGGTTCCTGTAGAGATGTTCCATTGCTGCTAGTGGCACAAGTTGGACATGGGTGCAGACCATTGCACCCAGCACATGCAGGAAGCCAGCAATTAGGGAGTAACCTTGCTTGGTCTCCTGCTGCAGTTGCTGGTTATTGGGGAAGCAGATGTGGTAGGGTGTAAGGCAGATGATTGCATCCAGAATATTTGGTAGGAAGGCCGAGAAGGATGGCTGGGAGAAACCAGCCACTTGTGCGCCCATTGTCGGAAATGACCATGATTCCAGCATATGGAAGACAGTGAGGAGTTTGGTCATGGGTGGGATATTTGTGTCCACCCTTGCAGTGATGTCTGGTGCTATGTGGTGCAGCAGGCGTGCAATGGACTTCAGCTTCAGACAGTAGATTCTGATGATATCTTGTTCCCTGAGCCCAGGGGTGGTTCTATGCTGTCAAAATATGCTCTCCTGCATTCAGCACTGCCTTTGTGGCTGCTGTGGTTGTGTTTGGGGTTGCTGTAGTGGTGCTGGAGGGACCTTTTGTAGTCACTATCATCTGGGGCATGTGCCAAGCTGGAGCATTAACAGCACATGTTGTTCAGGAGGCTGCCAGTGCTCCTTGTGTGTGTTTTCTCTAAGCAGTGGTGTAGGCCTCATTTTAACGCCTGGTCTGACCAAGCATTAAAATTTGACGCAAATCGGGCTTTACATCATTTTTTGAGACCTACTCCTTTCTGTGCGTTGTTTCAGCGTCGGGGTGTAAATATGGTGCTGGAGGGCTAGCATCATTTTTTGGAAGGGAACACCTACCTTGCATATCAATGTTGCAAAAAGATGCAAGTTGGGTTGGCAATCCCATAAAATGACGATCACTCAGATATTTTGATGCTAGATGGTTCTAGCATCAAAATATATATGTGGTGGTAGGTTAGTGCCAATTTTGCTTTAAAAAAATGATACAAAGGTGGCACAAAGTTTTCATAAATATGGGCCATAGTGGCAAAATTTTCAGGGAGCACACATCACGCATATATTTTCAGTCACCGTGGAATACACCAATGCCTAGAATGTGAGGAGTTTGATGATGGATATTTACTAGGTACAGTGTAGTAGCACACCAATGTCACAAATATGTGTCAGTGCATAACCAGGTAAAGTCATGCTCACATTGCTGTTTTGTTACACAGGTGACAGTGCATATACATTGAGGCCATGGATACTCCCTGCATACCTATCAACCACTCCCCGCCACCAGACGCAGTGGATGCTAATGAAGCTGCACACGATCTACACTGCCGATTATTGGAATGCACCAACAATGTAGCCCCCCTAAGGAAACATCCAGGAAACTGACATAGCAAAACACCTAAATGAATTAGGGCAAACCTACAAGAATCCAAACGCTCCTGCAGATAACTGGAACGGAAATGGAGGAACAGCAGATCAACTGAAGATCTCATAGCCTACAAGAATGCAGTCACTACGCACCACCGGAACATCAGAGCTGCCAAATAAGCTGCCATTCACGAATGCCTCAGCAGCAGCGCTCACAACAGCAAAGTGCTCTTTGCTATCATCAAAGAGTTTACGAACCCTGGGACAGACACCTCATCCATCCCTCCCTCCCAAGACCTCTGCAACATCCTTGCCACCTTTCTTCACCAAAAATCCAGGACATTTATGAAGGCTCCAGGAACCAAAACCCACCCGCATCACCCACATACACCACCACGGACCCAGCACCACATTAGATCCTGAACTCCTGGATCCCCATCACCAAAGAGGACACCCAAGGACTCATGAACTCCATCCACTCAGGAGTTCCTTCGGATCTGTGCCCTCATCATATCTTCAACCTGGCCAGCGCAACCATAGAACTTGAGCTCTGCCAGACTATCAACCGATCCTTAAAGAACCCCGCTTTCTCATCATACTGGAAGCACGCCAAGATCAACCCACTGCTCAAGAAACCCACCGCCGACCCAAGGGAGCTGAAAAAAATACAGACCCATCTCTCTGGTCCCTTTCCCAGACAAAGTAATGGAAAAGGCCATCAACCAGCAACTCACCAATTTCCTAGAGACACACCACATCCTAGACCATTCCAATCCAGATTCAGAAGCAACCACAGCACCAAAACAGCACTCCTAGCAGCCACCGACTATATAAACATCATACTAGACCAGGGAGGCACCGCTACACTCATCCTCCTCAACCTCTCTACTGCGTTTGACACAGTCTCCCTCTCCTCCCTCTGAGCCAGACTACACAACGCTGGCATCCGAGACAAAACACTGGATTGCATCAGGTCCTTCCTCACCAGAAGAACACAGAGGCCCTCATTCTGACCTTGGCGGGCGGCGGAGGCCGCCCGCCAAAGTCCCGCCGTCAGGTTACCGTTCCGCGGTCGAAAGACCGCGGCGGTAATTCTGACTTTCCCGCTGGGCTGGCGGGCGGTCGCCTTCAGACCGCCAGCCAGCCCAGCGGGAAAGAGGCTTCCACGATGAAGCCGGCTCGGAATCGAGCCGGCGGAGTGGAAGCTGTGCGACGGGTGCAGTTGCACCCGTCGCGTATTTCACTGTCTGCGCAGCAGACAGTGAAATACATGTAGGGGCCCTCTTACGGGGGCCCCTGCAATGCCCATGCCAGTGGCATGGGCACTGCAGGGGCCCCCAGGGGCCCCGCGACCCCCCCTACCGCCATCCGGATCCCGGCGGTCGGACCGCCGGGATCTGGATGGCGGTAGGGGGGGTCGGAATCCCCGCGGCGGTGCAGCAAGCTGCGCCGCCGTGGAGGATTCAATGGGGCGGCGGTACACTGGCGGGAGCCCGCCAGTGGTGCCGGTCCGACCGCGGCTTTACCGCCGCGGTCGGAATCCCCATTGGAGCACCGCAGGCCTGTCGGCGGTGCTCCCGCGGTCCTCTGCCCTGGCGGTCTTTGACCGCCAGGGTCAGAATGAGGGCCAGAGTGTCAGAATACCGCTGTTCACTTCGGAACCTAACGACACATGCTGCAGAGTGCTCCAATGATCATCACTCAGCCCGACGCTTTTCAACATCTACATGACACTAGCTAGCCAAGATCATCAAACAGCACAGCCTAAACATAGTGTCCTATGCCGACGAGACCCAACTGATCCTCTCCCTGCCCGATGACTCTGCCAAGGCCAAGAGAAATTTCGACAAAGGAAAAAAAGCAATTGCCACATGGATGGAAGCCAGCTGCCTCAAACTCAACTCAGAAAAGAGAGAGATCCTCGTAATCGGGTCAATCCCTTCTGCCAAGAACGACTCCTGTTGGCCCAGTGCACTGGGAAAAGCCCCTGCTCCTGTGGACCACACACGCAATCTGGGCATCATCCTGGACCCCTCTCTATCCATGACCCGCCAAATCAATGCCGTCTCATCGCTATGCTTTAACACTCTTCGGCTCCTCAAAAGATGTTCAAGTGGATCCTCTCTGACATGAGGAAGACAGTCACCTACGTACTTGTCATCAACAAATTGGACTACAGCAATGCACTCTATGCCAGCATCACCTAGAAACTACAATCAGGACTACAAAGAATCCAGAATGCAGCAGCCAGATTCATCCTGGACACTCCCCAGCACAGCCACATCTCCTCCCACCTCAGAGACCTACACTGGCTCCCAGTCAACAAGCGCACCACATACAAATGCCTGATCCACACCCACAAGACACTACAAAACATAGGACCAGCATACCTCAACCACTGTCTTGCCTTTTTTGTCTCCAACAGATATCTCCGTTCTTCTCAGCTGGCCCGTGCAGCAGTTCCCAAGATCTGAAAAAGCACAGCAGGAGAAAGATATTTCTTGCAACCCAGGCATGGAACATGCTACCTCTCAAGCTCAAGCAGACCGCATCACTGAAGCAGTTCATGAAGGGCCACAAGGCCTGGCTCTTCGATTGAGCAGCATGCCCACTAACAGTGCCTGAGACCCTATTGGTGATTAGCCGCTCTTTAAAACTCACTGATTGATTGATACCTATCAGCCGCAAATCAGAACAAGAGGTGCTACAACATTGCACACCGGCACACCAGAGCCGTCATTGAAAGGATCTTTGGCATGTTAAAATCGTGTTTCAGATGCCTGCACAAAAGTGGAGGTGCACTCCAATATGCCCCGGTGATTGCATGCAAGATTGTGGCTACACGTGCCCAACTACACAACATTGCAACCAGACATGGGTTCCATCTCACCATAGATGACCCAGAATCTGAGGTTGAGGTGCAGGAGCCACCACTACAACAGCCTAGGCATGGTAGCATCGCAATGGAGGGCAGACGGCGACAGGCTCACATTGCAATCCATTATTTTGCCAGGTAAGTGACAACTGACACTGCCCTCACAAATGTCAAACACACATAGTCAGGTTGTCCAAAACAAATATCCTTTCATGTCAGGATTGTATTTTGTGAGTAGGAATACTGTGGCATCTACCAATAATTAAAAAACAAAAATGGGGTTACATCACCTAACACATCATAGCCATGTGCATTAAAAGACAGCCAAAGTTAGAACATCACACCTTCCTCCAGCTACGACCACCATAGCCTGTGCATGGTTGGACCCCAGATGTCTGGTTGGCACTGCTACACCACAGGATGCAGGCATCCAAGGAGGAAATGTTGCTCACCCTGGATATCTCCTCACTGCCCTGAGGAGTGTCACCAGTGCCTCTTGCTGCCTGGGAGGTTTATAGTAGGTCTACGGCTGCAGTAATGCAGCCTAGTCCCCTGGCCACATTGGCAGCAAAATATCCCAATTCCACCTGGAATGTGACTGTACTTCATGACAGGCATGTTGTATTTATGGCTAGATGGCGAATGGACTGACTCAGCCGGTCCATCCATGCAGCAGTGCCATGCTCATGGCGCCTTACATTGGCACATCTACCACCATTTCCCTGTGTAGGTCAGTGATGGCAGTGGTGAGGCTGACCATGTTGCTATTCATGGTGGCCAATTGTATTTTGAAATTCTGAAATCCCTGTGTTGGAGCCTGTTTCATCTGGTGTAAATTTCTGTTCATTAAGCACATCTGTTTGTTTTGCAGGTATTGACTGTTGAGTAGGGATGTCTCCGGACCCAGAAACAATTGTGTACTGTCATCCTCATTACCTGCATCATGCGCCAGACGTCGCCTTCTACGCCCATGCCCTGCAATTCTCTGTGGGTGGCTCTCACCCATCTGTGGACTGGGAGGCAGGATTACATCATCATTATCCAATTCTGTGTCATCTGTGGGTTCAGGGTCACTGCAAAATAGGGCATGTAGGTTGGACCCCTCTGTGGCAATGCTCACTACCTCCTCCGCTGCCATGTTGGCATCATCACCTCCCTCCACACTGGGGTCATCAGTGGATACCTGAGGGAGACCTGTGGGACACAGGGTATACACTGTCAGTACCTCTCAGATGTTTGGTTCATGAAATTTTAATTACATCACTATTTTGACTACTGGACTATCACCCATATTGCACTATACTGCACTGGGCTCACAGGCATGGAATTCTCTGAATGATGCATGCTTTTGTGAACTGAGGTTGTGTACATGGTGCCCTGAGAAGTGTGAAAATGTGACATGTGCAACTTACTTTTAGAGGTTCCTAGTGCTGAACTGTCCAGATCCCCTATTCCCACAACAGCCTCAGACTCCAGTGTGGTCTCCACCATACTTTCAATTGCTTTGGGTAGTGGTACTGTTGATGGTCCGCTACCTGTTCCATGCACCTCCTTTAACCGTTCTGCAACCTTTTCTTTGGTTCTTGACCTAAAGTCATTCCAACTTTTGCGCACTTCATCAATGGAGTGGTGGATGACTTCAATAGCATTTATTTTGTATTGTATGTCCATCCATGTTTTTTTGTGTGAGTCAGGTACAATCATTGCTGTTCTCCCGAACAGAACATCATGATGGAGGCAGCACACCTCAGTGAGGACTTCCAACTCCTTTTCACAGAATTTTAACATTCTCTTCCTCCCTGCTGTGTTTGTCTCCTTTATTTCAGTAACCATGTCCCAAGTTACTCCTCTCTGCTTGGTGAGCATGTGCTATTTGTGCTGCGTAAACTCCTCCCACATTCATGGGAGTCACTTCCTGGTTCAAAGTTCATTACCCAGCACCAGGAAGTGAAGTTTCTCTATTACTTTGCTCCCTTTCGCTAATTGCAACTCATAATCGCAAATTGCTAATCTGGGTCACAATTTGTGATTCTGTAACAATCCCATTCTCAATTTAGATAATCACAATTTGTGATTTTGCAAATTGTGATGTGACTCTGTACAGAATCACTAAATTGGTGGTCACTTTCTATGTACATTCCAATTTGCGAGTTGGTAATAGCGATTCACATTGATTGGCAAGTACCGACTCGCAAATTTTGGTTTTCGTCCATATGCTTATTGATCTTTGAACTAATACTGAGTCAAATGTGTAGTACCAGACTGTTAGGCATACTTAAA
The DNA here is from genome assembly GCF_031143425.1 of Pleurodeles waltl. Taxonomy (NCBI): domain Eukaryota; kingdom Metazoa; phylum Chordata; class Amphibia; order Caudata; family Salamandridae; genus Pleurodeles; species Pleurodeles waltl. The sequence goes on from NC_090439.1 coordinate 273,379,627, forward strand.
CATACATTGTTTAAATATGGATAAGCCCTAGTAGTGTAGACCATGTCTATGGTCTAACACAGGCAGAGTCTCATGGTGTTTACAAGGTGTTTGTTGGCTGTGAAACCCATGTTTAAGTAGACATTACTAATTTCTGAAATATGCTGTTGGTATGTCATAAACTATAGTGCTTTGTGTTTAAAACAAGAGAGATCAGTTTTTGAGATGAATAAGTTATTCATGCACTTGCAGGTCCCTATGCAAACTACCACATAGTGTAGCTCCCATAAAGGAATAACTTACTCGCAGGCCCTTCGACCAAATGCTACATACAGTATACTACCCACAAAGCAAGTGAAATACATATTCACAAAAGCATAGTGCCTCTCTCATGCCCTGTGAGACAGCAAAAGAAGGAGGTATGCATTCAGGCACATACTCAGAAACTACTTATGTATGCAGTAGTATCAAAGGCAGACACCCACATACCCCTCTATTCCATAACGCAGGCACTACGGTATCTGTTCAGTGACTTACATATCCATTTAGAAAGCCATAGAGGTACTAAAACAGAGTTACATGCCAGCACATTTACTGAAACATCTCATGGAACTTCTAAAGGTGGCCGTCTACATTCAGTGAGAAATACACACAAGTAGTGACATAATGTTGTTATGTATGCAGACAAGTACTGCTTTAATCATGGGCGAGGCCTACTGCTGCAGAGTCTGTGTGTGTACTCTCACTGTCAACTCAAGTTGGTGTCTAAAAGCCCTTTGTCAAGTCTTAAACTCATGGTTTAGTATAAATATCTCACCTCTGACATATGCTGAAGGTGTGCCAACAAGCATGCTGCTTTATCCTTCAAAGACTGAGAGATGTCTTTTATTAGTTTTAGAAGTGTACTCATGCACTTGCAGACCCCTTAGGCAAGCATTGCATAGAGTATACCACTCATAAAGTTACTAACATACATGTTTCCAAAACATAGATCTTGTGTCTCACCCAGTCAGAGAGCGACACACAGATTTCAACATTCACCCACATATTCAGAAAGTACTTATGTATGTATCAGTATCAAATGCAGTTTAAAACACACTCACATAGCCCTCTATTCCCTGACACAGGCACTGAGGTGTTTGTTCAGCCACTTACATTCACATTTAGAGACCATAGCGGTACTAAAACAGACAGTCACATACCAGCACATTTATTCAAACATCACATGGCACTACTATAGGTGGTCTCCTACATTAACTCAGATACATAGGCAAGTAGTAACAAAATATTGTCATGTATCCACACAAATAATGCTTTAATCATATGTGATGCCTTCTAATGTAGAGCCTGTGAGTACACTCTCTCTATTCATTCAACTTGGTCTCTTAAATTCTTTTTGTCAATTCTTAAAACTATGTTTAAGTAGAAATAGGTTACCTCTGAGATACACTGTAGGTATGCTGTTAAGCAAGGTGTTTTGTGCTTCGCCGATTAGGAGATGTATTTTTCAATTTTAGAAACATACTCATGCACTTGGAAATTCCTAAGGCATGCACAACATATAGTATTCCACTCATAAAAGAAGTAAAATACATGTTTCTAAAGCAAAGGTCCTCTGTCTCTCCCAGTCAGAGAGTGACCCACACATTTCTACATTCACTCACATACTCAGAAAGCACTTATGTATGCAAGAGTATGAAAGACAATTGTAGACACACCCACATATCCCTCTATTCTGTATCACAGGCTCTAAGGTATTACTTCAGTCACTTACACAGACATTTAGAGAATCATGCAGTTAGTACAATAGACAGTCATATATTGCCAGACTTATTTAAACAATATATATAAACAGAGTGATAAATATCGTAGTATAGCAGTGATAGAGTAATACATACAGTGACACATAGAAAAACACAGAAACACAATCTTACAAACCAATGCCATAATGTTACCAATGTTATAATAGGACAACTGTTTTCATTGTTAGTTAACTCATTAAAATGTTTTATGTGAAAGTATATAATTAAAACATAAATCTTCCTTTTTTTGTTTCTTTTCAGATATAACCTTCTACTTATCTATACAGACTTACAATGCTGTCAAAACATGAGTGAAGACCGAAATAGAACCAACAATACTAACTCCTCATAACTGAGAAACAAATGGTGCAAAAATCAAAGGAAGTACTGAAGGAGAAAAGAGCTAAGAACTTTCTTAAAATAGTATGTGGTCAACTTGAAAGAAAAACAATGTTTGAGATCAACTAAGAAAGAAGTAAAAGTACATGATTTGAGAAGTAAAAAATCCTACAATGAAGCACAGAGTTTAACCAGAAGGCAGCGCCAGTTTAAGGACATTAAGTTAGAATGTTCTGTAGCAGACTAATTCAGAATCTAATGAGACACATGAAGAAGTATAAAAAAGGAGAGAAACTGACACAAAATAATGTGCTCAGCGTGTGGTCTATAAGGCCTTTACTCTGAAAAGGAAGCTATTTATTTTGATTGTAAAGAGACTGAAAACACTAGATAAAATATTTTTGAGCATGAGGAGAAACAGTTAAAAGAAAAGACTAGTCTATAGAACTTACTTTTGCAAAGTTTTCAGTTATGAATGGAGACATACTTCTAGAATTGAGCCTTACTTTAATGAAGAAAGCTACTTGCAAGAGAGCACATTAATGCATACAATTGATAAATCTGACGATGTTATGAGATGAAAGATGGTTCTCCTATTGAAAAGGAGGTAATGGTACACAATGTAGAGGAAGTCATAGCTGAAGAGGTACAGGGAATATATAAGCAGACCCCTGTATAGAAGCGGAACTGTAGCAGTATCTGTAATGTTCGCCAGCAATGAATTGACATACTTGGAAATTTCCTCATATCTTTCCATGCAAAAGTCTCAAACAGAAAATTGCCATTTTGCAAGGATTAGATCCATACGAAGTAAGACAAAATACACATTTACAGGAACAGTCACTAGCATGCTTATCAAAGAAAGTGTTTCAAAGCACCTTTCTTCATTTTTTAATATTAGCTGTACACCACCCTCAAATGTGAACTTTAGTTACAAGGTGTTACCATGTGAAGAGTCCCGCACTATGTTTAGAAGAAATGAATAGAGCTCTTTTGCAGGAAACAGTGGCAGAGATAGAAAAGGTTTGTGATGATATACAGTTTCATCTCTTTGCAAGGACTTGCAAATCTAGTCAATGTTGTACGTACAAAGAGTTAAAACATATGGCAAGAGTTAGTAGATGTTAGTAAAGTAAAAAAGCAACATTGTATCCGGTACAAAATAACATTTACTATACAAATGGAGATGTTCTAAAAGAGATTATTGCAGCTGCTATTGATCTCTTTCAAATAAAAGAGGCAAAAGGAGCTCCCTTAACTGTGTGGAAGGAATGCTTAGAAGCTTGTTGTTTTTCACATCTGTTTCCTACTGAAGTAGGTGGTAGGTATGATGGCTGGACTCTGCAAATTTCAGCAGAAGAGTATAGATCAACAAGACTTTATTCATAGGACCCTAGATTTTGCCAGTGTATTCCCCATATATTTCACCTACTATTTGAGAGCTACTTGTCTGGCTATTCATCATATTCTCAAACCAGGAGTGATTCTGCAGAATCTGTCAGCAAGGGAATTTGTTGAGAAAGGTCATGGAAAAGAAAAAAAAGTCTGTAATACAAATTGATTAATTTAATGGCATGTCAACGTAGTACCAATGAGTATTGGTATCATCATCATGGTGAGCTGAAATGCATGTTGAGAAACCTAGGACACCCTACAGGGTTTCTGATGCTCAGTTTTGCTGAGTATGTATGGGATGACCTGCTTGAATTCTTACAAGAAGCAAACTCAAACATACAAGATATCAATCTGAAGACACCAGAAGAACTCTGTTCTTTGGACCCTGCAAGCCTTTGCAGATATTTTAACCACCGATTTCAATCAATGATGGTTTTCATCTGCAGCTAAATTCATCCTCCTATTAGTGAAGTGACTGATTTCTTTTCACTCAAAGAGAACCAAGCTAGAGGTGATCCACATCTTCACATGCTGTTCTGGGAAAAAGATGGCCAAAAATTGGAACATACACTGATGAGTCTGTTTTGTCTTTCATAGAACAGCAAGTGACATGCACCATCCCAAAAGAAACTGCTGACAAGGGATTGAGACAACAAGTTCTATGATTTCAAAACTAAACGTGTGGTAAATACTGTTTTTGAAAATACAGATTAAAAGCAAAATTTTACCCAAGATGTCATTTTGGATTGTCACAACCTGTGCTCTCAGAAGAAAGAGTAAACAGCTTTTTGCCTGCAGTGAGACATACCCTGATACAAAATCACCAACAAATACATGCAAGCTCAGGAGAACAGACGCTTTGAAATATATTCACTGCAACCCTGTTAGTCTGAAGATGTGGAAAGCGAATATGGATAAACAATTAACTGTAGATAACTCCATTGCTGCTGCTCGCTACATGACATCTTATATAACAAAGTTAGAGAAGCCAGAGATGAAAGAGATGTGGGACGAGATTTCAGCAGAAAAGAGTCTTATCAAGAAATTGTGCAGTTTTAGTTTGAAAATGCTTTCCCACAGATAATCTGTCCAAAGCAGAAGATTGCAAAACAGTCTAAGAACCCTCAAGAAAAGAATGGACAGAAGGACAACACAGACGGTGCTAACAAAAGAAAGTTGTAAAATGACAGCAAAATTGCAGATTACCAATTACAGTAACACTAACTCACCCATTCAACCACTGACACACACATACAACCACTCACAAAGCCACTCACTCACTCATACACCCACTCACACACCCATTCACTCACCTATACAGTTACTCACATGCTCACTCACTTGCCCATACAGCCACTCATAGTACCACTAACTCACCCATACACCAACTCACACAGGTACTCTCTTACCCATACAGCCACTCATACAACAATTCAGTCATCAATACAGCTACTTACACACTCACTCTCTCGCACATAGAGCCTCTGACACTAGCCCTGACTTACATATACTCATTCAGGCTAAAAGTCACTCACCTATAAAAGCACTCACAAAGGCACTCACTCGCCCATACAACTACTCACACAGGTACTTTCACACCCATACAGCCACTCACACAACCATTCAGTCAGCCATACAGCTACTTACTTGCACACTTTATCACATGTACAGCCTCTGACACTAGCATCAACTTACCCATACAGTCATTCACACTAACAGTAAGTCACCCATGCAACTACTTACACAGCCACTGACTCACCCATACAACCACTCACATAGTCACTCAGTCACTCATACAGCCACTGACACACCCATTCATTCACCTATACAGTTACTCACATACCCAATCACTCGCCCATACAGCCACTCACAGTACCATTAACTCACCCATACACTCACTCACAGAGGTACTCTCTTGCCCATACAGCCATTTCACACAACCCTTGAGTCAGCCATACAGCTGGTAACATGCACAGTCTCTCACACATATAGCTTCTGGTACTAGCACTGACTCACCCATACAACCATTCAGACTTAATGCCACTCACACACATAAGCACTAACATAGGCAATCACTCGTCCATACAACCACTCAAACAGCCACACACTAACACACAGCCACTCTTACAGCCATTTACTAACCTAAACAATTATTCGGACATGTACTCACTCGCCCATACAGCCACTCACACTACCACTAACTCACCCATAAACCCAGTCACACAGCTACTCTGTCAGCCATATAGCCACTCATCCACTCATCCACATACTCACCGAACAACCGCTCACACTACTACCAAGCCACCCATACAGCCACTCACACATCCATTCACTCACCTATACAGTTACTCATACATCGTCACTCACACATATAGCCACTCATACTACTAGTAACTACTACTACCACACCCATACACCCACTAACACAGGTCCTCTCTCACCCACATGGCTACTCACACTATTATTCAGTCACCCATGAAGTTACTCACACGGATACCCACTTACCAGACAACCACTGACACAAGCATTCACTCACCAATGCAACCACTCACACAAGCACTCACTCACCCATACAAACACACACACAGTGACTCACTCACTCATACAACTATTCAGACACCTATTCACTCATCTATACAGTTACTTACACACCCATCCACTCTCCCATACTGTCACTCATGCTCCCTCTCACTCACCTATATTCACTAATGCACCCTCTAACTCACCCACACAGTCATTCATACACTGTTACTCACTCATACAAGCACTCACCCATTCACTCACACACTCATACTGCAACTTACACACTCAGTATCTCACTCAAACAGCAAATCATACATCTAGTTATTCACTTATAAACTCACTGATACACTCACTCACTCACTTACTCACTCACTCATAGAATCTCTCACACACTAATGCAGAGTCTCATTCGCCCACTCACTCATACAACCAGTTTCTCATGTATATAGATACTAACACACTCAATAAGTCACCCATTCAGCCATTAAGACACTCAGGGGGTGAGGCTGGCGGTGCCCCGCAGGGCATTCTGACCGCGGCGCTTCAGCCGCGGTCAGAAGAGGAAAACCGGCGGTCTCCCGCCGGTTTTCCGCTGCCCTGGGAATCCCCCATGGCGGCGCAGCTTGCTGCGCCGCCATGGGGGATTCTGACACCCCATACCGCCATCCTGTTCCTGGCGGTTCTCCCGCCGGGAACAGGATGGCGGTATGGGTTGTCGTGGGGCCCCTGGGGGCCCCACTTTCTATTTCAGTGTCTGCATTGCAGACACTGAAATACGCGACGGGTGCCACTGCACCCGTCGCACCTTCCCACTCCGCCGGCTCAATTCTGAGCCGGCGTCCTAGTGGGAAGGGTTTTTGCACTGGGCTGGCGGGCGGCCTTTTGGCGGTCGCCCGCCAGCCCAGTGCAAAAGCCAAAATATCCTCAGCGGTCTTGCGACCGCGGAGCGGTATTTTGGAGGGGGGAAGTCTGGCGGGCGGCCTCCGCCGCCCGCCAGACTTAGAATGACCCCCTCAGTCACACAGTTATACAATTCCTTTTTGTATGTGCACACACATGCAGTTTAACCTTTTTTTAGCCATAAAAGGCGGTTATGAAAATTATCTTTTTCTTTCTTTTCTCTGGAACTGTGTTTTGTACTTTTTTTTAGTTTTCTAACATTTTATATTTTTTTGTATTTGTCTTAAAACAAAAAAGCAATGAGGAGAGCAAAAAAGGTCTAGCCATAAACATAAATACTGTACAAATATTGGAGTAAATTTAAATAAAACAATTAACAGGTGTGTTTCCTTGCTGTCTCAAGAATAACTTCAAAACACTGCTCACCAGCTGTGAGATTTGTACTGCCCACTAGACAATGTGTGCCACTTCTGTTGGCACTCTCTTTCTTGGAGCAGGTGGTGCATGCCTGGAGCTAGATGGTCCCTCTCCAGCTTTCTCCTTGTGTGCCCTCTCAAGATGCCTCCTGTGATATGTTTTGAAGTGGCATAACATGCTAGCTCTTCCACATGAATACTTTTTGGAGGTCCCTCTTGCGAGGGTCTTATCACACAATGTGCATTTGACAAATTTCGACCACTGTCTTGGATGTCCTAGATGGAATTTCAAAGAAATCCCAAGCAATAGTTTGTTTTTAGGGGTGGTCCTTCATCACTAGACGGTTCATCATGCAGCTCTGCCTCACGCTCCTCTGCTTTCTGTGACACCTTGTCTTGCTTACTTCCCATTGCCATTTTGATTTAGAAAAATAACAAAACAATATTCTGAGTGAAGTTACAGTACTGCACACCACCAAGAAACAAACCCACTGAAACCTTCAAGAAAAAAGAAACAGAGGGAACTTCCTATACAGGTTGATGAAAAGCATCTCCTCAAATAATATCTCTTTGTTTGTAGGTCACATGATCTTCGTGGCAACCGGCTTCATTACAAAAATGAGATATATAATTTAAAAGTCGATATCATTAAATATTATAACAGAAAGAGAAGTTTTAACACTGTTACTAAACATCTAATGTCAAACATTGTTTAAAACATGTATACATCTCAGTTTTGCACTCGGTTAAAAACATGCGATCTTCGTGACTTTATAGCGAAACTGGAACAAAGGCATCACAGTAATCTGCGGTGTTTGCAACAATCGTGTGTTAATAAAAAAAAAAATCTACAAAAATACAAATTTACTGAAACAAATGACAAGGAGTAAAACAGAAAAATACAAAAATCAACTCTCTATTATGCAGCTGTAATATATAAGGTAAAGTAGACATTTGCACAATACCTAAAAACTAGGGGAGATTTAAGAGCCCTGAGCACCTCCTTGCACCACATTAGTATCATTTGTTTATGGTAATGTGGCCCAACAAAGTCAAAGTTGCCACGCCAAATGTACAAACTGGTGCAGTGCATGTTTTGCTCCACTTTGTAACCCTCTGCACTACATTATACCTGCGCCAGGCATAATGTATGCAAACAGGGCATTCCCCCATTACGGTGGCTGAAAAAAGGCGCAAAGAAATCTAAGAGATTTCTCTGAATCATTTTTGTTTGCCCTTTTAATGCCTGCTCAGAACAGGTGTGAAAAGGAGGCACACCAGTGTTTACAATGGGCCTCAATGGGTTTTGCAGGATTAGCATCAACATTTTTGATGCTATTCCTGCAAAGCTCCAAACTAGCGCCAAAAATTATGATGCTACTTAACTAATTACCGCCATGGTACACCGTATCTTAGATATGGCACACACATGGTGGCATTAGGGGTGTGCTAAGGGTCACAAGAAAAGTGGCGCAGCACTGGGTGCCGCCCCACTTTTCTTAAATCTAACCATAAGTAATTTCCCAGTAGAAAGTAACACAGATGATTGCACATTTTCCACCATAAGAGTGGCTGAACAAATGGTGCAAAGAAATCTATGAGATTTCTTTGAGTCATTTTTTATGCACTTTTAATGCCTGCTCACAGCAGGTGTTAAAAGGAGGAACACTATTGTTTAAATGGGCCTCAATGGGCTTTGAAGGATCAGCATCAACATTTTTGATGCTAATCCTGAAAAGCTACGAACTAGCGCCAAAAATTATGATGCTATTTCCCTAACTACCACCATGGTATGCCGCATCTTAGATATGGCATACACATGGTGGCATAAGGGGGCACTAAGGTGTACAAGAAAATTGGTGCAGCAATGGGTGCCGCACCACTTTTCTTAAATATGGCCCTAAGTAATTTTCCAGTAGAAAGTAACAAAGATGATTGCACATTTTCCAGAAAAGTGTACACTTTTTTAAAAAGTTATGTTTTTATCAGATTATCATGTTCATTCTAGATAAATTAACCCTCAACGAGAAATAGTTTGAAATGTAAAAGTACCATGTGCCCCAGATAAACCTTGAGAAAAACAGAACTGATTCTATCTTCCTAGGCTGGGAAAGGCAACACAGGTGTGTTTCTTCAGCAATTCCATATTGAGAAACAATCTGAAATGCTTTATGGAGGTGACTTCATTGTTGATCTATCAGAGCACGATCTGTTTGTGACTCAGAACAGTGGATTCTTTGTTGTCCTTTCCTGGTGAGAGCAGAGTACATGGTTCTACCTTTACATTGTTAGTCTTATCCAACTGTGGGAATCAATTGGAAGATTCTCTGTTTGGTCTGGCCCACATTATTGGTATCTAAGGGGCATATTTATACTCTGTTTGCACTGAATTAGCATCATTTGTTTTTAACTCTAATTCGGTGCAAAACTAACTCCATATTTATACTTTGGCGCTAGAACCGTGTAGCACCAAATTTATGGAGTTAAAGTCATTTTTTGGAAGTGGAAACCTACCTTGCCTTAATGAGATGCAAGGTAGGTGTTCCTGTGCACAAAATGGCTCTTTGGCCTTAACGCCATATTTATACTCCCGTGCAAAAATGGTGCACGGGAGGGAGGAGGGGTAAACAAATGTTGCAAAGCTTGCTTTGCCCCATTGTTTTACGCCTGGGTCAGGGCAGGTGTTAGGGGTCCTGTGAGCCTATTTCCATGGTGGAACACCATGGAATAAGCCCACAGGTGCCCTCCTCAGGCCCCAGGGACACCCCCACCCACACCAGAGGGACAGCGGAGGATGGAGGACCCCATCCCTGGTAAGTACAGGTAGGTACAGGAAAGTATTTTATTTTATTTTTTTAAGTGCAATTGGGTGCCCTGAAATGGGTACCCCTACATGGCACTGGTGCATTGGCCATGCCCAGGGACCCTGGTCCCCTGTGCTGGCCAATGGGATGGTGGGCATGACTCCTGTCTTTTCTAAGACAGGAGTCATGTGGTATGGATGGTTTTGCGTCAGAAAATGACTCTAGACAGGTTAGAGTATTTTTTTTTTTACTCTAACCTGCCTACTGTCATTTTTTGGTGCAAAAAACCCTTCTTCCATCCGCCAGCCCCATCCGACTAAAATCATTTTTTTTGCCGCTAGCCTACCCTTTGCACCATCTTGCACCATTCCATAAATATGATGCCCGGCTGGTGCACAGAAATGGTGCAAGCCGTTGCTAAACTTTTTGGTGCAAAACTACTTGGTGCAGTTTTGCACCAAAAAGTATAAATCAGGGCCTAAATGTTTTCCTGCCTTTTTCCAGGATGATGAAAATCTTAACAAGTGGCCTCACCGGCCCATTACACACCAATTGTAGTGAAGAATTCTCCATGCCAAAAAATATGAGAACATCTCCACCAAACAAAGAAGTACTTCCTTTACATAATAGAGAAGTTGTTTCTTGTTTCACAGATATTTCCATCTTTGAAGTCTTGTTGTCTTCTCTATTGGATGATTCACGTTCTGACATATTTCTGAATAAACATACACTAGGAACAATTATATTGTTAAAACGCACCCTAGGATACTAGTGGCCTTTCCTTGTCCTCCATTACAAATCTGTAGCGTACAATATGTACTGGACATTTACCTAAGAAAACAGAAAGAATGCCACTTGAGTAGATATTTTGTGCAAAACTGTGGACTCTAATTGGATAAAAGAGCAGGTGGGATTATTTGTTGGCCGAATCACTCCCACAGGTACTGACACACCCACACAGACACTCACAGACCTACTCACAGACACACTCAGACACTAGACACTCATGCACCCACTCACAGACCCACTAACACACTCATGCACCCACTCACAGACCCACTCAGATCCTCATGCACCTACTCATAGACAAATTCAGACATTCTCATACCCACTAACAGACCCAATAACACATTCATGTACCCACTCACAGACACACTCAAGCTTACACACCAACTCACAGACCCATTCAGACACCCACACACCAACTAACAGATCCACACAGGTACTCCTACACCCATTTACACAGCCATGTACACCCATACAGTCACTCACAAACCCACTCACAGATCCATATAGCCACTCACACGCCCATAAACCTAGCACCCCCTCTCAAAGACCCATACAGCCACACACACACTCTCAAAGGTTACAGGTTACAGTTAGGAAATACAATTTAAAAAAACTTTGAAATTCACTGAAAAAACGAAGTTTAGGAATGTTATAGTTAGGAAATAGAATTTAAAAATCAATTGAAATTCACTGAAAAAGAACAAAGGTTACAGGGACATGATAGTTAGGAAATAGAATTTGGGAACACTTAGAAATTCACTGAAAAAATGAAGGTTACAGGGACATTATAGTTAGACTCAGATTTCACTAGTGCAAAACCATGAAATTCAGCAGCTATATTTACCTAAGCTAACTATAACTTATGCCTCTGCAATGCCCTGCTTTTGACCTCACATATTACATCACTCATGACATGGTCAGTAACATCACTGATGACATGAACAAGTTATAGTTACCTTAAGGCATGACATATAGTTACTAGAAATTTCTACTGAATGGATTTACACCAAATTATAAAAAGCATGCATTCTGGGCAACAATCTAGCTTCCTGACAAATTTGGTGTAAATCCGTTCAGTCTGTAGTGGTGTTAAAAAATTTTACATTAAAAGATCCCATATGCATAGAATATGGAAAAAGTATTTTAAAAACCCCCACCCTTTTTCCACTCCCCTGTTTGATGAATCACCCAGAAATTTTCAACACATACTTGAATTGACTGTTATATTTGTTTTAAACATTTCGTGAAGATTTGTCAAACAGCCCTAAAGTTATTGGCAAAACAAAAAATGCCCAGTCTAATGGAAAAGTTGGTCCTAACTATAACTACCTACGGCCAATAGGTTTGAGTTTTTTTTTATTATTATATATATATATATATATATATATATATATATATATATATATATATATCTTAAAACAAATCCCTTTCAGGGTTAGAGTGATGCATAAATTATGCAAAAAAGAATAGAGAACTCTGGGTAGTTCCCAAGTTTAGGTGGAGAGCAGCTCTAGTAAGGAGCACCCTACAACACCAGCGACACTGTAGATTTGCTCACCTCAAATGTCTGTTTATCTAGTAAAGTTTTTAAGCATTGGATCAGCACAGTGCCATCCACGCCGAGCTAGATAGTGACAAAGTCTTTTGCCATTTGTACAGCAAAGTCTTTAAGCATAGGTTTGAAACAGATGATACTTACTATGTTTAAATAATCAGTTTCTTTGTTGTGGTGATGTTGAAATTTATTCTGTAAAGGTACTTAGCTGACATTTAATGACTAATAATTGTTGTAATATGCGAAAAGCAGCAATGAGCGATCTGAAATGATTTATATTTCTCGATTTATATGAGATAACATCATAAGCAATATATGGTTTGATAATAGAGTAAGATAAGATCGTTGATAATCCTATCCTCAAAAAAATAAAAATGATAAGAATATAAAAAGAAATACATATATATAAAAATATGCAAGTAGGTATATGTATAACATTCTCATGATGAAAATTTTGAGATTGCAAAAATGGAGGCAACATATTTAAAGGCAGAAAATAACATTGGTTATAAGTCTAATTTATATTGAAGTAATAATTGTAATGTAATTAGATTTTTTATTGGACATTCTTTCAACTTTAGGATTCTAATTTGAGTGATATTTTTCATTTTATTTTTTAAATTTCACTTTCATATATGCTTTTGTATAATGTCAAACTCCTATAACCAGAATGCAATGGGGCGGTAACAATGACATCACACTATTTAAGGGTGGTATGAAAAAAACTCATTTAACGTGAGCAAGACTCAAGTGGAGTTGAAACAAGTTGGTGGTTGCTATTCTTATCAATAAATCTGCCTAAAGGAACTTTGGAGTGTGGTAATTTACTTTTTGGACACAAAATATTTTTCGAGGGTGGTCTCCTTTGTTACCGGCACCGGCAGCTGAGTGAGCCTTTAAGGAAATTACTCTGACCATTTGGATAATATATATATATATATATATATGTGTCAAAACAAGGCCCTTTCAGGGCTAGAGTGACGCATAAATTATGCAAAAAACAAAGAAGAACTCTGAGAAGTTCCCAATTTTAGGTGGAGAGCAGCTCTAGTAAGGAGCACCCTGCAACACCAGCGACACTCTAGATTTGCTCATCTCAAATGTCTGCTTATCTAGCAAAGTTTTTAAGCATAGGATCAGCACAGTGCTATCCACGCCGAGCTAGATAGTGACAAAGTCTTTTGTCATTTGTACAGCAAAATCTTTAAGCAAAGGATTGACACAGTGTCATCCTTGCCTAGCTGTAAAATGACAAAAGCCATTTACCACTCCAGGCACTGTATTACAGCTTTGGACTGGTCAAATACCATCCAAGCCCACCTGGAATGAGTAAAGCAACCCCTGACACGTGTTTCGCTCTCATTAGAGCTCTTCAGAGGGGTTTAGCTTTGTCCAGACATAAGGGAGCACCCAGTATAAGTCAAAATAAGGCACTTTCAGGGCTAGAGTGACACATAAATTATGCAAAAAACAAAGGAGAACTCTGGGAAGTTCCCAATTTTAGGTGGAGAGCAGCTCTAGTAAGGAGCACCCTGCAACACCAGCGACACTCTAGAAACGTTTTTAAGCATAGGATCAGCACAGTGCTACCCACGCCGAGCTAGATAGTGACAAAGTCTTTTGCCATTTGTACTACAAAATCTTTAAGCATAGGATTGACACACTGTCATCCTCGCTGAGCTATCAAATGACAAAAGCCATTTATGTGATATAAATCAAGGATCCACATAACTTCACCAGTTATAGTTATTTCAAGCAATTATAATTCAACAGCTAATTCTGCCGAAGGCCAGCTCTGAGAGTTCTCTGGTCCTCCCAATGATCCAAGAGGGTGCACTGGCCCTTACCCCACTAATAGGCCGCATTCTTGTGGTGGCCTATCCAGAGCTTGATGGGAAGTTGTGGACCCAACAGCAGCACCAAGGGCTTAATCTATTGTCTGTCACTATTTTTGTTGTTAAACCTTTTTAATTTCCAGCAAAGTTGTATGGCATCAGCATGATGGCTGACACATAACCAATGCACATAAGGATTTCTGGAGGTGTAAGTTAGTCAGACAGTGTCTGATGCTATGTCTGGTGTATTGCTTTGAGCTAAAGGTTGGCACTGGATTCCTCATCACAAGCCAAGTACTGTTTTGAGCAGACACATGGCTGCATTTCCTTAAAGTCATGAAGGACAGTTGAGCCAAACATGCCTCATGTTATAATTGGGTCATGCGAGATACTCCATCACAAATGTGAGTAGGTAATATAGGCCCTATTAGTGGTCACGTGGCAAGCAGCGCACTTTTGATGCAGTTGATGTATCACATTTGACATTGGTAAGTTAGTGCTGTGACAATATGATAATGAGCATCTGCTCCAAAAGGACTGGGATGTGTACAGTGGCATCATTCCTTATCTGGAACATGTTTGAACCAGTTCGTACAGCAAAACTCTAGTAAGCTCATGTGGACAGTAGCAGGTTAGCATGACCCCTATGTCCTTCACAATTTTGCATGTACGTCTGTGTCAAACTGTATTGACTGCAAAAGATACGAATGTGTCCACATTAGTGAGAAACTTACATGGCCCCCAAACAATATTTTGGTGTCCTCAGTTCTGTCTAGATGAGAAATCATCAATGATGGAGAGAAATGTGATACTTAAAGGGACATTTGCAGATGGAAGGTTACATCACATAGATGTTATAGTATCCCATTTTAAGAATTCAGTTTCCAGCCCAACACATGGCTATTTTGGAAATGTGAATATATTTTAGCTCTGTACTGAAGTAGGTTAGAAATGTCTCAAGGCCTATGTGTTTAATCATGCTGTTGAAGCCCTTTTGTCATAGAGGGGACTACAAGTGGATAAGACACAAAGACATACCTGGTATAGGAGCTACCATGGGGAATTTCTTGACTTTGAGTAAATGTTGTGCGATCAAAGTTCATGTCCAAATGTATTTGCACAGATAACCTCAAACTGTTGTATCTGTCTTTTCGGCATCATCTGGGCAAGGCGGAGGTGACAGCTGCTACGTCGATAGTGTGGAAGTTGGCCACTGTGGCTCGGGTGTGGACACCATAGATACTGAGGAAGCCAGTGGAATGGAGGATGAGGGGACTGGCACAGAGGCCCTGAGTGACTCTCCATCTTCTTCGGAGGCCTTCAATAAAGATCACTACCTAGTGGTGGTGGACCCTGGAGTTACTGTTACAACTGTGTCGTTGTCCACCACCCACATTCCAATCTCCACCCTCTCTCTTGCTTCCTCCTTGTTGGCCACAGTCTTCCCCTCCAAAAAGGGGTGGCATCACTCTTGCTGCAGGCACCTCCCCCCGGCCCTGGTGCCCCAGGCTGTGCTCAGTTGTGAGTCTGAAGATCTTTTAAGGACTATCACTGTAGGACAGACCGCAATAATGAATGCCATCCAGGGGCTAGCCAGCCAGAATACCCAGAAGCTGGCTTACCTAGATGGCATTTACATTGCGTAGTCTGGCCTACAGTGGTCATTCCAGGATCTTGCCTCCTCTTTGAGAGCAGCCTCCCTCCATCCCAACTTTGTACCCAGACTCCCACTCCATCCTCATCGAAAATCCCTCCACCCAGCCCTATCCCAAGTACACTCAAACATTTGCACTCACCCACTAAAATGACCACAAGCAGCACATCCTCACACCAACATAACAAGAAACACAGACAGACACATGCAGACACCACCACCACAAGCATATCCACATGCATCACACCATGGCACAAACCCAAACACCCACCACCAGCACACCTGCAGACACCACACCCACCATGACATAGAAAACCACATTTATCACCAGCACACACACATACACTTCACCCACCACCCCACCAATACCCACATCTACCACCAGCACACCTGCAGACACCACACCCACCACTACACCAATACCCACACACACCACCAGCACACCTGCAGTCAGCACACCCACCATGACACACACATACACCAGCACACCCACATACACCACAATATACTACCTCCACAATAGACACATCCACACACACACATACTGAACCAAAACACACCCACTCACCTATGCAGCAGCCACCTCGTAAGAAATACAAAGCAAACATACAGCACATACACCAGACCCTCAGGCACCCACACTTTCAAAAGACACAGGCATATCAGACACTTACACTACCTCTACCTCCCAACCCAAACTCCTTGCCAACCCCTCTATCCATTTTCCCAAGGAAGAGCTTCTTTTCCTTTGACCTTGACCCCTTCCACGTCGCGAACCACCCCTCCCAAACATCTTTCTAACCCTTCCACATCCCATCCCCCTTCCCTATGTAAATCCATCCCTCCCAAATGTCTTTCTACCCTTTCCACACCCCAACTCACCCCTTCCACATCCCATCCCACCCCTTCCAAATCCAAACCCACCCCTTACACATCCCAACCCACCACTCCCAAATCCAAACCCACCCCTCCCAAACCCAAGGACCCACCCCCCAGTAACATAATTGAGGTACCTGCTCTCTGCCCCTTAGATGCCCCTTCCAGAGGAGGTTTATTTTGGCAGTGACATTAGGAGGCAAGTTGTGGGCATGCACCTACACAATGGACAACTGACCTAGTGCCTTTGCTTTTTTCTGTACTGTTTAATTTAATTGACGTCTGAGAGAGGTACCTCATTGCTATAAAACATTTTTATTTTGAGAATACCTTTGTGCTAGACTTATTTAATGATTGTTATTAATTGTTTGCGGATAATGATATTTCTGCTAATGTGTGTTCCAGGCACTACACTCTCATTTGTAACAGTGACAAGCACAGTTTGTAGATTTTAGTTGCTTTTTTAAAAAAATGCATACATTCATGGTTTACACTTATGAGTATCATGCTTATTTTGATGAAAGCATTCATGTTGTTGCTGGACACTTACATCAAAATTATACATGTTTCGGTTATTGTGAATGAAGACTGCATGTGTGTTTATTTTAAATGATGTGTCAATGATATGCACATATACATTACACAGGAAACCTGGCATTTTACAGATAAATGATTTCTAATGTTTGTCATTTATTGCACACACCAAGGGGACATGTGAACTTCATACATCTCTGCCATGTTTGCAGTTTAGAAGTCAGATTCATAGTATAGTCTGTGTACACCCACTTGTAGCATATTGCAGTGCAATTGCTACATTATCATAGGATTGAGTAGGTTCTTTTGGATATACTATTTCAGTTAATGAATTCTAATTTAATGGGAAATTATTGCACACACCTGTGTGGGCACATTTCTATTTTTGATTGCTGTGACTTTTTGTGTAGGTGTCCTTTGCAATGAAGGCAATTCGTTCCAGATTGGTGTGTGCCACTAATATTATAAGATGAGTTATGATACCTTTTTACGTACATTACACACATAAGCACTACACATCACTATGGTGTTGTTTGCAAAAAGATTTTACACATGCATGAGCTCAGTGCTATTGTACAGCAACAATTGTGAGGATGACAGGTATGACCATGACTTACCTTCTGTTCCAGCAATGAGTGGGGTTGATTTTCATCTTGGTCAAGGAGCATCAGCAACAGCAGGGCTGGTATGACTGAGTTCATGCCAGTAGGAAGTAGGAAAAGTAGAAAAAATATGATTTTTGTCCTTTTATCCTTCCCAGTCTTCCAACTCAGGTGTGGAAGTTTAGCTGCTACAGTTGCATCAGTGGGAATGCACAGCATGATTGGCTCAGGGGTAAAAGGGTCTGGAATCCTGCCGCCAGCTGCTTTTACCTATAGCTCAGTCTACCCGGGTGGAGATTCTTGGTGGTGCTGTGATCTTTTGCCTATGCTCCTGCTAACTTCTAAATAGGGCAGGTGGACCATCTTGGCGGTGGACGGGCCCTTAGTATTTGCTTCCAATTGGCAGGAGATTTAAAATGCTCCTGCCAGACGGGAGCAGCCCGTGTTTCCCTGCCTGTAGTAGTGCAGGTAGGGAAAGTGCTGTGTCCAGTGGGTGGGCTCCCTGGGATGCATTCACTGAATCACCCTCGGTGATGGGGCCGCAGGGGCCTTTGAAGGCTCAAGGAGAGAGCTATGTGGCCTCCCACCCTTTAAGCTTTATTTCGACCCTGGGTGATAGGGTCCTTGGGACCTTCCTAAGGTCAGAAAGGCGGATGTGCATCCACCCTCCATGGCCGCACAGGACGAGGTCCCTGGGGCCTGCTTAGGCTTGGGTAGGGGGTCAGCTTGGCCCCCTTGCCTTTCATTTTGATTTTGGCCCTCAGGATGGGATTCCAGGCCCTATCATTGCTAAGGGGAGGGATGCACGGCCGCCTTCCCTTTTTTATAAAATCGGCCCAAGGGATGGGAACACCGGGGCCACCATTGGCTCAGGGAGGGGGGCCATGCACCCCCTCACCTTAATAAATATACCTAGCCCCCGAAGATGGGGTCCCTAGGGCCACAATGGGTGAGGAGGGGAGCTCTACTCATACCCTCCTACCCATATATATAAAAAGGCAGCCACAATTTCTTTTTGGCACGATCCTGCAGGAGTCCCACAGGCTTGTGACAAAAACTTCTATTTTTGTGTCCCAGGGTGTCCCCCTGTGTCCCCTCCTCAAGCCCAAAGGGGTAGAGTATCCCTACGCCGACCCCTTGTATATTTTTTAACTTCAGGACAGGGGACTAATTCCCTTTTGTTCTGTAATGGCTGCCAGAAACAATTTCTTCATGTTGCTGGCAGCCATCAGAGTGCTCGCTCCAGGGGGGGACTGACTCTCACATGAACAAATTTGCCCAAAGGGGAAAAAAGCTCCCTCAGCCAATGAACGCTCTGTTTTTGAATTTTGAATTGTCACCAAATGATCAAGATATATACATTTTGTTTTTACTTTTAGATTTCAAAATTACTGAATTAATTTACACCAAATCACAAAAACAATGCTGCGGACCAAGATTTAGCTTTCCGCCAAATTTGGTGTAATTTCGTTCTGCAGTTTTTTTGGTAGCGCTGCTTAAAGGAGCTTATAGAAAATGCATCAGGACATTTGATTTTGGGACCTTCTTATTCTCCTACTGCTTGACAGATTACCCCGAAACTTTCCAGGAAGGAGTTGAAGTGAATTTTGTTTTTTTGGGAAAGTTTTGTGAAGATTCTTCAAACAGCACGAACTTAATAGCAAACCAAAAAATGCCATGTCTATGGAAAAGGAATCCTGACAATAAATACCCAGTGGCAACAGACAGTGGTCATTATATACACAATCCTCCATGCCATTTCTAGTGTAGAGGTGTTTAAATTTGTATCCGGTGAATGGTAGTGCAGTTTACTGTCAGCAAACCCACCAGATGAGTTTCGGCAACAGAACACTTTGATCACGGGTTAAGGACAATAAACTACACTATTGTTCCCCAGATATGGAGTAAATGGGACTCTTTCTTCAAACAGCAAGAAGGATTATGTTGTTGACTCAGTGGGGTGAAACTTAAACCAGAAAAAACTGTTTGCTGCCTCACAGATTGCATTTTACAATGACCACCACAAAGGAAAACAATTCTCCTAATAGTCATGTGGCCTCTTTAATGTCATTCAACTTTGTTTCTCTAATGAAACACCTTGCATTCTGGATGCATCCTGGATGTCAAAAAGTACTTTTTATTTTAAAAAAATACACTTGAAAAAATATAATTAGCCCCTCGGCACATGTATATATCTTACATTGTTGCAGTTGGTGACCATGTAATGATAAGTGAATGTCACTTTTAAGTCTCATTTTCCATTGAAAATACATATTTGGATTGCTAATTACTTTGGCACTGTTTACTGAATCTACACGCCACTTTCGATTCAAGTAGCACCAGTAGCTAGATTTTAGCGTGCAATGTTTGCGCATATTTGGTGTGAAATAAATTAGATGGATCAAAATAGTTTTATTTTTCATTTTAAGGATTTTTTCTCGAACTACAGCAGAAACATTTGTACTGAATTACACTAAAAGTAACTTCAATTGTAACTTTACTCGGACCAGTGACATGATTTGATTTCATGTAAATCGGTTCAATAAATTTCATACATTTGTGTCACAAAAATGTGTTAGGTAGACTTTGGTGTGTTAACGATGCAGGGACTTTTGTATGTCCTCCTGCTAATTTGCATGCTCTCTGTGGATCTGGATCTACAGAGGATTGGTGCATCCATTAAAAAAATAAAAATAAACAAGTTCAATTGCAAAACATTTTTCCCTTCATTCACTGTGGGATCCATGTATCCATGTTTTGAGGATGAGGAAATCTGATTGGCCAGCAGCGACTAACTATTTTTGTTGCAGTGGTCAGAGATAGATGAGTCCCACAAGGCTCAAGCATGACTTCAACATGATATCTGAGTCTGACTTGGCCACATGTTCTCTAGGACTCATGAGCCACAAATGAGCTGAGGCAAACAGACCAAATCAAATCGTTTCTGCACCTATGCTCAGCCAATGATGTCAAAATTTCTTTCAAAAAGCCTTTCCCTGACTATCCCAGGACAATATATCAAAAAGGGAGGAAAGCAATTAGAGAGGAAGAGACATGAAAGAGAGACAGGGCTGGAGGATCTGCAGTGATTTGGAGGAGACCAGGTAGATGACAACTTTGTGGGGGATGTGTGAGACAAGAGACGTATTTGGCATTGGGAGTGGTGAGAAATGGAAAGGAGTAGAAGAGCAGTGAAATTAAAGAAATAGAGTGAAAGCGGGGTGAGATCGTGGTTGGTGGGTAGGAAAGACAGAAAGAGCTGAGACAGAATTATTAGAGTGTCATGGCAGACTGTGACTTGCTGTATTAGAAGCCTGTCAGGGGTGCCAGCCTGCCAAAGCATATTATTATCCAACTGTAGGTCAGTCTGCCTCTGCCTCTTTCATGTGTACCCTCCCAGCTCCCATCCTCCTGGCCTGTCACAGCTTAAACAAACGCTTACAGGCTTAACTTGTGTTTTATCTCTTACAGCTGGCATATTTTCCAGACCTTTCTAGAAATACAGAGATCATTTTTTATACCTCCTGGAACTAATCACTTAATCAATGTGTCAACCCAAATCAGAAAAAAAGAGTTTTAATGCAAACATTATGCAAGTTATTTGGTCACACAGGATTAGGAGAAAGTGACAAGTTTCAGAGAGACTGTGATGGAAAGCTACCTTCACAGGTCCTGCGGAGAAGAGTTCTGTTAGCATTGGAGGAGGATGCTTTCTGCATGAATAGCGAGTCCGGAATTAAGGACAGTCACAGCTGTAGTGTGAAAATCCAGTCATCGCTAAAGCTTTGTATTGGTAGTCTTTGCTGGCAGTCGTTTCTATAGTGCGAAGTCCAGGTCTTGCATTTCCACTTGGCAAGGACAGTCTCAGTAGGTGCAAAGAGTAGATTTCACTGAAGCTTCATGTTGGTGATCATCGCCTCTTTTTATACCTTGTGCCAGCCTTTGTGTGGAGAAATGCCCTGACCAACTCCCAAAACTGGTTCTGCTCAGTTCTTTCCCTTTCCCTGGATCAGACTCCAAGCTGTTCAGATGGACAAAGGAAAGGGTAGGCCTAATGTCAAGTTCCTTTGAATTTGGAAGTGATGATAGGTACAGTCCCTCCCCGGCCATCATGTCAGGATGGTCAGTCCTGTCTACACCTAAACCCCCTTGTCTTACTGTCTAGAAGCAATAGAGCCGTTCACAATAATGTGATCCAGGATACTAGCAGAAAAGCACAGTTGGTTGGGACAAAAAAGGCAACTTTCCAAGAGTGGCATTTTCAGAAATGTAGCTTGAAATCTGACTTCACAATAAAAGAGGATTTTAAACTACAATTGATTTGAGTGCAAGCAGCATATCTATACTTGCCCCAATCTGAAGACAGCACCCTTTAAATGTAACAAAGCAGCCCAGTGTTAGTCAATGTCAGAGATAGGCTTTGCAACAGTGAAAAAAAACATTATGAGTTTTTACCTACCCTTTTTAACTACAATGTACCCTGCCATTTGGGCCTTTAAGACATACCTTAAGGGTGACAAATAAGTATTTAACAGGGGGGTTTCGGCCTGGCACAAGGTTTATTGCAAAACAGCAGTTTGAAACTGAAACTACACTACAGACTGCAGTGACAGGCCTTAAACATATTTTAAAAAGTTATAAAAGTGACTGAATGAGTGATGCAGCCCACTTGTAGCATTTAAATTACACAAGCCTGAGTACATGTAGTACCATATTATAGGGACAAATGAAATGTACCAATTAGGTGTAGGTATATTTTACCATATTTTAAGGCGACAGCACAAGCACTTTACCACTGGTTAGCAGGGAAAGGTACACAGGGTCCTAAAAGCCAATGAGAACTGGTTCAGCAAAGGAAGGAAAGAGAAAACAAAAATCTGGGAAAACCTGCAGAAAAGGGCAAGGTTCAACACACAGTCACCAAGTGAGGAGCCAAAATCACATTGGGGCAGACAAGGCAAGCAGGAAACCACGGCACAGAGGAGATGTCCTGCTCCTCTTTGAAGGCTGCAATTAGGGGTGTCCATTAAGCTACATTAAACACCCCAGGAAATTGACAGCATCCTCAGAAGCCTTTTGTTTTTATTTTGTTTGGAAGGATGTGGGCAGTGGATGGGGGCCCAAGGCCCTCCCAGTCAGTTCTTGGCATAAAACACTGCCCCTCCAAGGCCCACACACATTTCTTACACAGCAAATTTAATTTTCAAGTTGACATGTTTGTAAGGGCCAGATGTAGGAAGAAAACATTTTGCGAGGTACAAATTGCGAGTAGTAGCGACTCGCAATTTTCACTTTGCAAAATATTATGTAGAAAGGTGTCTCAGACACCTTCTGCGACTCGCTCTGGGGGTCGCAAAGACCCACCTCATGAATATTCATGAGGTGGGTCGCAGTTTGCGACCCCATAGCGGGTCTAGGCACTCACGGGGATGGTGGCCTGCTGGAGACAGCAGACCACATGTCCGTGACTGCTTTTTTAATAAAGCAGTTTTTTTTTCTCTTTGCAGCCCGTTTTCCTTAAAGGAAAACGAGCTGCAAAACGAAAAAATTCCGAAACCATTCCGAAACCATAGGACCACTGCCTGCTCTGAAAAAATATTATTGTAGGCATTCACAAAGGGGAAGGGGTCCCATGGGGACCCCTTCCCTTTTGCAAATGAGTTACCATCCACTTCAAGTGGATGGTAACTGCGAGTTTGTTTGCGACCGCTTTCGCGGTCGCAAAGCAACTCTACATCGCGATGCGGTGGCAAATAGGAAGGGAACACCCCTTCCTATTTGCGAGTCGGAATCACATTTTGCGAGTCGGTACCGACTCGCAAAATGTGATTCTGCATCGTGTGAGGGCTTTTGTGCCTCGCAAATGGTGTTTTTCGCCGTTTGTGATGCGCAAAAGCCTCCTACATCTGGCCCTAAGTGCCTTCCAGTCCAGCAGCCTTCAATAGGAACAGGAAATATAACCCTGTGCCAGTATTGTTTGAAGGGAAGACTCCGCTCTTTCCTTCACTTTCTCTGTTCCACTTTTACGTTACAATATTATTGTTGTTAAGAACTTTTTAGTGGAAACAACAGAAACAAAGTCGCTTGTTTCCTTTCAATTATTTTCCTTTTACCAGACTGTGTTCTGTTTAATATCATCAAAAGTGATGCACGTAGTTATTAACCTTCTACAAATTCATTGAACTGAACAACATGGTAACATAAAATTGAAGCATTTAGATAAAACTTTGTAAATACTGTATATTCATGTAGTCTTGATTATCACACTTAAGAACACATTAATAAAATTAATAAATATGAATCACACATTTTCAGCATTTTGATTAATTGTTTAGCACATGTAACTCAAGCAGGGGAGTGCCTAGGATAAAAAAGACGTCTGTAATGACAGCCAGCACATCTTCTTGGCTTAGCTCTAGCTTGGCTATTACCTTAAATTCTGGTGTCACTATTAGAGGAAGCTTGGCACTAGAGCCTGTGTTTTGAAAAAGAGTGGAAGAGTAGATCAAAAGAATTAGTGGAAACATCCCTTCACCCCTAGGAAGATTTGGAGGTTGTTCCAACTGGAGTGGATACTGCCACAATTTAAAAAATACACACATTTTCACTGATGGATTCCTCTATCTGGATATAGTCAAAACTACTTTGAAAATTGGTATTCATTTATGTTTTGCAAATTCTGAGAAATGATTAAAACAAACAAAAAATCATAATGGAATTGCACATTGTTAGACCTGGCCCTTTTGCAGGGTCATCCCCAAACTTTTTTTTCCTCCTATTTTTCCTGACCTGTTTTTGTTGGCTTTAGGACTCTGGGCACTTTACCACTGCTAACCAGCGCTAAAGTCCATATGCTCTGTGTTTAAATTATATTGCTGATTAGTTTATCCATGATTGGCATATTTGATTTTCTAGTAAGTCACTAGTAAGTGCACTAGAGGGCCTGTAAATCAACTGCGACTAGTGGGTCTGCAGCACTGGTTGTGGCACCCACATAAGTAGCCCTGTAATCATGTCTCAGATCTGCCACTGCAGTGTCTGTGTGTGCAGTTTTAAACTGTAAATTCGACTTGGCAAGTGTACCCACTTGCCAGGCGTAACCCTTCCCTTTTCCTACATGTAAGACACCACTAAGGTAGGCCTTAGGTAGCCCCAGGGGCAGGGTGCAGTGTATGGTTAAGGTAGGACATATACTAATGTGTTTTATATGTCCTGACAGTGAAATACTGCCAAATTTGTTTTTCACTGTTGTAAGGCTATATCTCTCATAGGTTAACTTGGGGGCTGCCTTTAAACATGATTAAATCATATATTCCCTTTGGGAGCAGATAGACATGTGCAGTTTGGGATCTCCGAACTCACAATTTAAAAATTCATCTTTTAGTAAAGTTGGGTTTATGATTCTGTGTTTGCAAAATTGCCACTTTTAGAAAGTGGCCATTTCCTTGTTCAAACCATTCTGTGACTTTGCCTGTTTGTGGATTCCCTGTCTGGGTTAGTTTGACAGTTGGGCTGTTGGCAACTCTCTCTGGACAGTGACACAAATGGAGCTGGGGTGTAGCCTGCATATCCTGATGAGCCATCTGTGCTAGGAGGGAGGGGAGGAGTGGTCACTCACACCTGAAAGGGCTGTGCCTGCCCTCGCACAATGCAGTCTCCGTACCCCTGGTGTGTGTCTTGGTCCTTGCGTGGGCAAGGCAGGATTTCACAAACAAGTGAGACTTTCCTCTGAAGTAAGCCTAATTCAAAGGCCATAAGAAGAGCACCCAAAACCACAGACTTTAGACACTTCTTGGGGTAGACATTCTACCTCACAGTCACTTCTGGACAAGAAACCAGCTGGTGAAGAATCCCTGAACAAGACCTGCCAAGAGGAACTGCCTGGCTGCCCAAAGGACTCGCCTGGACTGCTTTCTGCGAAGGACTGCTGCCTTGGTGTTCCCTTGCTGCCTTGTTGCTCTCTGGCAGTGCTGAGAGGTGCTCTCCAAGGGCTTGGATAGAGCTTGCCTCCTGTTCCCTGAAGTCTCAGAACCAAAATGACTTCACTCCTGCAACTGGACTCCTTGTGCAGTGAAAATTCAACATAAAGCCTGCAAAAAATGACACACAGCCTGCATTGCGGTGAAAAAGTTACTGCACACCAAACCAGAATGACGCAGCCCGACTTCGCAACAAGAAGATCGATGCAGCGCCAGCGTAGCGACTGGAACTTCGTCGCACAGCCCACTGGATCGAAGCACAGCCAACCCGGAAAGACGCAGCCCGACTTCTAGAGAGGAATCAACGCAGCGCCTGCCGTGCAGGAGAAATTTCCACACAACGCCCACCGAATCGACACAGCGTCCAGGACTTCGCTTTGCAAGCCCAGGATTCCATGCATCAACCCTGGGGCATCCGAAAACCCCCCAACCTCAACAGGATCCAAGTCCACGCACCGGAAATCGATGCAAAGTCTACGCGTGCGTGAAAAATAACAACGCAAGTGTGTGTAAGGGCGAAACCAACGCACACCTCCCTGTTTTCCACACAACTCCTCCTCTGCTGTCCCTTGCAGAGATTTTGAACGCAAACCAGGTACTTTGTGCTTTCAAGAGACATTTATTGTTTTTAAGAGACTAAAGACACTTTATATAATTTCTACAGTGATGTCTCAACGTATGCTTATTGCCTTTTGATCATTTTGACCTGCATCTTATCAGATACATTTTGTATATTTTTCTAAACACTGTGTGGTGTATTTTTATGGTGCTTCACTCTGCTATTGCATGATTTATTGCACAAATACTTTACACATTGCCTTCTAAGATAAGCCTGACTGCCCAGTGCCAAGCTACCAGATGGTGGGCACAGGATAGTTTGGATTGTGTGTGACTTACCCTGACTAGAGTGAAGGTCCTTGCTTGGACAGGGGGTAACCTGACTGCCAAGCAAACACCCCATTTGTAACACACATGTAGGAAGTTAACACTGTTTACTCAGGGACTGCCACATGGCCCGGCTATAGCTTTAGAGCCTGCTGTGCAGATCTAAAAGCTATGTGCTCTTGTCAGGTGGCTAAGTGCCAGTGTAGGGTCTAGCCAGAGGCCAGTCTCTGAGCATAGACGCTCTGCTCCTGGCCAAATACGATGGTCAGCTTGGTCAGAGGTACACAGAATGGTACAAAGCCAACATCTGGAGAATGTTGGTCTTGACTGAAGATCTTGGCTTAGTGGCATAGTGGCTGTCTGGCATACAGAATGGTGCCATGCCATCAGGATTCAGACCCTGGTTGAGGTCTGGCCCTGCAACAAATGCATGCAAAGCAGGGTTGCATACACACCACCCTGGATAAAAGGCCTGACCAAGAGCCTTCAGCAAATCCTCTGCATCAAGGGGTTTTTGCACTAAAGGCTAGGTGCAGGCCTTGTGAACAATTCCAAATTCACATGACTGAGGGCCATGCCCAGCAATTTTTGGTTGCAGTGAGTGTTGAGAACAGTAAAATATAAAAACATGACAGTTTGCTGAAACATTTCATACAAAACAAAATTCACTGAAAAATACTTAGTTGAGGGTAGGTTTTAATTTCTTTTTCACATAAGACATTAGCATACTGCTGGAACAGGGTGTTTGATGCAAGGGGTTGTGAGTGTTCACCCCTAGTCTGATATATGAAATAGTCATTCTGTATTGTGTGTGGCCTTTTAATGGCATTGGTGCACATGCCCATCATCCATGTACCCTGAGGACCACTTTGTGTATAACTTTGAGAGCTAGAACTGGGCTTTGTGATCTTGAGAAGCTCACCAAGCAAACCCTCCCTTGTCAGCATAACCACTTTCACTACCGTAAGAACCTTCAGCTCACTAGATTACACAAGATTGGCAGTGATAGTTTTTATCAGTTGCCTGCAGAAACAAGTGACCTACTGGCCTCACCAATGCAAATGTTATGTATGTAACTTCACCATATATATGGTTAGGGTGCATGTACATACAACTCCTGTGCGAGGTAGGAGAAGAGTGTGTTTCATGATTGACTATGAGGACAGTGGAATGCTTCTGGAATTTCCACTGAAAACATTCTTCACAAAATTAAGGCCCAAATTAGCCTACCAGTCTGCCTCTATAGTTATGCATTGCTAGCCTTTGTGAAGAGACAGATTCAAGGTGTATGATGGATGATGCCAGGCTCTTTCCCTGATTTGATACCTTGTATGCTAAGAACAGGACACTGAGAAAAGCAATTTCAGTTTTTTTGAAGTTGAATTTTTAGACATTTTCAACAAAACCCAAAACAATGCGATCTACTCTGGCTAGATGATTGTTTAGGTCATTGTTCATTAGGTATATGTCATCAACATAGGACAGTGTTTCTAGATCAATATTATTTAACACTGATGTTACATGGGAAGCAAGCAGTACAGGACAGTTTTTATACCCCTGAGGGAGCTGAAAGAAATGACGCTGAGAGTGGAAAAAGCAGTTATATCCCTTCTTTCAGGTGCTATGTTTTGGCGGAAGAACCCGTTGGAAATATCCAGGGTTGTTTGGAACTTTTTACAGACAAGATTGTTCATTAAAGCCGTACTATGTGAATTTTGTATTTCAAATGTGTGTGTGTAGCTGTTCAAATGTACATAATCCATGCCTATTCTATAGGAGTGATCCAGCTAAACTACTGAAAACAAAGGGTTGTTCATGGGAGATAGACAGGGTTCACTTACTCCCTGTCACTCATTTTGTGAGAGAATTTCTCTCACAGAAGATTTTTCTTCATGTTTATTTGCGTATTGAGGTTGCACTTGAGGGCTGGACCTTATGGGTATTACATGATAAGGCGAGTCCCCCACTATCCCAGCCCACATGTTTGCGGTATAGTACAGGGGCTTGTGCAAGAGCCCATTCTGCAGTATAGGCTTGTTTTTCTTCTTTGGTAACAAGGACCGAAAATAATGGTAATTTTACATCTTCTCATTGAGGGGAATGTTCTAACAAACTCTGGTGGCCACTTCTAGTCAGCCAACAGAATGTCACAACTATTAGTGGTCCAGATTTACAAAGCCCTTTTGCATTTCTTAATGGTGCAAATTTGTATTTCAGTTCATTAACAAATGCAGAATGGCCTTTTCTGATGTACAAATGGCTTTAGGAAACTGAAAAGTGTGATTTCTACACATCATATTTGTGATCTGCAGAATAGGAAAGTGCAAATAGAGATTACCTATTTGCGATTCCTATTCTGATGTACAAAGCATTTCCTAAATGTGATTTGGGCATTTAGGAAGTTCAATTACCATCGATTTGAAGGCGATGGTAACCTTGTGCAATTTAAAAGAACACCCCAAAATGTTTTTTTTTTATTGTAGTAGAGCACACACATGCTCCTTGGGCATATGTGTGCTCTACATGTGCACCACTATTTTTGGAGTGCATCAAGGATGGCCTTCTGCACATTGCCATTCTTGGTTTTGCTTTTCCCAAATAGCAATTTCTTAATAGAGAATGCAAAATTGGCTCATTGACACAAATCTGATGAAATTCCTTATTTGCGATTTCCTAATAGCAATTTCTACTTTGAAGGAATTGCTATTAGGAAATCGGTATCTCTGTACATAGCATTTGGCATTTCCTAACTAGAGATTCCTATCAAGACACTATTTTGGAAATGCAAAATTGCATTTTAATACATCTGCCCAGTGATTCCCAGAAAATAAATGTTATTGTGCATTTTATGTCCACCTCAATCGGTATACTCCATTTATATACTCAGTCGGGAAGAGTGACCCACCGGTCTGGAGTTTCTACTATGTAGTTGGTAGTTGCTTTTGCATTCAGATATTGGTAAAATATTGCGACCTCTGCTGCTCTGTCAAGCAGAGTCACTGCCCACGTCCTTTTCTCAAGTAATGTTCTCAATATGTGCAGTTCTTATTAAATGGGTTTTTTTGTTATGGAAGTTTCTCTTAACTTTTTTATGATATGTCAGACAAGCATTGTGGATCCCTTTTCATTTTCACGTACTATTCTTGCGTTTGCTCTGACTTCCCGCTCTCTCAGACCATTTGTCAGATGAGTCCTGAAAGGAATGATAAGGGTGTGTATCAGTGCACTGATACCTGTCAGGTACTTTTAAAGTATCACTGCTACATAAATAAGCTCAGAGCTCTCCAATTGTGGAAACTCTTCCTGGGATTTCTTGTTTTCTTTATTATTTCTCTGTTTATCCCAGCATTTTTAGGAGACTCTAGTGGTTGCTTGGTATTGTCTTTTTCAGAACTACCTTTCAGCTGTGGCTTAATTGGTCTGGCCCACAAATTATGTTGACCTTTGGGTTTCAGCGATAAAGTTTGGTAACTCACACTTCTGGTCTACTATTGGAACCTGTGGGGGGCATTTGCGAACGCACAGTGCTGCTGCTTCCCCTTTAGTATTTCCTAAAATAATTGAGGATTCTGTGGCAAAGTTGCCAATTAGTATCATGCCCAAGTCCAGGGCAGGGGAAGCCCTGTATTAATTGAGAATCTGTTTTAACACATCATGTAAAACAGCAAGTGATAGTGTACTATGAGTTATGGTATAGTTTGCAGCAAAGACTGTACCACACTTGGCACAGTCTTCAATAGAGGGTACCATCCTAAGTGGCGAGCACATTGTGAGAATTCTTTGTTTATCTTGGGGTCCCGTATGGGGAAACACTGCTTTAAGCTGGTTTGTTTTTTTAGCAGTTTTTCCTCCCATCTGTTGGGTACTTTATCCATGATAGTATTAATGGTCACTGAGTTATCCCAGGCATAGCCAATTATGGTTGAACAGCTTGAGCAGCCAGCTGGTATGCATAACAAACTGTGTTAGATGTCTTTATAACCTAACTAGATTATTATGTAAAGTGTGCAGATCGGCCATTGGCAAATTATATGTATTAGGATATGGTGTATAGCCAGCTAAAACTGGCCATGTGGCCCCATCATTACTGAGGGGACCGAAACTGACATTTCCTAAGTTCTGTGGTAGGGCACCTTGGAACCAATTTTGATGTTCCTGAAATGTTAATGGTTTCTAAATCTTGAAATAGTCTGCATTGGCCTGGTACACTGGAAGCTGCGTATGTATGAAATATATTTGTATTACCATCTACTGCTTGAAATGTTACCTATGAATAAAATACTTCAGTTTTGTTCTCATCATGTACCTCAACCACAAAGGTTCCATTTTCACCCTCATTGTATAGCCCATGCATGTTTAAATGTGTTGCAACAGCATGTCTGCAATTAGCAGGAAAATTAATTGGATTTGGCATTTTAACATATAGAATTCAGGGATGGAAGTACTAATGTGGGGTATCTGTTTAAAGGATCAAGCTTGAACAACCTATAGACATGTATAGGTGTTTCCTATATTGTAGAGGAGGATCTAATCCCCAATACCACAGATGACTCTGTAAAAGGTGAATAGGGCACCTTGGCACACATGAGAAACTACTCAGGAGATCCATTAAATAAGTACCTGACCTATGTATGTTGGCAGTGCCATGTTATACAGTTCCTACTAAAATAACAGGACTGTATAATAGGATGATGGAACTTCAGATTGTGGGAGACTAAGTTCATCCACATCATCAGAAACCACTGGCCAAACTCTTGGCTGTCTCACAGTCGTTCACCTCAACCCCTTACTCTGTTGGGGTAAAAGGTGAGTGTGGCAACCTGAACATGACACGCAGACTCCCAAGTAAATCATGGAAACAGATCTCACCCTTTTGTTTATTACTCATGGATGCCCAGGCAAAACACAAGTGACATAGGCTACATTTTCAATACATTTATTGAAACAATCTTAATCTTGCATAGACAGAATGAGCTGAGATAATTAGGCAGATGAAACAAAGCAAAGTAACCAGCATTATGAACTTGGTAAAGAAGATGAATAAACCAACCATAATAAATGATTTCTAGATATTCCTACAAAACCCTAAGGCTACACTGAATGCATAGCAGGTGTACCCTTCTGCCTTAAGCCCAATCTTAAGGATTAGTCTTAACCCCAACGCTGGAAACTACATCAGGAGTCAGCTTATAGTGTGGATGACAATCCCCTCACAAAGCTACTAGATTTGAGCAAGAAAAACAGCAGGTTAATTATGGCATTCGTCTAAGCACGGCCATGGATGGATGAAGTGCCCCTCTGCCTTTCACAGGTCAGTACATCACTTATGTAATAAAAGTCATTGTGTTACAAGTATAGGTCTGGTTTAATGATGATTAGATGTTAGAAGCTCTCTAATGAATCTGCAACGCAAGCATTAGGATATCGTTCCTAGTCTTGAACAGAATGTACATGTTACGTTGTGAGAAATGTCTAACTAAAACAAGTAACTCCTACAATGTATTCTCAGAACACTACCATGCAAACAAAGCTAGAAAGGATCTGTTTGTCCAGAAAGGCAAAACCCCTGGGGGGATCAGGAGGTAAGGTTGATCACAACTTACAATGCAGAATCAGTTAAGGTCAAAAGAGTGATTACTAAATGCTGGCATCTGGTTAGAAATTACCCTATCATTGGACAGAAAGTTCAACTATATCCAACTATATCCATTGATCAGCATGAATCTAGGACAGTGAAAGATATGTTGGTGCATAGCAATACGAACACCCGATCAAAGCATGAGGTTTGGCTATCACAACAAAGAGTCTTCTGCAAGTGTGGGAGGTGTAAAGTGTGTAGAGGCAGCAAAAACATTAAGACCTATTTGTTGCCCAATAGTAAATGGGGAAAATCAATACTATTACATGTAGAAGTGATTTTTGTGTGTATGTAGTGCCTGCCTCTGTGGACTGTGATATGTGGAGAGTACTATCTTACCCATGAAAAAGCAGATTCTTGAACATCTGAGTGCAGTCAGATGTTGTGATCAGAATTTCCCAGTAGTGAGACATTGGAAGGATGTGCATTCTCAAAATCATGACGCACTCTCTTTCTTTGGCATTGATAGGGTGGTGTTGACAGCAAGAGGAGGCAACAGGGAGATGAAAGTATGGATTTTGGACTCACAATACATTGTCCTTCTCAATTGCAAGGCCCTGATGGGTCTTAATCCAGATGAGGAAATTTTGTTTATATGGGTTGTGCCTGTCCTCTCAGATAATAGTTTTTTGCTGATGTTCACTCTGTCTTTGTCTGGTAGACATTTTTTCATTTTGTCTTGCATATGTTTTGTCAAGGGTTTATTCACCTCTCACTTAAAATGTTGTTGTTTTTTTAAGTTTGGAATATATCTGTTCGTTTTTCGATTGCGCTACGCAATTGGTATTTGTTTTTATGTGCACTTTTTTCCCAAAGATTATGGAATATTTGTTGTCAGTTTTCTGGGACACTTTATTCAGCGAACAAAGGATTTAAAATCACTTGGCCTGGACTCTGTGTATTAATCTTTGGATGGACAGGTTTTGAATTAAGAGAATTATGGATTATGTGAATGAGATTTAGACACATAATAACAGTTAGACAATTATATATATATATATTAGTTTATTCGGTCTAAAATTAGACCATTAAAAAGCATAAAAATGAACCATACATACAGCAAAATACAAAGATCATAACCATCCCGGAAAGGGAAAAGCAATAACAAATAATACACTACTTGTCCGACGGACCGAATGTTAGATTGTACTCCTCGGTTGGTGTCTCCTAACTTTTTGAATACCATTTACCAGGACAGTTTAAAAAAGAATCAGATAGTGTACCAAATCTTTCCTAATGTTACCTATAAAAACTGTTCTAGAACAAATTATACTTAAAAAGTATTTCATAATGCTTCATAAAATACTTCAAGCTTGTGAAAATTAAAAGACAAACATTTAAAAAGGTACCATAGGGTTAGCCTCATGTCTTAAGTAAATTATTCAGGGGAATTTAATCTTACCATTTGCAAAGTGCTATGTACTTAAGATACTAGGAATCGGTTTAAAACAAATAGTATACCAAATCAGTACTAATGATACCTATAAAGACTGTTCTAGAGCTAGTTATACATAAAAAATGATTTATAATACTGCGTAAAATACTTCGTACTTGTGAAAATTAAGAACCAGTTATTTAAAAGGGTAGCATGGAGTTAGTCTCATGTCTTAAATAAATTGGTCAGGGGAATTAAATCTTACCATTTACAAAGTGCTATAAGCTAAGATACTGTGAATCGGTTTAGATAAAAAAAAAATCTGCTAAAAACACAGGCAAGGATAAAATCTGGTATCATAAATAAATCAACACAGATAATTCTATTTGAATTCCCTAACTGCCTAGAAATCCTCGTCCACTAGCTGTTGGACCTCTCTTCAGCTAGTAGACTACGGTCTAAAATAATCCTGCTACGAATTGTCCATGCTGCTGACAGGTATTTAGGACAGAGCTTACTATCAGTGGGGAAGTGTCATATTTACATAGTCTGTAGACACTAGTTCAGTTTTGTAATAGCAATACCTTACACAAGGGAATAATCCACCTTCCTCTAGGACATTTATACAAGGGGCAGAAAAATAGAACATGCTCAGGAGTTTCCTTGCATGAGTGACAGTTTATGCATTTGTCAGACATGGGACTGTTAGTCGGCCAGCGGGCCGTAAAGCTGTTCACTGCTAATGTTCCGTACCTGAACTGAAGAAATAAGGATCCGGCACGTGCTGGTATGGGGAGGTCCAGGAAATTTTCGGGCCGAGGTTCGTGTTTGACCAGCAGAAACTCTGCTGTCAGCCGACCTGGCCCATTACTATGGAAAGACTCCTCATGGATTTTTCCCCAATATTGTTCTTTGATCAGCAGTCTGGCATTAGCAGGAATCATCTCAGGATTTTCCCAGTAATGGGTGAAGCCCAACTTAACCCAGGCAGATTTCATCTCCCTCAACCAACAAACTTTTTCCCATCCCTGGAATGGTGGTATAAGATCTTTAATTGCTGTTCTGAAGGGCTCAAGTTCTTCCGTTTTCCAAAGTCGAACTCAGCATAGAAGCGGCCTTAAGCTTGCTGTATCTTTAATGCTATCTATGCCCAGGTCTAATCTTAGGGGAATCATCGGCGTGCCCTTCCCTAACCTAGATATATGTCTGAAAAAGTTGTTTTCTTTGGTTTGGAGAGTATCCAATTGTCTGTGTGAACCCCAGAGTTCCGCTCCGCACAGGGCGGCAGCACGGATTTGGACTTTATAAATTTCGGAGATAGGATTCAGTGGGGGGCTTGTTACAATATTAGCCTTTCGTTCTAATACTCCGCTTCTTTGTCTGATAATGAGTGCCCCTTTTCTTATGGCTGCATCCCAGCTGCCCTTATCTGATAGTCTAATACCCAGATAATCGTACTCTGTTACCCTCTCCAAAGGGACTGAATCCATCGTTATATTTACTTTCAACTTCTTCTTCGGGGTACTATATATCATAAGTTTGGTTTTCTTGACATTGATGTCCAGCCCATAATCTCTGCAAAATGCACAGAACTGGTTAACCAGATTTTGGATTCCCATGGGTGTTTTGGCCAGCAAGATAGTGTCATCCGCATAAAGCAGGCATGGCACTTTATTCCCGGCAAGCTTAGGGGAGTCATTGGTGCAGTTTGCTAGATAGTTAATGCAATTGTTTATATATAGGAGGAAAAGGAT
This sequence comes from Pleurodeles waltl, assembly GCF_031143425.1. Taxonomy (NCBI): domain Eukaryota; kingdom Metazoa; phylum Chordata; class Amphibia; order Caudata; family Salamandridae; genus Pleurodeles; species Pleurodeles waltl. The sequence continues at coordinate 273,415,261 of NC_090439.1, forward strand.
AGGGGCTAGGACACAGCCCTGTCTGAATCCTCTTTCGATGGCAACTGGATCTGTTAAATCACCATCCTTACCACTCCTAATTTGTGCATAGGTATTCTCGTGTAATCGGGCCATAAGTTTCAAAAGATCATTTGGGATGCCCATGTTGGCTAATGTCAGCCATAACTGGTTCCTGGGGACCAGATCAAGGGCCGTATTTATACTCTGGTTGCGCCGAATTTGCGTGGTTTTTTTCGACGCAAATTCGACGCTAAACTAACGCCAACTAACGCCATATTTATACTATGGCGTTAGACGCTTCGGGGGCCAAAGTGCCCGGAGTGTGCGTCATTTTTTTGCGTGAACCCCTTCCTTGCGTTAATGATATGCAAGGGAGGCGTTCCCGTCTTAAAAAATGACTCCCATGCCTTTACGTGGTATTTATACTCCCGGGCAAAAGAGACGCCCGGGAGTGGGCGTGGCCAAAAACGGCGCATTTGCGCCGCTTTTTAACGCCTGGGTCAGGGACGGCGTTAAGGGACAAGTGGGCTCAAAATGAGCCCAGAGTGCCCTCCCCTGCCCCCAGGGACCCCCCCTGCCACCCTTGGCCACCCCAGGAGGACACCCAAGGACGGAGGGACCCATCCCATGGACATTAAGGTAAGTTCAGGTAAGTTTTTATTTTTTTATTTTTTGTGGCATAGGGGGGCCTGATTTGACACCAGGCAGCGCCGGTCTGCTTGCGCCGGCTAACGCCATTCAATAAATACGGCGCCCGCATGGCGCTTCAGAATGGCGTTAGCCGGCGCAAAACTTTTTGACGCTAAACTGCGTTAGCGCAGTTTAGCGTCAAAAAGTATAAATATGGGCCCAAATGCGGCTCTGAGGTCAATGAAGACCACAAACAGGTTACCCCCTCCTATTTCCACTGTCTTCCATTTGATTATTAGAAATCTTAAGACCTGATCTATGGTACTGACTGCTGGCCTAAACCCTGCTTGCAAATTGGAGATGGCGTTGGTTTCTAGAATCCATTCTTCAAGATGTAGCAGGACTTGCTTTGCAAAAACTTTTTGGAAAGAGGAGATTGGACTGTAGTTGTCAGGGTCAGAGGGGCTGCCTTTCTTGAAGATAGGAACTATCTCCGCTCCCTTCCAGGAGCTCGGGACAGGCGCTCCTGCAGCTACTGCATTAGAGACCAAGTTCAGGTATGGGGCCCATATATCCGGACTTGTCTTGTACAGGTCACCTGGTATTTTGTCAAGGCTTGGGGCCTTTCCCCATTTCAGTGAAACAATCGCAGCCTTAGTTTCTGCCAGGGTGAATTTGATTGGGGAGGTCTCAAGGGTCATAATATGGTTCAATTCCCTGGTAGTAACATCTGTAGGCCCTGAGTATAATCGGCCAAAATGATCTATCCACTCTACAGGGAGTATTGAGGCACCGGGCAAGCGGTTTGGTTCTTCACTAGCATCAGCCACCAGTTTCCAAAATTTCTAGGTATCATTAGCTTTTGCAGACTCCAGAAGGGAAGCCCATCTAAGCTCATCCCATCTCCTGCGGGCTCTACTGAGTTCCTGTTTGTAGTTTTTCCTTGCTTGCCTTATATGCTCTGCCTGGCCCCCTCTTAGAGCTCTCAATAGATTGTGCTGTGCTTCCCTGCATGCGGGGCTAAACCACCCTGCATTACACTTTTTTTTCCTTTGCTAGCAATCTCTTTAGTGAAAAGATGTTTTAAAGAATTAAATAATAGTGTGTGGGCTGCTATAAGCCCTTCACCATCTTCTGAAAGCAGGGGCATACGCTCCATATGGTCAGCCAACTGGCTATACAAGGATATCATGATACCTGGGTCAGTGCTCACAAATTCCCATTTGACATTTCGTCTATTGTTTGTCAGTGCGAGCTGCTGTTCGTAAATCTTGGGGCAAGGAGCTTCAAGTAGAGGTAATAGGCTCCTAACCCATAAAATCAGTGGCTCATGATCGCTTTCCTCGTGTTCTAAAATCTTCATGTCAGCCATGTGACCCCACAACCGAATGTCAAGCAGAATATAATCTATCTGGCTCTTCTGGACTCCACGCCTAAATGTAGGATGAAGGTCAACTCCCGAGCGGGAGCGACCGTTACAGGCCCGAAGACCATGTGCCAGTGTAATATCCACAACTTGATGTGTTAATCTGTTCATTCTTGGTCTTTTGCTTGATGCCAATTGAGGGATGCCCCAATAAGCATCCTCTTCTTTATATAGTTCCTGGGCCAACAGGTAGGGCTCAAAGGTAATATTAAGATCCCCTGCGATAAGAATAAAGTGGGAGGAGGTTTTGCAGGAAAGAAAACTATCCAAAATAGTCAAAGCTTCTGACTCATATTTACTGCCCAGGCTCCTGTTGGAGATGTTAATTATTAGAAGCGGTTTCTCCTTAAGTGATGGTATTGATAAGCAGCTAAGCCATATAAGCAGCCCGCCTGAGGGTCTCCCGGAGATCGCCGTGCTTGCTGGGACCCAATAGCTTTTGAAACCAATTCTGTATTTGGGCTCGAATGCCCACGTTTCTTGAAAGAGGCATATTTTGTGTTCATCTATAAATTTGCCCCATTCAAGGATGCCCATTTTATTCTCCAGGCCTGCAATGTTCCAACTAAGAACTGTGTCTAAACCATCTATTTTATCTTGGGAACCTTTGGCCGTGGAGTACCCTCTTGCAGATGAAGTGCCATGGGGAGGTTTGATACCCCTTTCCATAATAGCTAGGCTGGCCTCAGTTAGATTTTCTACTGCATTATCACCCATGGTGTTACTCGCCCCATTTAAATCGGGCCTGGAATAGTCAGTTCAAATGCCTGGACAGGCAGAGTGGACCCGCGGTTGCTGGTACTTGTTAAATCCGGGACTGGGTTGATCTCATAAGCCATGCCCTCCTTACTAGCTCCCCAAGTGCAGGTCTCCATACTCTGGTCACAGAGGAAAAAAAAGGGGCTGTTTTCCGTCCTAGAGGGTTCTGACTGGGCTGGTGAAAAGATTAGTGTGGAGCCTCTGATGTCTACAGTAAGAGTCTGATCAGCCTCAGGACTGCCTATTCCTATTCCTTGTGTTTCAGTAATTTTGGTTGTAAGATGATTCTTATCCCAATTTCTAGATCCTTGAGACTTAGGTGGGCCGTTCGCGGGGCTGATTTTTAGTCAATCAATTTCAGAAAGAGATGGTGAAAGGGAGCTACGTCCTGACTGGGGGGCAGGCTGCATCTGAGAGCTAGTGGAACCTCTAATTGGCATTTGTGCCCCTTGGTAGCTGATAAGACTGTATGAGGGTAGAAAGCCTGAAGTCTACACAAAGATACTTCTCCCCCTAGAGGGTTGGATTTGCACACATTTAGAGAGAGCTGCTGGACAAGGGTGGGTGAATCAAAATTGATAACAATACAATCCCCCGTACTGGGGTTCTTAAGTGAACCCACCCAACCCACCCTTCTCACCATTAATATTGAGGGTACCATATGAAATGCAAATCTGGCGTTGCTGTGTAACCAATGTATGACCTTATTTTTCAGTTCTGTGAATGATTCGGCAATATCGGTTTTAAGTTTAGGGACGCTCGTGATAACAAGAACATATGGGCATGATTCCGGCGGTAGATGTAAAGTTCTCAAATTGGTTCCTTCATCCCTATGCATCCGATATGTTGGTGGATAGTTCTGATCAAGGATATCTTTGCAGGGTTTTGACCCCATGTTATTGGAGGAAGCAACTCCTCCGTTCCCCCTCAGAAAGGGGGTGGCAGTCTTAGTACACTTGTCCTTTGACGCCTGTGCGCGTCCCGCGAGGCGGGAGCGCGAGGAAAGATTTAAAGGGCTCCTGCCCTGAGTGACGCTGCTGCCGCCTCCTCCACCAGCTGATCGCGCTTCCAGTGAGGCGGGAGCGCGAGGAAAGATTTAAAGGGCTCCTGCCCTGAGTGACGCTGCTGCCGCCTCCTCCACCAGCTGATCGCGCTTCCCAATGATATATGTTTTATCTAGACACTTCACTTTAATACATCATATACATTTTTTTTATTACTTATTACTATGATATGACTTTCTGAAATATCATGTTATGTATTGTATTTCTCAATTCGTTTTCACCAGTGAACCTTTTTTCTGTAATTTGTGTCTGTATTATAGTCTTTTGACTATGTTTATGTTCTTGGTGGGTCGTGTTGTTTTTACATTTAAATGCAGTGGTGCAGATTATGTGGTATTGGGCAATAGGAAGATCTTTGTAAGAGCGAAACACGTTGCTATTAAACTTCTTTTTCATATATATAGAACTTTGGAGTGTGAGTTTCTTAGTGCCTCGACAAGCGCACTTTCCTTTTCTTACATATATGTATCCTGCCTAGTAAGGTGAATTTCTCAGTGGTAATGTTAATATTTTGACCCACAAAACATAGAAATCCAACAGCAATAGTTAGTAGCACAAACTATGAATTGCACCCACACCATGACCTCAGATGTGGCATCACTTAGTACATGCTTTATGAATATGACATAATTTATGACATTATTGACATCTCAAATGACATCATTATTGACATCTCTAACTATAATATTACCTGAACCTTTGACTTTTTCAGTGAATTTCTAAGGTTTTTTAAATTAAAAAATCTTATTTTTATTACACCAGATTATAATGTTACTTTAACCTTTGGTTTTTCAATGAATTTCTAGGGTTTTCTTTAAATAAAAATATATTTAAAAATACATAGGCACTAACAACTCCAACAATGTTTGCGCTGCTAATGGACAACTTCTTAGTTTTTGTAGCTCACATATACAGAAATATTTCCAGCATAGTTTTTATAGAGTTTGTTTGTATCTTTACGTAGACTTCATATCTATGTTTCAAAAACACACTGATCAGTTTTTCCTATTCTGTAAACTATGGCCACATTATGACATTGGCGGTATAAACCGTCTACTGCCACTGTGACGGCCGCCAAAAAACCGTCACCGCAGCTACCATCCGTCCATCGTATTATGACCACAACCGCACTTCCACCACAAAAAGGGTGGAAATCCCACCGTGGCCATACTGGCGGATGGTGGTAAGGTGGCGCTGCTACCACCAGCACCGTAATGCCAGTAGACCGCCGCCAGCCATATCATGACCTGTGATATGGCCTAGCGGTGTTTTGCTGGTGAGCGCTGCTGGCGGAAGCAGTGTTCCGACCCGTTCCCTGACGGAAGACCACCTGGATGAAAGTAAGTTGGGCTTCCGACATGGGAGGGAGTGGGGGATGTTGTGTGTGTATGTGGTTGTGTTCATGAATGTGTGAGTGTGTGCGTGAATGCGTCTGTGTGTGTAGTTTTGTTTGCGTGGGTGTATGCACGTGTGTGAATGCTTGTAAGAATGGAAATGTGAATGCATGTCTGCATGTCAGTGTGAATGTGTGTATGGATATGTGCGAGCATGACTGGATGTATGCATGTATGAATGCGTGTATGCCAGTGTGAGTGAGTGGGTGTATGCTTGGTGAGTGTCTGCGGATGTGTGCGTGTATGGGGGGATTGGAAGGGGGAGAGTGGATGGAGGGTGTGTGAGGGGCATCTGGAGAATGTTGGGGGGCAGGAGAGCCCCCTACCAGCGACACGGAAGGAATTCTATCGCCATGGTTTTACCATGGCTGTAGGCTGGCTCAAATGCTGCCGGTGGTACTATTGCGGCTGCCGGGCTGGAGACTGATAACTCCGGCCCGGCGGCTGCTACCACAATGGCGGTCTGAGTGGAGAAGTGGCGGAGTGGCTGCAGCCAACCCGCCATGCTCATCATGTGGCGGCATGTACCGCCAGTCTGTTGGTGGTACTGCCTCTATATTACCACTGACCGCCTGGGATTTAATGACCCCCTATATGTTTTCATTATGTACATCTAGTTTTTAGGTGTATGATTGCTCTCACGGGAGGCTTGTGAGATCGCAATGTTATACATTTTATGCTAATCTGTTGTATAGAGTTCTTTTTCACCTGGCCAGTTATTACGGAATGCTAATGTTTAATAATAAAGTCAGTACAGTATCTATATTGTATTAATTATTTTGTTTACAAATTTACGGCTCTCACAATATGATCGTGGGAACTGAATAGACAATAACCTGCATGGCATGCGAGTAGGCTGTACTTGCTGTCTAGCTCTCTTGATCCACTTGTGAGGGTGTACATTTGAAATTAAATTCATAACACTTCATTTTTGCAGTTCTGAAGAAAGGAAGACGAGACGTTTTGTAAAAAATGTGATGTATTGTTGCATTTGCAATATTAGCAAAGTTCTCTGCTATTTAAGATCTCATGGGCGTCTTGCGAGACACCCACTAGACTCCAGGGAAAGGAAAGACATCCTAAATAAGGATTGTGATTGGATCATATGTATGTCTTTATTTAGCAAATAAATATTCTTTCATTGTTGCATCAAATGCCTATTGGGATTTTCTGTGATTACACCTTTTTTGCTTCTTTTCTGACTTTGCTGAATTTCTTTGATCAGAATGTCATCATCTGACTCAGATGCGAATACTACTCCTGCAAGTCAGCCACCCAGGGAAAGCTTGGTCTGGCCTGGTGGTAAGAAAGTGTTATAAAATATGTAAAAAGGAGTTCAGCATGGGCATCCAGAATAAGCAATGTTGCATGAGTACCACTGGGATATTCATGACATTTGAGAGCTAAGCACCTTGACCACCTTGCTCTGGATGAGTTAGCCCTTACTCTGGAGCTTGATATCTCCTTAGGGGTGTCACATCTCTTCAACCTGGTGACAGTGTGCCTACCCAGGTACTTACTACTCAAGCAGAAAACAACTTGGCATGTCTGAGCAAAGACCTTTTTACTGCTTAAGAAAGCAGATTATTTAGTCTTTTGGGACAAGCAGGTCTGCACAGGACACCCTTGTCTAGGATCATAAATGATCACCTATGCGTTATTTGTTTTTTAACATTTTTCTTCTGCATTTTTCTCCTTTTTGTTTTGAAGGAGGTGTTTTTTACTCCTAATTTCCTGCTTTTGCTCTATCCCTTTTTAAACAAAATATAATAAAAGTAAAAAAAAAAAAAAGCACAAAATCATTTACTTAAAATGCTATTGAAAAAGCTATTTTCGGAGCTATCCTATACTTTCATTATGTATGTTGTTTGTACTATGTACCCCTTTCTTTTCCTTCTTGATGACTCTCACAAGAGCCTTGGAGCTTCTATATATAGCCTGGATGATTCTTTGAGCCTGTCACAAAAGGCAGGCATACAGTCGTCCATGTCCTCCTGCGGGGGTAGTGTTTTCTGATTTGCATTGAAAGCATCTTGCAAGACCATACTTTTACAATGGAATTTGCATTTTCACCAAACATATCCTGCTATATTAGGGATAATTTATCTGCACCAGATTTTCATTAGCCTTGTTTTTTCTATGTGATCTTGCAAGAGTCTTGCAAGATCATAAAGTTTTTTAAAGTCACGTAATGTACACTCTCTTTCATTACCGTACTTGACACTTTTACTTCCTTACCCTAGGGTTTTAGGAAAAAGTGACCACTCCAGTCCCATCTTTCCACAATATGACAGCAGTAAATGATAGGGAGTGAGGAGAGACTAGACTCTTCAAAAACACCTCACCATAGGATAACCACTCTATATAGTAGTTTATAATAGCAGCAGGTCATTCTACTAAGAACTCTCCCCAGGACTATAAGGATGCACAATACAGTGTGGGGCGGTACTGGCCTCAACATTGAGAACTCTTTCTTGGCTGCAAAATGTATGTAGTAGGCTGTAGGAATAAAACTGGTCTCTACACTGAGACCTCTTTCAGACCACAGGTGTGTGTTGTAGGGTGTGGAGAGGTGCTTGCGTTTCTGTTGAGATCTCTCTCTGAGATGACGTGTGCGTGTAGTAGCATGTGGGGAGAGGCTGGCCTCTATGCTTAGGTCTCTCTCTTGGATTATGAGTGTGCATAGTAGTGTGTTGCAGAGACATCTCTCTTAAATAACCGATGTACAGCTATTGTGCAGCGAGAATTTTAGCTCTATACAAAGAAGTTTCTCTGGGATGACAAGCATACAGACCAAAGTATAGAGAGATTGCCAGGTCAGTATCTCCCCACAGTAACACATGTGTAAAATAGGCTGTGGGTAGAGACTGCTTTCTTTTCTCATCCCTCTCTTTATGACAAAGAACATCAATAGTGGAGTATAAAATGGAGTATCCTCTCTGTTGACAACTGTATTTTGGACAACCAGTGTACATATTTGAATGTAAGGACACAAACCTTACTTTCAGACACCTCCTTATGGAGAGAAGCATGTGTAATAGGGTGTACACTGTGACAGACCTATGCACTGAAACTTCTCTACAGAGAGACAACCATGTATACTAAGGTGTGGAAAGAATTGCCATCTCCACCAGCTGACAACAGTGTGTAGTATACTATGCAAATGCATTTGCCTCTTTGCCAAAACCTCTCCCTTATATATAGTATTTATAATATAGTGGGAAAAAGTACTAATCTCTCTATAGTACCTAATACATATATAGACATCAAGCATCACAGTTACAGTTCTTGAAGGTGGAACTGCCACTTTAAGTTAACATTGCAAGATTAAAATTCTTAAAACCTATTAAGGGAAGAAATCAGTAGTAACTTTAAACTTTTTATTACAAAGAACAATTTTAAACATTGCAAAAAAACGACTACTACATTAACACACTACAGTAACAACTATAAAACAAACAGAACAACAAATCTATTACATTTTTCCATCACTCCGGCACCATCACCGGCGCTTTATTAAAAGGGGGTCCCAAAACAAGTTTTGGCCATGCAATTTCCCCTAGGACTTTTAGACACAACTACAGCCCAAACTGCTCAATGAAATTGCACCAAATTTGGCAGAAAGCTAGATCTTGTTCCAGAAAAAGTGATCTTTGCAATTTGGTGTGAATCTATTCAGACGTTTTGGAGGTATTAAAGAAAAAAGATTAAATTATATCTAAGGACCCAAATCCTTTGCAGGTCTGACAGATTTGATGGTGAAATCTTATTGGCATCCACCACTTCAGCCAGGAAGTGGTAGCAGTCATCTTGGAACCCGGACTCAGTTGAGTCCCAAGAAAAACCATTAAAAAAACATACAAGGTGGAAAGGTAGGAATACTCTGATCCCTAGGCCTGGTGGTGGGGTCCAAAAACAGTTTCTGTTTATTTTCCCATGAATTTGCAATGGATCTGAAAGAGCTGTTAAAAAAAAAAAAATACACGGTTTTCCACTCTTGTTTTCATATGGCTTCCAGGTGGGTCATGCCCCAGGGTAGATTTGTGTATATATTAAGAGGGAGGGGGCCACATGGACCCCCCCTCCTGGGCTGACTTTGGCCACAGGGTACACATCCCCGGGACCTGGCCTAAATTCAGAAGGGTCAATATTAGCCCAGAAGGGGGGCTGTGTGCACCCTCCCAATTCAAAAGGGTAAAGGGCCCTTGGAGATGGGGTCCCTGGGGCCAGAAATCGGCCAGTCCCCCTCCACATTTACAATAAGGCCAGGCCCTGGGAGTTTGGGTTGCGGGGCCAAACTTGACCTGAGAAGGGGGAGACACATCTGCCCTCCCCTTTTATAATATGGTCAGGCCCTGGGAGATGGGATCCCCTGGGACCCAAATTGACCCAGGAAAGGAGACTGCATGCCCCCTCCCCAATAAATTAAGTGATGGTCCCCAGGGAATGGGATTCCCAGGGCCAAAGACAGACCAGGTGGACCGTATACCCCCTCCACTATAAAACGTGGGAAGCCTTGGGCCAACCACAGGAACTGTGGCCACCCCCCTGCCACTCATGCCTGAAGGCTATGCATAGTGTGGGGTTGACTGCATGCAGAGGGTTGGCCAGACCCTGTGGCCAACTTCCAGCTGCACATGGCCAAAGGCCTGTGCACGGCATGGAGTTGGCTGCATGCAATGCATTAGCTAAAGGGCTTGACCACAGGCCAGGCTCTTTGGTCAACTTCCCGCTGTGCATGGGATGCATCCAGGGGGTTGGATACAGGGCTCCCTGCTGTGCATGGCCAAAGGCTGTACACAACATGGAATTGGCTACATGCAGGGGGTTGATTATAGGGCCTGATCACATGCCAAGCCCTATGGCTGACCCCCCCACCACTGCACACAGCCTTTGGCCGAGCACAATGTGGGGTTGCCTGCATGCAGGAGTTTCGCTACAGGACCTGGCCACAGGCCAGACCCTGCACCCAATCACCAGCCACACACAGCCGAAAGCCATGTGTGGTGGTGGTTGGATTAGTGAATGGTAATTAAATATTAATTTACATTAAAAGAAACCTGGAAATTCACTGAAAAAGTAGCATCATAAAAAGAAGATATTCAGTGACAAAATCAAAGGTTACAAGGACGTTATAGTTAGGAAACATAATTTACATTTTTTTAGAAAGTCACTGATTAAAACAAAGGTTACAGGGACGTTATAGTTAGAATCAGATTTTACACACACAAAACAATGGAAATTCAGCATTTACAGTTACATGTATCTCAACTTACCATTACTCGTGCTCTAAGGTAACTATAACTCGCACCCTCGCCATGCACTGTTATTTACCCTTTATATTAAATTGCTCATGACATCTTTTATTACATCATTGATAATATCAGTGCAGCATCCGTTATAAAATTATTGTTCAGAAAACTGTGCATGGCGGGGGCATGAGTTATACCTACTCAAGATCATTCTAACTATAACTGCTGAATTTCTAGGGTTTTGTGTGTGTAAAATCTGAACCTAACTATAACAGCCCTGTAACCATTGTTTTTTTCAGTGAATATCTATCTATCTATCTATCTATCTATCTATCTATCTATCTATCTATCTATCTATCTATCTATCTATCTATCTATCTATCTATCTATCTATCTATCTATTTATCTATCTAGCTAGCTAGCTAGCTATATTTTTACCTACTGGCAGTCACTAGTAGGTAGTTATTGTTAGGACCTAGTTTCCATGGAGAAACGTTTTTGACTTGCCCATAACTTTGACGAATCTTCACAAAAAAATTCAAAAAAGTATCCTACGGTGTCTTATTGTGCATGGTAAGTTTTGGGGTGATTCATCAGGCTGGGACTGAGAAGAAGAGGTGTAAAAATAGTACATTTCCCATGTTAATTCCCTTAGTGATTTTGAACATGACTACAACTCAAACCGCTGGACAGAATTTCACCAAGTTTGACAGAAAGCTAGCTCTTGGTCTAGAAAGTGTGCATTTTTGTGTGATTTCGCATGAATCCATTCAGTGGTTTTAGACATGTTAAGGGAAAGAGAAATATAGATATCTAAGATCTAAGCTGTGCAGGTCCAACAGCCCAGGTGCTGATATCTACTTGGCTTTCAACTAGGATTTGTTGGCAGCCATTTTGGACTTGATTTCAGTGACGGCAGGCCCGTGGGTTATAGTTACCTTAGGGCACAAGTTATAGTTACTTGAATGAACTCTAAATATAACTACTGACTTTCTATGAAGCTGTACATTTGAAATGTGAGCCTCAACATATCGTCCCTTTGCTCTTTGTATTTTTAAGTGAATACACACATACCCACACACACACACACATTAAATAGAATATATATAATATATATTTGTCATATATGATGTCATTTGAGATGTTAGAGATGTAATCAGTGATGTCATAAATAACATCATAAAACATTTAATATGTGATGTAATATGTGAGGTCATGAGCAGTGCATGGCGGGGGCTCAATTACAGGTTAGCTCTGCAAATTATCACTGGTGAGTTACTGAGGTTTGTTTAGTTCATAATAATAATGCTGCCACTGACAAATTCCTTTATCTATAACGTTACTTTAAAGTTTGTTTTTTTCAGTGATTTTGGGAGGATTTTTTAAAATAAAAACAGATCTTTTTATCGCACCTAACTATAATGTTATTTGTACCTTTGCTTTTTCAGTGAATTTCTAGGTTTTTGTTTTTAACATAAAGTATTATTTGTTTACCATACGTTAAGCCAACCCCCTGTCAGCAACAGCCCTCAGCTGTGTAAGGTGGGGAGTTGGCCACAGGGCCTTATGTTTTTTATGTAGTGAGGAGGGCCCCATGGCCCCCTTTCCCGAGCCAAATTAATCCATTAGGCCCTGGGGAACCCAGGGCTATATGTTTTTTAACGTGGTGATGGGCCAAGCAACCCTTCCATGAGCCCTTTTAGGCCCCTGGAACCTCATCCCCCAGCATTTTTTTTAATGAAAGGGGAGGGGGGCATGTGGCAGCCCTCTCCCTCCCTATACCTTATTAGGGCCTGGGAGCCCAATGGTCTTTTTTAATAAACAGGGAGGGAGATCATCTGACCTCCCTACTTGAGCCTTGATATGTCTGGTGATTGGCATGCCAATTTTTTTTACTATAGCGGAGTAGAGTGCAAGGCCTTCCCCCTAAGCCTTGGTGCTCCATTTCAAAGGGCTGTTTATTATAATTGAAAGAGAGGCGGGTTGCCAGGCCACCCTCCCGAGCCTTGTCAGACTTGGGGTCATTATTAAAAATAAATGAAAGGGGGCCATGCGCCAAGTTCCCGAACCTAATTAACCCATCAGGCCTTGCAGACCCCGAGGCCATATGCTTTTTAAAGGGGTGGGGGGCAAGGTGCCCCTCTCCCCAAGCTTTATTAGGCCCTTTGGACGCATCATTTAGGGCTGTACATATAAGATAAAAGGTGAGTGGGCCGAGCCTCTTTAGACCCTAGGGACCCCATTCCCCAGGCCCATACATATAAGTTAAAAAGGGAGTGAGGCTGTGAGCCCCCCCATGACTTCTTAGGCCCAGGGCCATAAATACCTGTTAGAAAGAGAGGGGGCAGCATGGCCCTCTAACCAGAGTCATTATTAGCCCCAGGGTCCCCATCCCTCAAGGCTTATATCATTGAACGTAAGTGCCCTTTTGCCAACCCAGGACACCCACCATACATACATTGTTTCCAACATTGATCCCACCTGCAGGGAGCAGCTTTTTATGCTGCTCCCTACGGGTGGGAGCAATCTCTTGATCTGTTTTCCTGCCCTCACACCAGGTGGGGGCATTTTTAAAGCTCCTGCTGGCTGGGAACAGACTGTGAGTTTGCCCCAGCTAGGCAGGAGATTCAAAATTGGTCCTGTCAAATGGAAGCAAACACAGATTTACCTGATGGTGTAGGCAGGGAAACCCCTATGTTCCGGAGTTGAGCTCCCTAGGACATAGCAAGTGAGCTGAACCAGAATATGGGGTCCTGTGGGCTATTAATGGCTCAAGGAGGGGGGATGCCTGCCCCCATTTTTTAAACAATTTTCAAGACTAGGGTGGACTCAATGTGACCTTTAGAGGTTAAGGGAGGGGGTGCATATTCCCTCCCCTTTTCAAATGACATCAACTCCAGAGTAGGAGTCCCTTGGGCCTCTGTAGACTCTAGAGGTGTGCCCCTTCCCCTTGTTACCCAATGTTGGCCCTGGGGATGGGCTCCCAGGGGCCGTTAGAGGCTCGGGGAGGGGGCCATATGGCTCCCTCTCTTTTTAAATTTTTTTACCCCAGAATAGGGGTTCCAGCGGCTTCTAGAGGCTTGGGAAGGGGGCTGCATGACCTCCTCCCCTTTTTACCATGATTTACCCCTGAGGGTGGGATTCCTGGGCCTTTAATGGGTCTGGGAGGGGGTCCACGCGGTCCTTATTCCTTTATTAATAAAATTAGGAATGGGGTCCTCAGAATGTTTGGAGGCTCACGAAGGAGGGCCATGCACCCTCCCCTCTTGTTGATGATTTTGGAAACTGGGGGTTAGCTCCCTGGGGCCTCTAACTAGTGACTGCGGCCAGACCACCATTTATTTTTTATCCCGGTAGGACTATCACATTTTTAGCTAATTTTCATTTTTTGGACCTGTGGTGGTCCCTCACGGCCTCTCCCCTTGGGACCCAGGGCACCAGGGTATCCTACCCTGCCCCCATATGTTATTATTTTTTTAACTTTAGGACATGGGACAAAAACCCAAGCCCTCTAATGGCTGCCAGCAACATTTTTCTCATGTTACTGGCAGCTGATCAGAGAGTTCACTCATGCTGGAGTCTGACGCCCAGAGGAGCGAATTGTCTCAAGAGAAAGAAAGGCTCCTTGGGCTAATCAGAATGCATTATTTTTGCATTGGCACTCCGGCAGGATTTCTCAAGACTCTCACTTCCTGCCAAATTTGGTATAATTCCTTTCAGCAGTTTTTGCTGAAGCCCGTTTTAAAGAAGTCTATGGAAAATGCATAGGTATTTTGCATTTTGGCGCTAGTTTTTGACTAGTTTCTGCATGGAAAGTTTTGGGGTGATCCATCAAAAAAGGGGGGTCTCCAAAAATTCAAAATTCTCATGTATTTGGCAGGAAACTAGATCCTGGTACACAGACTTTTTTGTGATTTGGTGTGAATCCATTCAGTAATTTTTGATACACTAAGGGTGAAATATTACTGTATATCTGGATACATGAGAGGCTCAAGAGACTCTTGTTGAGTGCCATCTTTAAAAATGGAGCATTCTACTTGGCTCAGAGAGCATTATTTCCCATGGGCTATCTTGCCCCTGCAGGAGTCAGACTCCTCCAGGAGCGAGAGCTCTGATTGGCTGCCAGAAACATGAAAACAATGTTGCTGGCAGACATTACAGGACTCAGGGACTTTGTCCTTTGTCCTGAAGTAAAAAATGAAAAAGCTATACAGGGACCGGGTAGGGTTTGCCTGATACTCAAGGCCCGATGGGGGGGACCCAGAGTCCCCCCCGCCCCTTGGTGCCAAAAACATAAGAAGCTTGACCCCAAGCAACTCCTGCCAGATCAAAAAAATTGTGGCTGGGTCATATTTATTAGGTTTATTCATAAAGGGGGCGGGGCTGTTTGCCTCCCTTCCAAGAGACATTAAAGGCTCTGGGGAGCCTACCCCTAGGACATAATCATGAACAATTGGATTGGGGCCACGCAGCCCCATCATCAAGCCAATAACGGCCAGGAAGAGCTACCCCCAGGGCCAAAATTAATTTATATTGGGAGGTGGGCCATGCTGCCCCCTCCCGAATCTTCTAGGCCCAAAAGAGCCCCCGCCCCCAGGGCTGATCACCTTAAGGGATTGGGGCCATGTGGCACCAATCCATGAGCCATTAATGGGCTCAGTTAACCCATTTGTCAGGGCTGGATCACATGCTATGTCCCGGTGAGCCCCCCCCCTCTGACAAAGTAGTTAGCCTGCCCTTACCAGTGTGGGCAGGGATACCTGTGTTTGCTCCTGCTTGGCAGGAGCATTTTCAGTACTCCCGCCAAGCAGTATGAAACACTAAGAGCTGATTACTACCTTGGCAGAGGGGATTTCTTCTGTTATATCCTATGGAACTTGTAATACAGCGGATCGGATATCCGTCACGTTTGTGACTGAATAATCCCCTCCAAGTCATAATCAGGTCCAAAGTCTACTTCCAGCTGACTAGAGCTTTGACAATGCTCCTGCCAGGTGAGAGCAGACTTTTAATCTGTTCCCTGCCCCCTACTAATGGTAGCAGGGAAACAGATCAAAATATTGCTCCCATCTGGAGGTAGCAGCATTAGGGATTGAGCAATGCTGGCCCTTGTTTCATGCGGGTAGCCAGCTGGGGCCACAGGGGCCTTGTAGCTCTGTTCTGGGAACACACTTTTTAGAAATATGGGCCCTGGGAGAGTAAGTCCCCCGGGCCAATAGTGACTCAGGGAGTGGGCCACGTGACCCAACTCCCCTTTTTTTAAATGAGTGACTATAGAGATGAAGCCGGGCTGTGTGACCCCTCCCCGCTTTAATTTTAGTAGTGGCAAGGGAGGATAGGGTCACCAGGGCCTAACAAGGCTTGGAGAAGAAGACCACACAGCCTACTTCCCCTTTAATTAAAAGAAAATGGTCCTTGTATGGGGTCCCCAGATCCTAATAAGGCTTGGGGGAGAAGACAATGTGGCCTTTAATTTAAAAAAAAACAGCCCTGGGAGATGGGGTCGCCAATGCCTAATGAGGCTCCGGGAGAGGGAGAGGGGTTAGGCAGCCCCTTCTCCTTTCATAAAATAAAGGCCTAGGGGATGGGGTCCCCAAGACCTGATAAGGCTCGGGAGGGGGGCTACTAGACCTCCTACCCAGTTAAAAAACTTAAGGCCCTGGTGGCCCCATGGACTAAAAGACTTAATTACGGTTGGGACAGGGGTCACATTGCCCCACTTCCCCTTAAAAAAGCATAAGGCTTTGTGGCCAGCCTTCCACTGTGCTTCTGCTGTGTGGCGTTGGTAATAAAATATGACTTTATGTTAAAAAAAAAAACTAAATGTTTATTGAAAAAGACAAAGGTAAAAGTAACATAAAAGTTGTATGTGATTAAAAGATTTGCTTTTGTTTTTTTTAAAAAGTGGAAATTCAAGGTAAAACACAAAAGTTAAAGTAACATTATAGTTAGTTGAATTTGTCAGTGACAATATTAACGATTTGAACTAAAAATTACACAAAAATTAATTGGTTATAATTAGAAGAGCTAACTATAGCTTATGCCCCCACCATGTGCTTCTTATAACCTCACATATTAAATCACTTATGGCATGTTCTATGACATCATGACATCACTAATAACATCACTGATGACATCATCCAAACTTTTTTTGTAAATAATGTTCTCTAAATGGGTATAGCGTTAGAGCTCTGAAAATGAGTACAAAATAGCTCAGAAGAACATGAGGCTTATTTAATGCCATCACAGAAACAACTCCATTAGGTTTAGAAAGCATGGGTTATGGGCCACATTAACCCTATACCATACACTTCACGGGCAGTGTAGTTCACATTAACAATCAATCAAAGATATGCTGGAAAATAGTGGTAAAATAGCACTTATTCTCCTAATTCTGCTGGCTGCGTTCGACACAATCAACCACACTGTGCTTTTGGTTCATCTTAACAACATTGGGATTAAGAGTGCTGCCTTAGCCACTCTAAGGGCCAGCTGTATTATGCTTTTTTGCGATTGCAAATGGCCCAATTGGGCCGTTTGAGATCGCAAAAATGCATTTTGGTATGTATGAATTCCAATTTGCGATTCTGTAACTTTTTACAGAATCACAAATTGGAATTGCGACTATATACCAATTCGGTATTAGGACCAGGAGTGCCAAGAGCATCCCTTCCTAATACTGAATAGCAGCAGTATGTAGGAATGTTCTGTGAGCGAAATTCGGTAGCAAAACATTTGCATTTTACCACCTACTTGAAGTAGGTGGTAACCCATTCGCAAACGGGAAGGGGTCACCAAGGGACTCCTTCCCCTTTGTGAATTCATGCGAAAATATTATTTTAGGAGCAGGCAGTGGTCCCACGGACCACTGCTTGTTCTTAATAAATGAAAAGAAAACTTTTCATTTTTCTTTTTTAAACTCATCCCATTTTCCTTTAAAGAAAAAGGGCTGCATTTAAGAGAAAAATGATTGCTTTATTTAAAAGCAATCACAGACATGGTGGTCTGCTGTGCCCAGCAGGCCACCATCCCTGTGATTATCGCCATTCACAATGGGTCTCAAATTGCGACCTACCTCATGAATTTTAATGAGGTAGGTCGACTCGTGAGCCATTGGAAATCACTAAATGAAACTCCTGGCGTTTCATACATTCAAATTGCGATTACGTAATTGCAATTTGCAGATAATCGCAATTAGGTAATCGCTATATGGAAAAATGATACATCTGGCCCTAGCTCTTTTCTCTCACACAGAGAACAATCTGTTGCCCTTAATGATTTTGTGTCTAGTCCTTTTTTGTTCTGATGTGAGGTTCTTCAGGTGTTGCCTTTAAGCCCTAAACTTTTTAGTGTATACATTACGCCCCTGGCCAGTCTCATCAGCACTTTTGGTTCCTCAATACTTTTTTATGCAGATTGTGGTTTCCATTTCAAGAGATGATCATGATGCAGCTAACAGGTTTCATGAATGCATGATGGAAGTGGGTAATTG
This sequence comes from Pleurodeles waltl, assembly GCF_031143425.1. NCBI lineage: Eukaryota > Metazoa > Chordata > Amphibia > Caudata > Salamandridae > Pleurodeles > Pleurodeles waltl. Next base: position 273,433,278 of record NC_090439.1, read on the forward strand.
CATGAAAAACAATTGCCTCAAACCTAAATCTGGAAATACAGAGGTCCTTTTGTTTGGCAATTATCTTTCCTTTGGACCCCCATTTGCTGGCAACAGGACTTAGGAACTCTGTCAATGCCTGTCAGAAAAGTAAGGTAGCTAGGTATTATGTTTGATAACGAGCTGACTTTCTCAGACCAAATCAACTCAGTCACCTCATCCTCTTTCCACACTTTGAGAACAGTAAAACAATCTTCCCTGAATTCAGGTTGAACTGCAAAAGGCAGTAATAGTGACCCTTGTGCTATTCAAAACTGAATAGTGCAATGCCCAATATGTGAATATCCAGGAGTGACAGTAAAACAAACTCCAGACTCTTCAAATGCTGCAGCTTGAGTGCTCTTAGGTATCCCCAAGTTCGATCAAGTCCAAGCTTCACTGGTTACTAACCAAAAAACAGATTGCTGTTAAGTCTCTGTATTGCGCATAAGGCTCTTCAGAAGGTTGGCCTAAAATATTTGAAGCATAGCTTCAAGTGGTACACTCCCAAGAGGACACTTCAATCTACCTTTACTAAAATTGTGGTTGTTCCTAAATGTAAACGGGCATCTTGGGGCGGCAAAAGGTCCATCTGTTGCACTGCTAAACTTTGGAAGAGCCTTCCTTTACATATAACATCTCAGAATAACCTGTTACATTTTAGGAAGGCACTAAAAACTTGGTTGTTTTCCACTTAATAATGTGCTGGTCATTTTCTTGCTTAAACCATTCTGTGACTCTCCCTTCTTGTGTATTCCCTGTCTGGGTCATACTGACACTTGGGCTGTTGGTGAATCCCATCTAGACAGTGACACAAAGGGAGCTGGGTGTAGCCTGCATATCCTGATGGGCCACCTGGGCTACAGTGGAGGGAGGAATGGTCACTTACACCTGAATAGGCTGTGCCTGCCCTCACACAATGCAGTTACCAACCCCCTTGTGTGTGTCTGGGGCCAGGCCTGGACAAGGCAGGATCTTGTGAACAACAGAGACTTTCCTTTGAAGTTCAAATGGAGAATGGGGTATGAGTAGTGGACCCAAAACCCCAGATTTTCAGGTTTACTTCTGGAACCAAGAGGAACATCTGCCAAGGAGAAGAGCTGAAGAGCTGAGGAGGAGTGCTGACCCTGCCTGTGACTGTGCTTTGTTGGGCTATCCTGCACTTGCTGCTTCTACCTGAGGAAGAGGACAAAGATTGGACTTTGTGGTTTATTCCTGCTTGTGAAGATTCTCCATGGTCTTGGACTGAGCTTGCCTCCTGTTGTGAAGTCTCAGGGCCATCAAAGACTTCCTTTGCCAGCACTTGGACTCCCTGCTGCGACTCCTGCCCTGCCAAGTGGTGCCCTGTCCAGTCCCTGGGCCCTTGAATGGTGAAGCTGGTAGAATAAGGATGGAAATCTACGCACAGGGAGCCGTGCAGTGAAAATGTTGATGCACCACCTGCAATGTGGCTGTAAAGGTGATGTGCCACCCGCCTCGTGGCTGATTTCAATGCCTCATCTGCATCGCAGCTGGAGAAATGATGCAACACCCACCTGCGGATGATGAAAACGATGAAAACTCCATGCAGCGGGGTTTTCCAACACTGTGCGGCTGGATTTCTTACCCATTGTCGCTGGGGTCAAGTTAATGTGAACCTGAGTGGATCCGAGTTGCATTGTATGGAAATCAATGCATTGCTCTCTTGCGGGAGAGAAAAACTACACATCATCTACCCGACCAGAGAAGAAACGACACACCGCCTGTTTTGTGAGTAAGGAATCCATGCATTGCTGACTTTTCTGATGCACGCTTGCCCGTGCAGCTTTATTAGTTTACGCAAACCAGGTACTTTGTTTAAAAGCAACGTTTCCATTGTTTTCTATGGAGTAAAAATCTATTATTTTGAAAATTCATAACTTTACTTGTGTATGTTGGATTTTTGTTGTTTTGGTCTTGTTTGATTTAGATAAATATTGCCTATTTTTCTAAACTGGTGTGGTCTCCTTTTTGTAGTGTTTTCACTGTGTTACTGTGTGTGTTGGTACAAATACTTTACACGTTGCCTTTGAGATAAACCTGACTGCTTGTGCCATGTTACCAAGGGGGTAAACAGGGGTTATCTAAGTGTCTATCTCCATTGCCCTGACTAGAGAGAGAGTCCCTGCTTGGAAGGAGTGCAAACTGACTGCCAACCAGAGACCCCATTTCTTACAGTTACCTAGAAATTGTCATGCTGAGATGATTCTAATAACTTAGTGCTGCTAACAAAGAGTACATCAAGTTATGTAGCATGCTGCATCATTGGGGACTGTAGCTTGAAATTTTTTTTAAAAAATTGTGATCCAATATGGAAGCATTTTGATGTAATGTGTGAGTGACCAGCGAGGTGCTCTTATATTTTCTTTTTTGCATTTTTGTATATCAAAAAATCAACCCGAAGGTATTGGAGGACTTCAAATGAGCACCAGTTGCATGACACAAGGTCAGATTTTTTTTTGCTAAGGCACTGAGAGAATAACTGATTTTTCTAGAATCACAAGATGTTGTGCGGACACCCATATACAAACCTGGTTCCCTAGTTCCAAAGTCAGGAACTCTAGCTGTAGCTTCATATCCTCTCTCATCCTGTCTTCCTTTGCTTGCAGTGCCTGGCAGTGTGATTAAGGAGATATGAGAAATGTGGGCACAAAACATCTTTGTAATTAGCTGAGGGTTCTACTGTACATTGCATTGTGGGACTTGTTGAGTTCTACATCTCTAATTCAACCTGACCTCCATGAAAAAGCCTTTGAATGAGCACATTGCTACCCTAAGAGAAAAACATTAGAAGGATGTATTTGGTGCTCAGTTATAAGTGTTACAACTAGAATACCCTGGGATGTCCGTGATAAACTGACTCCTTTACCTTGATTGAGACCCAGTAGATCCTGTGTACCCTGGTATCCCTACCCTGGCTCTTGTATGAATATTTAGAAATGCTTTGAATTATTTGAAACAAACAAATCGATGTACCTCATTTAAAAAAAAAACATGTGCTCTCCATTTCTGTGTATACCTTAATTCTGGTTTGAAAACTTCTTACACATGGATAGCAGCTGATATTGCTTGCCTTATACTGCAGCTGAAGAGGAAACTTTCAAAAGTTCTATAAATTGTAAATGACAGAGAACCCAATAACAAAGAAACAGCCTTGGTGCTGTATGAAGGGCACAAGATGTGGGTACATGCTGGTCGATGGTGTCCACAAACTATTTTGCCAAGAAGTTGATCCACACTAAAATATGCAGATGTCGTCCCGGTGTAAGTTTCAGACACTAGGACACCTTCAGCAGCGCCAAAACATTTTCTGCTTTAGTTAAGAGCAGCAATGTGAAGGCAGGGTGAAGGCTTTCTTATTTTAAATTCCAGCTGGGCCCACTTAAGGAGCCATCAAAGACCCCCTTTTGTTCAAGTGTCCTGGCTGGGAGATATCTGGAGCCTTACACCTAAATGAAATGGAGGGGAAACAAAGGGACACAGGTTGTTATCACTTCACAGGTGTTTGAGAGAGGCATGCTTTTGACTGTTCAGTCTCTGTTTATATAAGATATATGCTTGCACTGTAAGAATGTCAGATGTGTTAGACTGGCCCAGTAATTACACAAATAACAATTTGAATACCACCATTTTGTTTTCTTTTATATCGCTACTCATTCCAATGCCGGGAGCAGGCGTGCTTCACATCATATGTAAACATTACACATTGACAATAAATCATATGTGTATAAATCAATGTACAGGATGTGTTACATTATAGCCATAACCTTGTATCCGACTGTGAGTCCTGTCCTGCCAAGAGGTGCCGATCCAGTTCTGGGCCTTGAAAGGGGACTCTGCAGCAGTTTTTCTGCATAAATTGATGCATTGATGCCATTTTTGCTGATAGGAACCACTGCATCCTCCCTCGACATCGCCGCATCACTGCTGCCGCTTAGGGCGAGGACCTTGATGTGACTCAATAGTGACACATCACCACCAGCCCTAGCACATCTCTTTCCCATCACCGACTGCATGGCTCAACAACAATGCATTGCCTTCATTGCAAGGAGTTCGATGCCGCACCTCGAGGACATTGCTTCAATAACTGCGTGGTTCGATGATGACGCTTCCCCCAGACTGCACAGATCAGAACCGATGCATCACCTTTCATCGCCTCCTGGATGCCAACGTGACCCTCCATCCAAGGTACTTTTCAGCGGGCCCTGTCTGGGTCCTGTATCTGGCCTACCCTCCATCGCGGCAGCCTGAACTTTGGATTCACCTGGGTCCAGCACGACCTCAAGTAACCTTTTAGCGCTATTGATTTCTAAGGACTCCTGCAGTTTATTCTTTACAAATTCATGTCTCGAGTTTTCCCTTTTACGTTTTTGTTGTTATGGTTATATTTTACTCATAGAAATATTCTTTATTTTTCTAAACTGGTGTGGAGTATTCTTGTGGTGTTTTCATTGTGTTACTTTAATTTAAGTATTGCACAAATACTTTACACCTTGCCTCTTAAGTTAAGCTTTACTCCTCTGTTCCAAGCTACCAGAGGCTGAGCAGAAGTTAATTTAGGTTTTGTATCTGAATTACCCCACTAGGATTGCGGTCCCTATTTGAATAGGGTGCATACCTCTGCCAACTAGAGACCTAATTTCTAACAATATGCATTGCAAGCGACATATTAACCCTCTATGCTAATTTGATTCAAGGCTGGGACTAGACAAAACACTGCTTTCTACAGCAGTTCAATAACTTCCGGAGTTATCTTGCCATTATTGTTATTATCTGAGATGTTCTGGACATACAAAGATCTCTGCAGTAGGTGCCTATAGTCCATAACATATTTTAATATGCAGACTTTGCAACCAACTAAGCAGAACAGATTTACTACCATGTTTTTTCTTGCTACCAATTTCTTTGTGGCAGAGGTTTTAAAAAGTAATGGCCATATTTATTGGGGAGTTGTGTTGCTCTTTCAAACACACACGTGGTGCAAGAGTAACGTAGCTCTTAAGGCAAATTTATCAAGCCAGGCAAGGCCATCTTGAGTGGCCTTCCCTTTACTTTATACATCAAGAGTAACGCAACACACCTTTTTCAGATGCATTCCATTACTCTCTCCTGAGTATTCCCACGCATCCACCTATGAATTTTGGCGCATTCCCAGATTTACAATCACTGGTATACTTGGGAATGCGATAAAAACCTTGAATCCCCAGGTGAGGTGTAACAGGGAGAAATATCTTCATTCTTCTTGTTACTTCCTCTTTCTATGTGTGCTTCAGAATGCAGCTTACTGAGAAAGAAGAATATGCTCCAGGGGATTGTCTTGTGGCGGGTGGTATCTCTTAATGCACAAAAACCATCCTGCTTAAAATGCAGGCACCCTTGCATCATGGTGCAATGGTAGCCTGCATTGGCGCTAGGCTGCACTGAGTGCACCAGCACTTCGAAATGACAGGAATGCACCCTACGTAATATTAAGTGCAGTGCATGCTTGCTCTTTCTCGCTCACACAGCGCAGCAAGGTAAATTGTTGTGCTGTAGTGCCTTATATGTTAATAACTACGCCCCTAAGGCCCATATTTATACTTTTTGACGCAAAACTGCGCCAACGCAGTTTTGCGTCAAAAAAATTAGCGCCGGCTAATGCCATTCTGAAGCACCATGCGGGCGCCGTATTTATTGAATGACGTTAGCCGGCGTTAGCCGCCGGCGCCGTCTGGTGTGCGTTAAAAAAAACGACGTACACCAGGCAGCGCCGGCGTAGGGGGATATGGAGCTTGGGCGTCAAGAAATGGGGCAAGTCAGGTTGAGCCAATTTTTTCACCTCAACCCGATTTGCGCCATTTTTTTTCACTCCCAACCCCCATAGAAATGACTCCTGTCTTAGCAAAGACAGGAGTCATGCCCCCTTGCCCAATGGCCATGCCCAGGGGACTTCTGTCCCCTGGGCATGGTCATTGGGCATAGTGGCATGTAGGGGGGCACAAATCAGGCCCCCCTATGCCACAAAAAAAATAAAAAAAACCACTTACCTGAACTTACCTTAATGTCCCTGGGATGGGTCCCTCCAGCCTTGGGTGTCCTCCTGGGGTGGGCATGGTTGACAGGGGGTGTCCCTGGGGATATGGGGGGGCACCTCTGGGCTCCTTCAGAGCCCACAGGTCCCTTAACGCCTGCCTTTTGCAGGCGCTAAAAAACAGCGCAAAAGCGGCCGTACGTCATTTTTTTTTGACCCGCCCACTCCCGGGCGTGATTTTTGCCCGGGAGTATAAATCCCACGCACATGCCTCGGAGTCGATTTTTTAGACGGGAACGCCTACCTTGCATATAATTAACGCAAAGTAGGTGTCCACGCTAAAAAATGACGCTAACTCCATGGACTTTGGCGCTAGACGCGTCTAACGCCAAAGTATAAATATTAGTTTTGCGTCGAAATTGCGTCAAAAAAACCGACGCAATTTCGGCGCAAACGGAGTATAAATATGCCCCTAAATGTCTAATTGGAGAATCGGATTTTGCATCAGGGTTGCATTACTTTTTCGGCACAACCTGAGGGCCAAATGTCACATGTAAAATCTAAAAATGCGCTCAAATGTACTCATGATGGAACTGGTAAACAGAAGTCTGCGGTGTTAGGATCTGATTGTCACTCTGTGAGGTCGTGGATTGTGATGCCACTTCATGTGAGGCTACGGCGATGTCACGCGCTGTAAAGTCTACTGCTATGATTTCACTTGTATACTGCTTGTATCACACTTAACTTGGTTAGTCCTCGCACTTCTGTTTTTTAGGATTTTTGCCCTGACTGTATAGTATTTAAAAGTAGGTAAGAAACTCTGGAGTATTCTAACAACAAAGGCCTCTGTGGTCGACCTGTTTCCACGCTTCTGTGCAGAGGTCGTATTCTCTGCCTGTTGGTTATTTAGGTCCCGAACTGTAAATGAAATGCCTTACAAAATCACGTCCAGCAGTTATTTGCTGTGTCATTATCACTGCCTTTGTGTGGTATCTGTAACGTGATTGTCGGGGGTCGAGCTATACTGACCAGCGAGGCAGGCGGGGACGGCAGCAGCTTGGTGTTAATTCATTCTTCGCCGACCCCTACCTCACCAACATCTGCCAGGGAGCGGGGCCAAGAACCCGTCAAAAACAGATACAAACAGCTCACCACTTTATCGTGCGACTTCCCTTGAATTGTCGCTTGGGTTGGGGAAAAACACAATTTCGCTGCCTACTGTTTCAGCAGAGGAGATTAATAAAGATGTTAGGAGACTGAAGAGCTCTGAGATTTGTTTAATTATTCCCCGCAGTACTGCCCCTGCAATCTGCTGACATTTAGCCCCGACCCAGCAAATCCTCCTCAGTAAATATTAATGTATCACCTCAAACAGGGGGGCGTCCGTTTATTGGTTCACGGACCTCAGAGAGATTCGCCACAGCGGTGAAAAATAATGTGCAGAACTGAGGGAGAGGCGCCTGTTTGATATCACCTTCTGCTGCACACATGTGCTGGAAGCATCAACAAAATGGAAATTGTGCTACTTTGCCACAGCTGTAGAGTGACACTTCAGATGCCTTCGTTTCCCTTTGTACGTGCTGCTGGAATAATCCCAAAAACCACAGTGGCAGGAGATTAGAAAAAACAGAGAAGAGGAAAAATCACATTTCATCATCTGACGCAGTGGAACCCTTAATAGGAATAAGCTGCCATTTCACAACCTGATACGCTATTTTTCGGAAGAGCAAGGGGAGCAGTGATGGGGTCACAATGGACGGGTCACTCTCCTCTATTAGGAGTTTGGCAGTCTTGTTTTTTGCCAGTATGATTTCCCCTTTTCCTGGTTTCCATGTGTACTTCATAAAAAAAAAAAAAAGCCGTATCAAACTCCCCTGTACTTAGACCATAGACTTTGCTCTCAAGGAAATATTTGATGTGTAGAGCGTGGTGTTAAATGCGTATTTTATGTTGAAATAGATTTTCATTGGATTGCTTTGTCATTAATATCGCCTTGCACCTCTCGCAATAGTCGCTCTATCATAACATCTTCAGCCTTTCGGCAGTAGCAATTAAGTCGCCCCATGTCCTACGCAAAGAATTTTATTTTGAAAATGATATACAAAAAAGTGATGAATGGAATGCTTGAAAGACTCTTAACATCAATGCTCAAAAGGCCAACAAAATATACCCTTGCAGGCTTGGGTGCTTCAAATAAAGAGGTAAGAATGCCTACAAGGGATTTTGGAACACATTTAGATTTCGGGGGGCGGGTTACTCTGTCACAACGGTGATGGATATCCCTGCGTCGAAATATAAATCTCATTATTTCCTATGGGATTTAGATTTTGGTGGAGTGGATATCCCTCATCGTTGTAATGGTGTAACCCGTCCGCTGAAATTTAAATCAGGCCCTCAATTGAAATAATTTTTCAATGAATTACAGATAATCAATGATGCAAATTATCTGAATTGGATTAAACAACAAGATCCAGAATCATTATTCAAATAGAACAAATCATGACTGCATATCTTATTATACAAGCCAATTTTATTTGAAACAAAGTTTAACATTTAATCTGTGAATACCAAAAATGAAACAAAAAAAACACAGAGATAATAGGGGTATGGAACAAAATAGTTTCAAGTACTTCAACAATGCCAAGTTTGGTTTCAACGGTTTCCAACATGTGTCAATATGCTAAATACCCACTTTCTAAAAATGTACAAATTGTATGCTAAATTCACATAACAAGGGACCAATATTCCAAATAGATTCCACAGAAAGATGGGCAGTGTGTTGAAGTTTCCGTCTCTAGGTGTCTTCGTCCATGAGACCATCCTCAGGACAAGATTGTTAAAGAAAACAAAACAACCCCTGTGCTGTATTTGAGTCCACAGTCCACAAGGGGTTAGAAAGATCAGAATCTTATTAAGACAAAGGCTCCTCTGATTTTGTACAGTTTCAGATGAAACATATATTAATATAGGTGGTCCTCTCCACGGAGTACCTGATGTATAGGTCACAGATCTTTAAATCAGCAGTCACTTGTTATAAATATGAGCTCGATAAATCCTGCCTTGAAGCTCAGTTCACAAGAGAAATCAGCATCTGCAAAAGAGTTACTCTCAGCCACTGGCCATCAAATGGGGGGGGGGCAAGGGGAGGGTTGCACATCTCAATCCATCGTTTTCCACCCACCATGCCACCTCAGTTTGGACTCAGCTTTTGGCACATCAGTTTGGACCCTGTTATAATGGGAGCAGTCCAGCCCCAAACTACTAAGCCAGGTTCTCCCCGAACTGGAACCCAAGCAACGCAGGGCCATTTTCTTACTTATTAGGGATTATCAGCCAGGTAGAGCTCACTTCCTGTGGCACAGTGTGCAGGGAACCCACCCCTGGGCATACCAGTCCCATTTAGGGCGTCATAGAGGATAAAGTGGCTATTTTGAATAACTTACCATCCTTCCTATTTAACTGCTTTTCTGACTCATTGAGGGTCCTGACTGACTTATCAGCTCTCCAGCTCATCCTCGGGACAATGTTGGCCCATTATACAAAGGTTCCTGGGAGAATCTTAGACAGCCAACACATTTCTGGTACAATCAGTTCAAATAAGTTCTTGTGCCCCAGTTCGGCCAGGTCATTTCCTTTTAGATGCACAACACGGCAGCCTCTGGGCAGGATTTTTGTCCAATGCAGTTCTTAAATTAACCAGGCACAGCCCTCCTTGACTGCAGAAGGTCGGCTGGTATCCAACACATTTTGCCTATGTTTCATAGTTCCCTGCTGCATAAACGATCTTGGCACGCCTCACATAGGAGTGGCCCATTACAAATACCTCTTTAACTCTTCTTGCCCCCGGGTCAACAGGAGCCAGTGGAGTATCGGTGAGCTGCGTCACCATATTATGTCCACCACTTTCGTTGACAGGAGAGTATCACAAAGGAATGGTAAAGTTTAATGCCAGAACATCGCAACATGGTCAATCTCACATAGCACTTGTAGCAATCAAGCTTCCATCTGCCTATCCTTTGATTTGATTAGCCTTGTAGACCCACACCTGCAGGTGCAGTGGCTGCCCTGGTCCTAAATGAATGAGAGATAAACGCTTCTGTTTCTGGGTGGTGATTCCTGAAGGCCTGCATCTTAAAACAAGACAGAGCATCTGCTGCATTGTTCAATATGCCAGGCAAATGTTTTGAGTTAAAATTAATATTCAACCTCAAACATAGCAGAATGATTTCCCTTAACAATCTAAAGATCATCTTACACTTGGCAGCTTGTTGGTTAATGCATTCAACTAGTCATGTTGTCTGACCAAACCACCACTGATTGATTGCAGAACTGCTCTGGCCAGAATATGAGGGTCACCAGTTTGAGGAATAGCTCCAAGAAACCAATGTTTGCTACCAAACCAGACTCAACACAATCTCTTGGCCGCCAATGGGCACACCAAGATGCCCCTAAAATAGTGTCAAAACCCATGTTGCCCACACAATCTGTGAGGAAACCCAACTCACTATTGGTCTTAGTGGGGCTTGGCCATACCACTGATCCATTACAATCCTTCAAAAGTGCCTCCAAGGTTCTCATCTCCAGCCGTGCTTCACTTGACACTTTAGTGTGATGGTGTCTCCACCTCAGACCAGACATAGCCTGCACAGTTATCCTGGAGAATGGGTGGCCCATGGGTATGATACAAAGAGCAAAATTCATCTGTCCTACCACCACCTGCAACTGATGCAAATCCACCTTCCAGCCTCCCAGACATTCCTTTGAATGCCCTGGTGAATGCCATGACCTCCTGGAAAAACCTAGAAACACCTACCTTGGAATCCAGTTCTATCTCAAAGAATTCAATAATTGTGGCTGTCCCACATGTCTTCACCTGTGCTAAAGGTACCCCAAACATTCCCATCAGTTCCTGAAACACTTCTAAAGCCACTCCACAGCTGCTGCATCTGGGGACCAAAAACATGAAATCATCCAAATAATGCAGTACCAATGATGACCAGATCTTTGTCGAAATATCCATTTCAAGAAGTTGCTAAACCTCCCAAAGTAAGCCCAAGATATTAAATTGCTGTAATGCTATCTGTATTTAACCACTAGTGCCACCTTGACCACTGACTCCATTTTGTGCTTAGCTTAGCTTTACACATCATCACATTTGTGGTGCAGGTATTTTTCCCGATTTTTCCGTGCATAGCTTGTGCAATGTGTTTTCGCTCTTTCCCACCGAAAATGGGTACATAACATGGGGGAGTATTAGAGATAACATGTAGCAGGCTGAGAATGTTTATGGTAAGGCAGGGATCAGCTCGGTCTTGGAAAAACACTGCAAAAATTGACCAGTCTCAAGCGCATTCCTTTCCAACACTGACCTTGTGTGGCCAACGTTTGAACAACAACTTACTGTATGGGAAGGGAAGTTTCTAGAATTTTCCTCTCCAGTTTGTGTAAAGAATATAAAGGGATGAAGTTTGACAACTGGGAATAGAAGGAACTCATTCTGAGGAGCGACGCCTTGCTCAGAATGCCATGTGGTTGGAAAAACTCCCTCTGTCTCAGTTGTGAAAGTTCCTTAGCCTGACCCAGGCAGTTGAAGGGATGATGTTGATGTCAAGCCCCATGGCAATGCATCTTTAATTCCTATTTTTAGCTTTGCCTAGTGCATGCGTGAATATGTAATCAATATATATATATATATATATATATATATATATATATATATATATATATATAAAATTATATGATAACTATTGTTGACTTCTGTGATAAGTATTATTTCACCACTGTGATCGTTTTCAGAATTGCACAAGTGTTTTTGCATCCAAAATAATAGCTCACATTATTCTTTTTGTGTATGACACTTGGGAAGTATCTTAATAAATTCATTACTCAGACTAAGTGCTGCATTCTTGGCATTCCTTTTTTTTCAGCTCCTCTCAGTCTGCAGTAGAGCAGAACAATCGCCGATGGACATATATTTGCCAAAATTTTAAATAGCCTTCAAATTGGAAACTGAGTAAATAGAAATTCATCCGGGTGCACCGATAGTAACCTAAAAATGGATGCTTAGTATGCTTTTGTGAGCAGTGTCCCAGGTCCCAGCTCCTGCAGCATTGCAATCACCTCATCTAACAAGGCATTCTTGGCTGAGCATAGGGTACCATCAATAGCTTTACTGACTGAGTGACCTCTATGTGCTGACAAATAATATACACCCCAGGATCTTTCTTCGGGACCAACCCTAAGAGGGGACTCACAAAATTCCCCAGCGTGATGGAGTCAAATGGACCTACTCCTCTCCTCAGATTCTTCTCACAAAGCGTAAACAAGTGTTCACATCAATCTCATCCCATGCAGGAATGGGTATAGTACTTTTTATCCTCTGAAATTTTGTGTCAGATTTCTTCCAAGTGTTCCCTTAAGCTGATGAAGTGCACATACTGTCTTATTCTGATAACAAGCTAAATGAGCACCAAAGTTCTGTAATTGCCAGCCATGGTTGCTTGGAAAATCGTGAACCTATTGACCCAGTTAAACAACACCCCCCTCTTCTTCCTGTAGGATCAATGCCCACAGTCCCTAGAATGTAAGCACTCCTTACACCATTTACCTCAGAGGGCACGTTCCTGCCCAATTGATCATGCTCAGCCCACATATCCCCCAAAACTAACACTCTGTAATGATGAAACCGTACTTGCTGGCAGAGACTCCTGCAGCAAAGGTTGGGCCCTGACTGCCACTGGTAGTGCGTGTGCTACAATGCTTGCCTGTGGAATACTAGCAACCACTGACCCATGTGCAACCTCAGTGGCTATGGCTGACCCCCCAGCCTCTGCTGCGGGTACGCTACCCACTGTCACCTGACCTTGCATTCTTTGCACACCTGTACCACCTAAATGTGCCACCAGCCTCCTGGCCTTCTCAACATTGACACTCTCTGCTACTCCAGCCAGCGCACTACCCATGAGTGGTGCAGAGAACATCTCTACATTTGATAGCCATGGAAACATACTAGCTAAGTTTGCGACTAGATCCGGTTGCCCTCTCCCACCTGCTGGCGTAACCCCAATCGCGTGACCCCAATCGCGTCTTACTCTTGCCATCTTGTGCAATGTTGTTATCCGCTGTGGGTACTATCAATATGAGCGGACAACTCTTTCTGTCACCCCGCCTACTCTGCTCACCGGCACAACCTCAGGAGTACCTTCTGTGCCTTGACCCCCTTCGTTACAGGCTACCTGACCCCTCACACATTTCCTAACTGGTTTGAATGCCACCCTTGGGGTAACTCCTGGCCTCCTTGGCCTCTCTATCACAGCTGTTGGCTCGGTGGCTGACCTTAAGTAGACTGTGGGCGCAAAAGTGCCAATATCTCATCCACAGCATCCATCCTGCACATCAATGCCTCCATATCAACCTCAGTATGTGAGAGCTTGGTGTCTTTCATAGCACCACCAGTCACTCCTGAAATAATATCTCAGCTCCTGCCTACAAGACAGAAAACTGTTGCTATCCAAACAGCACAGTTCTATGGTACTTGCTGTCTGCTGCTAATACAGGTTTTTTTTAAATCAACATACGAACACAGTGCACTTCACCACAAGCCCCCTATATTGCAGGCTAAAAGAACTCAAACTTTAACCTGAAATCAGCTAAAAAAAAACGATCCAGCATCAAAGGCTTTGCCTGCCATGCCCCTTGCTTGCAATCTCACAGCACTATGATGCTTCTGACCTTATGCACTTTACCTACCCAGTCCTTTTGAGCACATACCCTCTTTGAGGCACCAGGAATCAAAAACATCTAGGGCCAGATGTAGGAAACGATTTGCGACTCGCAAACGGCAAAAATGGCCGTTTGCGAATCGCAAATGTGAGTTTCCTATGCAGAAATGCATTTTGCGAGTCGGGACCGACTCGCAAAATGCATTTCCGACTCGCAAATAGGAAGGGGTGTTCCCTTCCTATTTGCGACTCGCAGTGGGATGCAATTCCATTTGCGACCGCGTACGCGGTCGCAAATGGAGTCGCAGTTACCATCCACTTGAAGTGGATGGTAACCCACTCGCAAACGGGAAGGGGTTCTTTTGTGACTGGACCCCATATTATTTTTTCAGGGCAGGTTTCCTGACCTGAAAAAATACCGAAACTAAAGGTTTCGTTTTTTTTTTTAAGTGCAGCTCGTTTTCCTTTAAGGAAAACGGGCTACACTTAAAAAAAAAAAAACTGCTTTATTTAAAGCAGTCACGAACACGGAGGTCTGCTGACTACAGCAGGCCTCCATGTTTGCGAGTGCCTTGACTCGCTATGGGGCCGCAATTTGCGACCCACCTCATGAATATTCATGAGATGGGTCATTGCGACCCCATAGCGAGTCGCAGTCGGTGTCTGAGACACCGTACTGCATACCAATTTGCGAGTTGCAAATTGCGAGTCGCATGGACTCGCACTTTGCAACTCGCAAATATTTTATTTGCTACATCTGGCCCCTAGTGATCAGAGTAATAGTCTACTGCCCGGACTTCATTTTATTAGGAGCGGAAGTGAGGCGAGGAGTGCTTCTCCTTCTAGTGGCAAGCTGGAACAAAGAGACCTGCTTGCTACCTAATGGACCTTTTTAAAGAGGCGGGGCTTCCACCACACAATTGCTCCTTGCACCCAGAAGCATTTTGTTGCTTTTCGGGTGACTTTAGTGGTGATGCCTCCCTTAGGCCGTCATCCACGGCCTGGAGGTGAGCACCATAATCCCATGGCCCCGCCACACTGTCATACCTGTTGGCTCTCCTAAATTCGGAGAGCCTCTTTGATCCTTTAGGCTTTTACCTGTACACTCTGAACTCATTCGGGCAGGTGGCTTTTCAGATTCTCGATACTGTGCTTCCGACCCTTCTCTTGCCACTTTGGTGAGATACCACAATCCTGAATTTGTGGAGAGGCTGGATTAGGACTGATACTCATGTTTTTAGAGGGTGTCATCTCTTGTTGACGAGGATGGTTTTGCCCTTGTGAATGTTGAGCGGGAGTGTGGAGATGGATGGTAGAAGTGTGATTTCTGCAAATATTGTGATATACAGTTTACGTAGATTATGAAATGAAATGTTAGGTATTTCTCAAGGGAGATTACTGGCACATGAACTGACTTTAACTTTATCTGTTTCTTTATTACTAATGGCTTTCTTTTCCTATTATTTTTGTTGAATACATATGTCATGTTTTCGTCCAAAAACTGGTGCAAATATCAGTCAGTGTCAAAGCTTGGGCTAGGGGTGTGGACTGGCTGGTTGCCTCCTGGGCCTGCTTCCACTGTGTAAGGTGGTAAACTACTGCTAGTCCAGCCCTTCCCCTTTACAAGACACCAGTCAGCCCAAAGCAGTGGCAGGGAAGATTGGGCCACATGTATCAAGCTTTTTTTTCCAGTTAAAAACTGTTTGCAACTGCAAAAATACATTTTGGCATGTATTAATCTCAAATTGAGATCTGGTAACATGTTACAGAGTCCCTGTTTGGAATTGCAAATACATACTGATTTGGTGATTTGGAAAGGGCACGTTTAGGTTTTCTCTTCCAAATACCGAATCAGAATGGGATGTATGAATGCTTTGTGACCAAAATGCGGTTGCAAATCATTTGCACATTTCCACCAAACCAAAGTTGATAGTAACCTATCCGCACATGGAAAGGGGTCCCCTAGAGAGCCCTTCCCCTTTGAGAATGTTTAAAAATATATTTTTAAGAGCAGGCAGTTGTTTCACGGTCCACTGGCTACTATTAAAATATAAAAATGTTTTTTTTTCTTTTTAAACGCATCCCATTTTCCTTTAAAGCAAATGGTCTGCATTTAAGAAAATATCTATATCACTTTATTTATAAGCAGTCACAGAGCTGGTGAACTGCTGACCCCAGCTTGCCACCATCCCTGTGATAGCAGTGATTCCTAATGGGACGCAAATTGTGACCTACCTAATTAATATTCAAGGTAGGTTGATTTGCGACCCACTAGAAATCGCTAAATGAAAAACGATCAGTTTCGTACGCTATGAGTAGCGATTTCCTAACTGCGAATCACAGAAAATTGCACTTAGGAAACCAGTAATCCTAATGTTTGCACATCTTGCTCTAAGGGCCAGATGTAGGAAAGGTTTTTACCAATTCTGTGTCTATGGGAAAAAGTGTTTGTACATATGGTCTTAAATTAGCACCTCCACTGGTCTTTTTATGGGTCACTGCCCATGATTTCTGCCACAGTTTTAGGCTGACTGCTGTCTGAAATAATTGAAGAGCTAGGGCAGCCGTATTTTACTACCTTGTAAGAGGGAAATGTCTGTTTGCCACTGTAAATTCAAGATGGATATGCTGCTAATGGTTGGAAATGTAGCATTTTTAAAAAATCTTTAAAATAATTACATGGTACAACAGGCCACAGCAACATAACACAAAGCAAAATAACAAACACAAAACATAACAGGATGCTTCAACGCCTCGTCAGAGGTAGTAAGCGCTATATAATTACAATTACAATTGAACAGTACAAATGGAACGCAATATAAATACAGTACAATACAGCAACAAAATGAATCACGTGAACCCCGGTTTTGACCCTGTATGTGGATGTGAAACAACTGCCTCCACTTTCTGCATGCACTACCAAAGGGAGCGGTATGCCTAGCATGCCCCCTTCCGTTCGCTTCTGTAATTGTGGTGAAGTGGGTGGCATTGAAAAAAAACTTTTCACCTCATGAATTCCGCGACGTCCTTAATAGTTTCTTGTGCACCCCTGTTGTAGGTCGCTAATGCCTCCAGCATTCTTGGGTGGAATTGAATGTGCTTTCTGTGCAGCATTTGGTATTCAGGTTACTGAACAGCCCAGTTAATGTGTGATTAATTATATAAATAAACATGTTACTCACGTTATTATAAAATCTTGTTTAAGATTCGACAAATGGAAACACCTTTTTTTCCAAAACGTTTTTCTTTTCTTCCCACGGGAAACATTTAAATATAGAACTCCGGCATCTCTTAAGTTACATTACTCTTTATAGCATTTTTAAATCTTTATACAAAAAGCGTTGGTGAACATGGGCCCTAGATCACATTCTTTTCTGGACGGGTGTCTGTGTCTTGCCGCAGTATTTTTGCCTGACTGTGCATATAGTCAATCTATTGTGGCTACATAGTGTCAAAGAGCAACATCAAATATTAGCGGGCGATTCGTGACCCTTTGTTCTGCTGAAAGACGTGACGTAGCCCAGCTAAAAGTTGTGTCAGGCGTTGGTGGGTGTGCAAGTGCCACTGTCGTAGGCTGGTTGTTTCCAGCTGGGTCCTTTTGTGCAAGACCACAGCCCTCGTCAAACTGGATAAACGGATTAGGGATAAGACACTCACCATCAGCATCTCCAAAGGACAAGAGAAGTGGGAAACATTCTTGTTAAAAAAAACATAGATGTTTGGAGAAAGGTTGACGTGTACCATGGATATGAAGGAGTGTGAAGGCCATGTTGAAAGGAAGTGGCACCCACCCCTCGTTATTTTGGGTTTCCATCCAGCTATGGTGGATTTTTTAAATTAGTCTCAGCCACCTGCAATTATTGTGGTCAGGAGTCCAGTCCACTGTGATTTTTCATACCACCTCAGACAGGCACCACTCATAACAAACGAAAACTGAGAGAGGGAAGATGGGGCAGAAAATTCACATGTCTGACAATACTAGAAAGTACAGTCAGTGGGTCACTATCAATGGGCAGAGGGTGGAGGTTCTGAGAGACACAGGAACCGGCATGACGACGATGAGGTGTCATCTGGTGTCTTTATAGCAGGTAGCCTCTAATGTGTTCCGACAAGTTGTTTCTTCTGCCATCCGTGATAGCCACTACCCAGTGGCTCTGGTTCTCTTTGAATGGGGTTGTCGTCCATCCTTGGAGGGACAATGACCTGGAGTATATCACCTTGAAAGAGGTAAAGCTCAGGTCACAATTGGGAATGTTGGGATTGTCTGAGTGGGTGTGCCTGACCACAAGGTCCATGGCAGCTAGAAAAGGTGATGAGAAGAACATGGCACATGCAAAAAATTACCCAGGGTCCTGCCGAGAAGGAGAAGGAGAAGGGGCATAAGAAACCTGCTCCTGAGATTCCCACAGTCTGGGAGGGGGCTGATCCTGAGGGAGAGAGAGGCCCTGGTACCTATAGGGGAGGAAATGGCCGGTCTGGGAAACCTACCTGAGCTATCTGTCAGCAGAAAGGAGGTCTCACCAGGGAGGAGTTCTGCAAGGGGCAGAAGGGTGCCCTACATTTCCCAAGTCTTCGGCAGCCAACTGAGGCCCAGGCAGCTGGTGACTCCCCTGGCAAAGACCTAATCTACTCAGAGAATGATCTCTTGTATAGTGAGCATATAGCTCCTGAGCCTGGTGCAACACATGTGTAGGTGGTCCCCCAATACCACAGGGCTTTTCTCCTAGGTCCGGCACATGACGTGCCACTGGCAGGTCATTTGGGGCAAGACAAGACTTTTGACAGGCTTTTCACCTACTTTTATTGGCCTCAAATGAGGAAGGCCTCAGCTGCGTATTGCAGGTCCTGTCCAACCTGCCAGGTGAGTGGCAAGTCAGGGGAGAAATGCATTCCTGTCAATAGCACCCCTTTTGGGACGGTTGGCTTCAACACTGTGGGGCCTCTGGATCCCAAGACAACCATGGGCAACAGGTTCTTTCTGGTCTTGGTTGACCATACCACCTGTACCCGGAAGTTATAATTCAAAGGACCGTGACAGCGCCTGCCATGGCCAGGGCACTGATGAGGATCTTTACCCAGGTAGGTTTCCCAAAGGAGATGGTATCAGACAGGAATACCAACCTAAAATGTCTAACTACATTAAGGCCATGTGGATGGAGTGTGGATAACCTACAAGTCCTATACTCCTCACCACCCCCAAACCAATGGGTTGGTTGAGAGATTCAGCCGAACCATCAAAGGCATGATCATGGGTCTACCTGAACCAATGTGGTGCAAGTGTGACATACTCCTGCCATGCCTGCTGTTCACCTACAAAGAAGTACCACAGAAAGGGGTTGGCTATAGCTCCTTTGAATTACTTTATGGGTACCTTGTGAGAGGGCCTCTCAATTTGGTAAAGAATGGTTGGGCACAAGCCCCCCAGGATGTTGTCAGCTACAGGCTGGCTCTCCACAGCTAGACAACATGCTTTAGGAAGCTCATCCAAGAGAAGCTAGAAGGCAGCCAGGAGGCCATGATACACTAGTATGAAAAGGAATGCTACTATGGTAGAGGTTCAGCCTGGCCAAAAAGTGTGGGTCTACAAGACCGTTGGTCTGGGACCTATCAGTTAAAGAAGCGGAAGAGTGATGTTACCTACTTGTTGGACCTCAAAACTCCTAGAAACCCATTGACGGTCCTACATGTGAAATGTCTCAAGTGCCACTTTTAGGGGTCTGAGATTACCATGCTTTTGGTAACTGATGATGGGATGGAGGAGGAGAGCAAACCTCTCTCCGAAATCCAATCTTCAAAAGAGCAGAATGGGTCAGTGGAGGGTGTCAGCCTCTCCCCTACACTAACCCTAGATCAACAAAGAGACTGCCACTAGTTGCTGGACAGTTTGCCTCTCTCTTCTCCCTTACTACAGGGCTCACTACATGGTGTACTCATGATATTGAAACTGGAAACAGCCCAACTGTGTAAAACAAAATATACAAGTTGTCTGACAAAGCAAGGGCTAACATTAAGGAGGAGGTCTCCAAAATGTTGGTATTTGGGGTTCTTGAGCCCTTCAACAGCAGTTGGTCAATCCCATTGGTGCTGGTCCCTAAGGCTGCCCTACCAGGTGTCACACCTGAACTCCAGTTCTGTGTAGACTACCATGGGCTCAATGTAGTCATCAGGACTGATGCACACCCCCCTCCTAGAACTGATGAGCTCATAAATTGGCTCGGAGCTTCCAAGTTCCTCAGCACATTTGACCTAACGTCTGCGTACTGGCAGATTGCCTTGACCGATGGGGCAAAGGAGAGGTCTGTGTTTTCTACACCTGAAGAGTACTTCCAGTTTAGAGACATGCCTCTCAGGTCAAAGAACAGCCCTGCCACCTTCAAGAGTTTGGTAAACCAGATCTTAGCTGGACTGAAGAACTTCAGCGCTGCCTACCTAGCCAACATTGCGGTCTTCATTGCTACTTTGGAGAACCCCGTGTGTCACCAGAAGGAAGTGCTTCAGGCTCTGTGGAGGGAAGGGCTGACTATAAAGATCGGTAAGTGCCAGATAGGCCAGGAGTCAGTGGTCTACTTGGATGACCAAGTAGGAGGTGGCAAGGTGCAGCCCCTCTACATCAAAATTGAAACCATTCTGGCTTTGGAACCTCACCAAGACACAGACAGAAGTGAGAACCTTCTAAGGACTTACTGGTTATTACAGTATATCAATCAAAGGATATGGCACAATTGTAGCCCCTTGACAGAGCTGACTTTAAAAAAGCAGTAACATTGGGTGATCTGGACAGAGGCATGCCAGACAGCTTTTGACACCCTGAAGGAGGCCATGTGCACGACAGCTGTGCTCAAGCCCCTGACTTCTCCAAATATTTGTGGTGCAGATAGACACATCACAGCTTGGCATATGGGCCATGCTCTCACAGATAAATAAATAGGTCCTGGATCAACCTGTAGCCTTTATTAGTAGGAGGTTACTCCCCAGGGAACAGGGGTGGAGCACAACTGAAAGGGAAGCCTTTGCTGTGTCTTGGCACTGAAGAAACTAAGGACATACCTGTTTGGCACTCACTTCCTGGTTCAGAAAAGCCACAGACCCCATCAGATGGTTAATTCAGATGAGAGGCGAGAACCCAAAACTGTTTAGGAGGTCCATCTCCCTACAGGGAATGGACTTTACAGTGGAACACCGTCCTGGAACAGACCACGCCAGTGCTGATGGTCTCTCCAGGCTCTTATGCCTTAGTGAAGAGAACTCCCAAGGGGTGGGGTAATGCTCCCTACTTTCAGCTGGGGGAGGGCATGTGTTAGACCTGGAATCCTTGCCATAATTTCCCATTACTTTTTGCCTTTAGACCTCCTGTTTGTTTGACTTACTTTTTGATGGATTTAGGATTCTGTACACTTTACCACTGCTAACCAGTGCTATAGTGCACGTGCTCTGTACTCTAAAACAATGTGATATTGGCTTATCAACAACTGGTATATTTAATTTACTTGTAAGTCCCTGGTAAAGCACACTGTATGTACCTTGGGCCTGTAAATTAAATGCCACTAGTGGGCCTGTAGCACTGACCATGCCACCCACTACAGTAGCCCTTAAATATCTCAGGCTTACCACTGAGGGCCTGTGTGTCCAGTTTAAAATTGCCATTTCAACCTGGCAAGTGCACTCACTTGCAAGGCCCAAATCTTCCTTTTTATTACATAAAAGTCACCCCTAAGGTAGGCCCTGGCTAGCCAAGTCAGGGCACAGTGCATTTAAAAATTTGAACATGCACTTTTAAGCTTAACCTGTCCTGGTAGTGAAAAAATATTAAATTTCTTTCTCATTATTGCAAGCCCTATCTCTCCGTTGGCTTACCATTGGGTTACCTTAACGCAGCGTTTAAGTGTAGCTTCCTATTTGGAAAAGATAGAAATTTGGAGTTTGGTGTCTCTGGACTCACAATAAAATCCGGCACTCACAATTTAAAATCACAGCTTATGGTGAAGTCAGATTTTAAGTCTGAAAATGCCACTTTTAGAACGTCGTCATTTTCTTATTTTAAACATACTGTGCCTCTGCTTTTCTCCGAATACATGACTGGAGCTGGGGTGTGATATTTACATCCTGATTGTCCATCACCCTGCTCTCTGGATTAGATGGGAGGGAGGAGCAGACACACCTGAATAGGGCTATGCGTGTCCCTACACAGAGAGCTGCATAACCCACTGCAGAGGGTCTGCAGCTAGTGAAGGAAGGGTGCAGACTGTGTTCACTTCAGAGGCCTCTCTTTGAAGTCTCCCCCACTTCTAAGGCTCCACTGGACATCAGTTCTGGACCCCAACCCCCCCCAAACCAGTACACTTCTGGATCTGAGAACATTCTGCCAGGAAGAAGGACTGGTGTGCTGCCAGGAGGGACTGCCACTCTACTGAACTGCTTTGCTGTGTTAGCCTGCTGTCTCTCTCCTGGAAGAGTGAAGCACTGAACTTATCTCTCTACATCCTCTACAGAACCAAGTGACTTCAGGGGCTTGCTGGCTTGACTCCTGTTTTGAGTCTCAAGGCCATCAAAAACTTCCACTAAACCTGCTGTAGCAGTTGGACTCTGTCAACTGTGAATCCTGTCCTTCCAAGAGGTGCTAATCCAGTCCTGGGCCTTAAAAGGGGTCTCTGCAACAGTTTTTCTTAAAAAACAGATGCATCAATGCCATTTCGCCCATCGAAACCGACACGACGTCGACACAGTGCTGATTTGACAACGATGTGGTCCTGTCTGCAAGACTTGAGTACAGCGCAGAATTGATCCAAAGACACCACTGCGTGACTCGACTATGATGCAGTCCCTGCATCAAAAGTGGTTTGACAACGACATGAGACCTGACCGGAAGCTCAACTACAATGCTTCTACCCGACCACATGAATCAGAACCGACGCAACTCCGATGCTCGCTCCATTTAAGGTACTTTTTCAGTAGACCCCTTCATGGGTCCTGTAGTCTGCCTACCCTCCATTGTTGTCGACCTGAACTTTGGATTTACCCCCATCTAGTGTGACCTCAAGTAACCTTTTTAGAGTTATTGATTTTAAAGTACTACATTGCTGTTTATTTTTTAAAAATTCACATCTTGAGTTTAACTTATTGAATTTTTGTTGTTTTGGTCTTGTTTTACTCAGGTAAATATGCTTTATTTTTCTAAACTTGTGTGAATTTTTGTTGTTGTGTTTTTCAATGTGTTTCTGTAATTTAAGTGTTGCACCAATACTTTACACATTGCCTCTTCAAGTTAAGCCTGACTGCTCTGTGCCAATCTACCAGAGGGTGAGTACAGGTTTATTTAGGTAGTGTAATTGACTTACCATAACTGAGATTATTGTCCCTACTTGGACAGGGTACATACATCTGCCAACTAGAGACCCAGGTCCTATTTATGAGTCTGGCAGTCATGGGACTGCCAGACTCACGGTGGCAGTGTGACCGCCACCAAAGTGGCGGTCAGACCGCGACATTATGACCATGGCGGTTTGTTCACGGTTGGAATGTCACTTTTTGACCACCAGGCGTTCTGGCGGTGCTGGCGGTCCCTATCTGCCAGGGCAGCACTGCCCTTGGGATTACGACCCTTCTCTCTGTCTGTGTTTACCTGGTGGTTTCGCTGCCTTGTAAAGGGTGCAGGAGATGGGATGCCAGGGGCACTTGACATGGGCCGTGTGGGGCCTCTCTGGCCAGACCCATCACGCAACAGCATTGCCAGTGCACCCGACGCACAACAGCATTGCCGCCGGCCATATTACAAGCCAGTGTCAATTTTGTTGTGCGTTTCCCACTGGGCAAGTGGGTGTAAACTGTGTTTGCGTCCTCTGACCCAGTGGGAAACACATAATAGGGCTGGCGGGAAGCTGACCGCACTGGTGGTTTCCTGGATGCAGGAGTTTGGTGAGGGGACTTTTCCACCTGCCAAACTCATAATGAGACCCCCAATTTCTAACAGTATTCAACCCTGAGATGCAGACAGACCTCAGAATGTTACAATTGACTAAGGAAAGGAAGTGGGAGATCTTAAGGTAAATGAGGAGTTCAAACAAAAATTAAATTACACTCCACCAGTTCGATGTAAGATACTGGGCACATTTATCCATTGTGCTAGATTCATGCTAGAAATGATGCATCAAACCCAATAATAAAGCCACTTAAAAGACCAGATAGCTCAAGAAGCAAGAAAGTTAAACCTACTTCTATATCTATTCCTCTCTTTTTTACAGGTAGTCTATTTGAGCTCTACTCAAAAAGGAATACATGTTGCTTAATTTTCCAGGGGAAAGGTGGAATCGAAGACATCCTTGGATTGAGGATTTTGAGCTGCACCAACAAAAGCAACCATATCCATTGTAGGATACAGATGAGAGCAGAGTAAGACGGTAAGATTCAACTTGCTAAAGTCCAACAAACAAATTCACAGATAGATCAATATTTCTTAGCCAGAATGCTTTGGAAATGGGAAATCAAGTGAAAACATTATCCACATTCTGGAGTGCAAATGGTACTCTAAAAGGAGAAATATCATCCTTAATGAATACCTGAGAATAGTCAAACTTGAAGATCCCTCCACTACCATTACTCTGCTTATAGGTGACTACTTTCCAGAAGTCACCCAGAAAGAGGCATCTTTTCATAGGATGGGTCAGAAAATCAGAAGTGCACATATTGCTTCCTTGATGGCAATTTTGAAGGAATCAGCAGGAATGAATAAGGCAACATGTTACACATGTGCTAACATGGATCTAGTAAATTCCTTTGAGGGTGGCACCAAATGCAAGCCTTCATTTGGACTTAGGGTTGTGTATCATTACCTTTAGTCTATAATGTAACTCCAAACTGAAATGCTCATGAAATGAAAGACAGGAATGTAATGAAGACTCTGGTGAAAAGACTCAAAATCTCTATATCGTTTCTGATAATTCTTTTATTTGCATTTGTTTCTCTTTTCATGTCCCTCTTTTCACATCACATTTCGGGCCTTTGGCACAGAGCAGACCCAATTCTCCTCTTTTGTCTCCGCTCACTTTGCTACCCTAGGGCTGTATTAACAGCCTTGGCAAACAAGGTGCTCCATCAAACACACAATGGAGTCTCATGTCTGCCAAACTGATGGTCAATCTGCCTCAATTAGAGAGGAGTGGACTATTAGCTTTCTGCTGGCGGAACCTCTATTGGCTATGCCGAAGGAAAGCTACCTCTGATGACCCAATGGAGTAGGGGTCTTTGGAGTAAAGCCACCATTTCACCCACTCTATTTTCTAACAATCACCCAGAAAATAAAAATAAAGACCATCACACCCAGGGAAGAAATTCCTAGAGTATGGTGGTCATGATTTTTGTTTTTTCAATAACGAACTCCAAACTTTGGGAGTTTGTTTTTGAAAACAATACAAAAGTTCCATGTTTGGTTAGGAGCTTTCAAAACTGATGGAGGCTGTCCACCAAATGTTTTATACCCCAGCACAAACCACCGTGACGAGGGTTCCTAACAGGGAACAGGTATCATCTCTAGGCCTGGCAGATGCAGTATTGACTGTGAAACCCTAGACCTGGCCCACAACTGCACAACAGCTTTTATGTTTCAACAGGTGTTTTTAACATGTGTATGCAAAGGTTCAAATGAACAAATTCTTAAAAAACAGTAAAAAATTTGAACTTAGACATTGAAAAATCCGTCATCTCAAAGGTACACCTTTAAACACCAGAGACAAGTGAGCCTAGTACAAAAAGAAAGAAGAACATCACACTGAATAACCGGAGAGTTCAACATTTGTTTGAATGTGGCTGAGGGGGGGAGCATGCTCGTCGTCATGGGTATGGAAATCTACAAGGAAAGTGTTACTTAACATCAGTAAGAATATTTCCTGGGAGCTAATGGTATATCCAACCCAGGATATTTAGTCAGTTTGATGGGATCTACTTGTGAAAGCTAAAGGGGCTGGATACTAGAGAGAACACAGAACTATCTCAACTAGAATAATCTAAGATGCAAAAAAAATATTTTCTTCAGAAGGAGTATAAAGATTTGTGCAACTCTCCATAGCACCCTGAAAATTACATAAATCACTTTCTTTCAAAAGTGGTCCATAAAAGGAGGTTTTTCTTTAAGAAGACACACCTTTTTTTCTCAAATTAGAGGAAGTTTTCAAAACAGAAAGGAACTGAAATGGTGGCAAAGTTTATGCTGAGAATTTCAATGACAGGAGTGAATAAAGTGTTCTGATTTTTTATCATAGTTTTTTTGCTGGAAGAGGTTACTGTGCTAAATTCCACTGCATAATATTGCAAGTATGCACCCCTGTCCTGATTTACCAAAGAATGAGTCTTAAATGTTTTTTTACTTTTTGGTTTTAGCACAGATGATCATCAGGCATGAACACTAAGGACTGCTTTCATTTTCATTTGAAGAACCAGAACAGGGCTCTGTGGTTTCTAGGAGTACACCCTGTGTGCCTACCCTAGCTCACAGAATCACACAAGGGTAGCTGTGGTGGCAGCTTGTAAATTGTTAATAGCGGGACAGACCTTTTTGCACCAGTTGCATGTGGAGGGACAAGTGGACTACTGACTTTGTGGGTACAAAAGTTCTGATGAGTCTTACGTAACCAGGTCCTTTACAAATATTGATGTGCATGAATGGGAAGCATATGTGTGTAGAACTGGTGTGTATGTTAGTTTGAACCACTGGAATCAGGCTATATCTGGCTGCACAGCTCCAACTAGGGCAAAAGCGGTTCTCGGTTGCTTGTGTTCAGGGTTGGATAGGACCTGGCCGGTCAGTTCAGGCTGGACTATTCCCATGAGGAGCAGGGTCAAGACTGATTTGCATATGCTGGGTCCCCACTGAGGTGGCATGGTGGGTAAAAAATGATGGATTGGGATGTGACCTGAGCAATCACCAGTGGCTGAGATTAATTCAAGCATTCCACCCATCATCTTGGTGTTTTTGTATTTGCTGCCCTAAGTGCGCTGGGTGTGGCCAGATATAGGTCTCGGCTCACTGTGCCACTGGAACCAAGATATACCTGGCTGAAGAGCCCTAACTAAGGTCAAACTGGTTCTAGGTTGCTTGTGATCTGGCTCGGGGACGACCTGACTGTTCAAGCTGGACTGTCCCATGCAGGCTCAAGGCTGATTTGCATATGGCTGGGTCCATATGAGGTGGCACGGTGGGGAAAAAATTATGGATTGGGATGCGGCTCAAATGATCACCAGTGGCTGAGATTAATTCAAGTTTTCCATTCATCACCTTGTGTATGGTAGTATGAGCCAGGAGTGTATATCTTATGATCAACTATGTTCTCAGTAGAATTAATCTTACTTTTCCATAGAAAATATGCAGCACAACATGGAGGTACAACAGTAGACTGCCAGACTAACAATGTGTATTACTAGTCTTCCTGAAATCTTTAGGAAGAGTCAGACCCAAAGGCATTGGAGTGAAGGAGAAAGTAGTCTCTTTAGTTTGCAAAAACAAATGCATATTCACGAACTGCATTTTATAATATGGTTAGTAGCAGTACTACAATAGTGTTTCTCCTGTACCTCAAAGTGCTATTTACTAACTTTTGTTCACGTGTCTCTGCCTCTCATGTCTTTTCTGTGCAGTGGTCTCTTACCTGACTGTGGAGATCTCCTCACAAGTGTGCCTAAATGTTAGTAGTAAATGTGGGCTTGAATGGACAGTGAGGCTGGAAAATGGGATTTACTAATTCAAAAAGGGGTTAAGGAAGGAATAAGGAGGGGTTTAGGCACGATTAAGGAGGGGCATGAGGGGGTACAGCCACACACCCATTAAATGTTAGCCTGCTGCTATTCAGAAACTGTACTTCTATAGTTACTACAGCCAAAAAGGATCTATAATAGTCATAAATGTACTCAAGCTCAGACCAGGAGCAAGTCCAGTGCAACACATTGTGAACCTCTGGTGCTGCAATACCCACTCATAAACAATTATGGTGGTAGGGACTTAAAATAGAACCCCATAGAAAACGTTGGACATATGTGTGTGTGTGTGCATATACATATATATATATATATATAGATATATATAGATATATATATAATTATATTATTAATAATTTATTATAAAATATACTATTTTTTAAATTAAATATAATATATTTACATTTTAAACCACTGTATTAATTTAAATTAATTCTAACTTTTGACAACATTTAATACATAATAAGTAAATATACATATTTTATTATAACTGGGTATTGTTTTAAACACAAATTTCAAAATATTTGTAATTTTATTTCATATAGTTAAATTAATTAAATATTTATTTCAAAATTAAATTAATAGTGCTGTATTATTTTTTTGCATTTATTCTACATGTAAATAAAGGGCCATATATGGAAGAAATGACACATCGCTGCATTGTGTTAGCAATGAGTCAATATAACTTGCACTTTATTACGACAGAATCATATGCCATGGATGTATCGTATTTCCAGTACGACATACCATGGCATAAGGCTCTTGGCTGCATGTAAGAAATACAATGCATCCGTGTGCGCCATGTCATAGGATAATGTGACACCCCTGCTGCAAAAGTGGCAGTCCATAGTGGCGAAGGTCAACAGTGTGGGGCAAATAAAGAGGACTGTCACCGACTGCAAGAAGTACTGGCACTATTAGAAGCACCGGACAAAGGAGAAACTGGCCAACAGCCTGAAGGCAGCAATGCAGACCAGATGAGGGAACCTGAGTGAAAAATGAGGTGGAAGCTGTCATCCCAGACAAGTTGGTGGCTGGGTTACCAAGACATGACAGTGCAGCACATGAGGATCAACTACAAACATAGGGTAAACATTAATAAGAGGCATTGTGGGCAAAAAGGTCATGTTGTGCAGAGCAGCTAGCTATGTCCCAGCACTCCACTGTGCTGTGTGCAGGACAGGAATCTTGATCACGTCTCATTAAGTGGCTCAGAAATGTCAGTCACACTGTCCAGTTACATGTTGCACAGATCAGTCATAATTCAACACAGTTCTAAGTCACATTAGTAAAGTGCCTCACCGGTCCATGGCTACCTTTGTGTATTGACATGTGCAATGGAATCCACAACATGAGTCAGCAGAACTACAAGTCCCACAATACTAAGTCAAAAACATGGGGCCCCAATCACAAGCTAAGTGGCGCTAAGCAATGCTACAAGTCACCTATTTGTGCTGGCTGGTGCCACATGGAAAGGGGAGGAATGGGCCAGATCTACAAGATAATGTGCATTCCTGTCCTCTCCCCCTGCTCTGGTGCACTTTGGGCTGCCTAGCACAGATGCAAGCACCCATGCAGCATTGCACCATGTTACAAGGATGCCTACATCACAGACAGGATTGTCCCTATGCAGGTAGGGATACCTTTGTGCAGAAAAACAATCACTCATGCTTTACTCAACCCATGTATGCTGTGGACTGAAATAGTGCTCCTCATTACATCTCACATGTTACATTCCCCGAGGTCCAGATTCTTCTACATCAGGGAATGCAGCAAACACAATGTCCTTAGCCTTGTAATGCCCTCTGCTATGCTCAGAGTATGCCCCCCTGATGCAGAATAAGGTAATGCAGTGACTGGCACTGCCTTGCTATACTCCATACCTACAAGGCCATGAACAAACATGCAAAAAGTCTTTGTGTATATGACAGTGTCACACTTGTGTTGAGGCTGGGAAGGGATGACAGGGAAGAGCACTTTGGGGCACGACATCCTACATGTCATGTAGTCCTGGGTGAAGATGTAGCATGTGGCAATGGGGAGTTTGAAGGGAAATTGTCTCACCATGCCACATATGTCTCAGTAGGAGGATGTGAAATAGGGATTTGTCAAGGGTCATGAAAAACTCATCTACCACTACAAAGGGCAGGAGTCACTGATGGTTAGAGACTGAAGTAGATGTGCACAGTTATATTGCAGACCTGGGCATATACATGTCACCATTTCCAGCACTACTGCCATGTAGGATACAGATTGAGCCCTAGCCCTCAACAACAGCCAGACATGTCAGTCCATTTGACATGGTCACATGTATTGTTGGTGTTGTAGGTACATGAGAGTCAATGTATGATCTGGGCTACATCAGTCTCTGACATTACGTTGAGTCACTGGTACAAAATGAGGAGTGGCAGAGGAGGCATGAAAATGTACAAGCAAGCAGGCATAGTCAAAAGATGTGTCCTGCTCTGCAGATACCCAACTATGGCAATTATCAACTGGGGAGAGTGTCAGTTATAGCAACCTACCTAGTGTGGTACTGCCCATACCCTCAGAGTTAGGCACAGTGCCCAATGTCCATAATGATGAAGCCAAAAGTGTAACCCATCAAATCAAATGAGTAGACAGAAATAGGAAATACATGGTAAGTAGATGCCCGCACACGTTCCTGCAGTGTAGCATGATTGTTTGGTGTGTACAGTTGTGCAGGATATGTTTTACAAAATCAGTACATGGCCACATGAATGCATAATGTGCATGCGTGACAGCACAACAAGGCAGAGTGCCATAGTGTACAGTGTGAAAGCCAGATGACAGGATCATAACAAATTCATTACCAGACCTACCTCATCTGCACAAGACCAGTGAGCTGCATGCCAGCCACAGGGAAGTTAGGCACCCCGGGGATTATGTGCGATTTGAACAGTAGTGGTGTAAACATGTTAAAACACAATCAGTGTAGGCATCATGAAATACACTGAAAATCACCTTGGCTGATGTGTAGCTGACCTCTTCCCATACATCCAGGAATGGGAGGCCCAGTGAGCTGTGTAACTGTGTTGCAATATCTATCATGAGACAAAAGTCAGCCTTGTCACACAGTGGTTGTATGAAGAATGCAGAGATACTGCGATATGAAAGTCAACTACCGTGCAACTTCTACTCTATAACTCCATGTAACAGATATCCTACGCCTCAATGTTGATTCAAAAGGCAAATATTAGCAATTCAGATTGTCAAACAGATTACTCATGTCAACATCTAACATAGGACACCAATAACATTTCTTTAGCTCATTGCAGAGGATGTACCTACATCTACTGAGCAACTGCCTGTCCAGGATGATGATCTGGCAGATTATAATAGCCTGACAACCCTATACCAAGACACCCTTCAGCAAATCCTGGCCTCCTTTGACACACCATTTCCAGTTGTGAGAAGGGCCAACAGCATTACAGAGTTTACAGAGAATACACCAGGCACCCAACAAACACCACCTGCCAGCCCACCCCATCCCTGGACTCCGAGGACCCCCAGGTAGAATTCCAATGTCCTGCAGTAGGAGTCCAGTGGGAGATGCTAGGGGGCATATTTATACTCCGTTTGCGCCGAATTTGCGTCGTTTTTTTCGACGCAAAACTAACTCCATATTTATACTTTGGCGTTAGACGCGTCTAGCGCCAAAGTTCATGGAGTTAGCGTCATTTTTTTGCGTGAACACATTCCTTGCGTTAATGATATGCAAGGTAGGCGTTCCCGTCTTAAAAAATGACTGCGATGCATATGCGTCGTATTTATACTCCCGGGCAAAAATGACGCCCGG
The DNA here is from genome assembly GCF_031143425.1 of Pleurodeles waltl. NCBI lineage: Eukaryota > Metazoa > Chordata > Amphibia > Caudata > Salamandridae > Pleurodeles > Pleurodeles waltl. The sequence goes on from NC_090439.1 coordinate 273,464,605, forward strand.
GAGTGGGCGGGTCTAAAAAACCCGCATTTGCGCCGGATTTTAGCGCCTGGGTCAGGGCAGGCGTTAAGGGACCTGTGGGCTCAGAATGAGCCCAGAGGTGCCCTCCCCTGCCCCCAGGGACACCCCCTGCCAGCCTTGCCCACCCCAGGAGGACACCCAAGGATGGAGGGACCCACCCCAGGGACATTAAGGTAAGTTCAGGTAAGTATATATATATTTTTTTTTTTGTGGCATAGGGGGGCCTGATTTGTGCCCCCCTACATGCCACTATGCCCAATGACCATGCCCAGGGGACAGAAGTCCCCTGGGCATGGCCATTGGGCAAGGGGGCATGACTCCTGTCTTTGCTAAGACAGGAGTCATTTCAATGGGGGATGGGCGTCGTTAAAAAATGGCACAAATCGGGTTGAGGCGATTTTTTTGCCTCAGCCTGACTTGCACCATTTATGGACGCCCATACGCCATTTTCCCCCTACGCCGGCGCTGCCTGGTGTACGTTGTTTTTTTTAACGCACACCAGACAGCGCCGGCGGCTAACGCCGGCTAACGTCATTGAATAAATACGCCGCCCGCATGGTGCTTCAGAATGGCGTTAGCTGGCGCTAATTTTTTTGACGCAAAACTGCGTTGGCGCAGTTTTGCGTCAAAAAGTATAAATATGGGCCTAGATGTGGCGCGGTTGGGGATGGAATCTCGGGTGGGTACCCTAGAGGCAGTCTGTAGGTGCCTCAGTCTTAATACGGAGACTCCTACCATTATATGAGGCACCTGCCCTCCGCTCTGTGGACTTGAGCAGTCCATGGTTGAGATACGTAGTGTCATGAGGCAGAGGCACAAACAATTGCCTAGACAAATTGGCACCAGAGTTTGGCAAATATCTGGGGGCAATCTGCAACATCCTGGAGTCCATGGAGCAGAAGCAGAACACATACATCACCACAAGTGCCTACCGCTCTGATGTTGGTGCTGTGCTGACAAACATGCAGGCTCATCTCAGTGCAATGCAGTCTCACTTGCTGGCATGGAGAAATGCTGCTGTGGACAGGGGCTCCACATCTGCAGCCCCTGATGTGTGCATGACTTCCTTGCCTCTGGCACCTACAACAACCCCCTCACAAGAAGCACCACAAACATCAGAGGAGGAATATATGAACTTCACCTCTTTCCAACGTAATACTGCCTGGTAGCATGTATCTGTTCCAAAATGCCAGTTCCTTCTTTTGTGTAGCCATTTTAGCTATAGCTCCATGCACATTATTTTAACACACTAGGTCCTGCCGCTATGCACTCTAACCTAGATATATTTTATTCGGCTTCATTTTATTATTGTTACAATAGCCACTTTTACGGTCTTGTTTTATTTTCTGTTTAACAGTTTTTGCCTAGGCCAGCACTTTGTTCTCAAACAAAACATTCTTGCTCACTCTGTGCTTCTTCCAAGGCTACAGCAAGATAGGTTGCCGATGAATGTGGGATAAGTTTAGTCTCCAATATTCGTAGAAAACATGCATCTTTGCGCAGGGACATTTTCTTAGAACATCAGCTGTTTTATTATAAAAACACTTCCTTGTCCCTTACACGTTAGAGGGAGATTCCAGCCAGAGAACCACTACTGTATGCTGATTGCCAAATGCTTCGCTACAGCTGTTTTGAAGATTTCAGGCCTTTGCTCAAGTATGGGGATGATGTCTTCCCAGGGGAACCGGAAGGGCAGAATTAGAGCTTAACACGCTGTGCTCTATCATAGCCTGGGTGGGAATTAGCCTATTGACTGTAGTGACAATATGGTAGCGTTATTCTTATGCTTCACTCTCCTTGTCACAATTTTAATATTGTCATGCTGTGTCGTCCTGGTTATTGCAGCTCACGCTTTGCTATCTAAGATGCAGTCGCTTCATTAAAATCATTATTGAAACATATACTGCCGCTGTATGTCATTGTGTATATGAGACTAATGTAACTGAGAGGAACAGATGAGACCTGAGTGACCATGGCTGCCATGAGAAACCAATTATGTCATGGGCTCGGCTGCCCAGCCATCCCTGCCCTTGGGTCGAGATGATGCACTGCTAGTTAGTAGGACCAAACCCCGGATTGGAGCAACAGGTGTCACCTGCAGTGGGTTAGACCTAGTCTCCCACACCACGGGCGATTCTGCCTCTCAAAATCCAGTAGTCTCAATAGAATAATGAGAGCCTACGCAACACTCCTTTGTCCAGTGCTGATGACAATGCCAGTGTACTTCCCAACTGGTACTGTCCTTAAATTGCTTTCCTACCTGTTGATCTCATCCATTTATGGACTGCCAATGTGGTCTATGTTCCATATTGGCAATTTGTTAATTCCTTTCCACACGAAAACACTCTTCTCCTCCACGTATCTCATTCAGTGTATCCCCTGTGGACTCTGTCTGGACATACAATGTCTCAAACATTTGGGGTTTTTGACGTCAGAACTGTGCCTGTGATACAAAAAATGTTTGCACATGTAAATAAATGCACTGGGTTCAACCTGTGTGTTTTACGTCTGTTGGAGGCTGGTCTAAGGAGAACATGGTAGATTGTGAGAATCAAAGACACCAACTACTCCCCAATGAGACATGTGTGTAATGGAGCCATTGACAAAGCTACACAGGCTGAAGAAATATATCAGGTAAACCCTATGTGTATGTAGACTAGCAAATAGTTACTCAGGGTCACAAGCATGACGTGCAACAAGTATCATGCAGTCAGTGTTAATGGTGAATGAAGTCAAACTACTGGTGGGGAGCCCATTCATGGATGATTGCCAGCAAACACCACTGTTGTGACAAGCAAATGATGCAAGGGTCAGTGTGTAGGAGACTGGCATCAGCGTGTGACCCCAAAGCTCCCTGATTAGTGACAATGGCTTTGGATCAACATCCCTCCAATGCCTGTTGCATGATTTTAACACACAGAGCAACAGAATGTGAATAACTGTTTTGGCTTGTCTATCCATTCCGATCAAGAGTGTCACTTACAGTGCACAACTATGTTTGTAGATCGCTTTTGTGATTCCCTGCCCAACCTGACAGATTCCTCTCCATAGGTCTTTCACCTAGTCACACATGTCTACAAACACTGCTAGCAAAGCCAACTGTGTATACTTAACATAACATAGGCAGATATGCTAACTCCTACATAGTAAATCATAAGGTAGACTTGTATGTAGAACAAATGATATTTAATGAAATTATAAAACGTATCCTACGTAAAACTACCTAACCTACACTACTCACCTACCTCACCTAAACTACACCTAGACTAAGCTATGCTACCTAAATTACACTATCTTATCCTAAAAATCACCTAAAACTACATTATCTTAGCTCACTCTTGACATAGAACACCACAGATTAACCATCAACCCTCAACCCCCTTAATAAACATCTTCATACAAAAACAACAGAAACTATACCTATAGACAAACTGCCTAAACATATAAACCCAAACAAAGATATATATTTTTGTATTTTTCTGATTTCTTTTTTGTTATTTGTTTTTTAAAAACACATTCCCTAAACATCAACCTCCACCCACTAAATTACCTGCACAACCCTAGACCCAAATAAATAACTCACCCCACCTAAAATATCAAAACTACGATACACAACCTATGCCTACACTAACTATGCCTCAATCAGCAATCCTGTCAACAGCATTCTGAGGAGTTTGCAATAAATGTATTACTGTGTTCACCTTGTATTCAAGGGCTGTTACATGAAGCTTTAGGTCTGACACGTGTTTCATAACCATCAGTTGGAATGTTGAATCATGTCCTGAGGTTTGTGACGTGGGCACTGCTGGTCCTGTGTGGCTGGTTGCTGGATGTGCTCAACATGGGTTCTGAGTCACCTCCCAGATCCATCACAATGTTGTAACTTGGGCCTGGCTGGGCAGATGTAGCTGGGCCGGGGGGTGTGATACACCACTTTCCGGCTGTCTTCTCTTCCACAAATTGTCTGGCCATTCTTCTATACACCTTTGCCATGAGGTGGATGTGCCTGTTTCATTTGACACAGATGAAGTGTGCCTTTTTCTGCTCTGAGGTCATGTTGTCTGTTGGAATGGAATTTAAATCTATCAGACAAAGTGTAACTAGGAACTGTGTAAATCATAATGCTTCATTTAGTAGCAAACATCACATGTGGCATCACTAAAACCCCAAAATCATCTGTAAGGATAAAGTGACCATCCACATACAAATACATTTTCTTCTACAAATTTAAAAAGGCAAAAGTACAAAGGTGTTGCAAACATTGGCTCTTGCAAGTGCACTGTCTGCCCAAATCTAGGTATAACTATGTCAATACAAAGTATGTTTAGGAACAATGTTTTCATGTACACATGGTATACTGCACATGCCCCTAACAACTGATTATCTGTGTCCCTTCAGCAGCTTGCAATGGTCTTTATTCCATGGCCATGAACCGAGGTAAGATGAGCAACGTGTCTCTGATATGGCAAACGTGCAACATACATTGGGCCTCATTTACAAGAGGCCTGCATCGCTGAAGCATCTTTTTTATTAAACACTCCAGTGGCTCAGTATTCTCAATCATATCTATGAGGCAATGCAAAACCACCCTGTGAGGCCTGGCTTGGCTCCATAGATATGGAGTAAAGCAAGGCAGAGCAAAGCACTGCATAGACTTAGTCAACATCAATGAGGCCTTCCATGTGAATTGCAGTGGCTTTTCCAAAGCAACACCCATGGGGCTTGACACATTCCCAGATTCACAAGAATCTATAAATCTGGGAATGTGTCATAATTGCATGCCTCCCCACTGGAGGCGTAACAAGGAGAAAAATCTTTATCATTGTGTTTTTCTGACTTGTATGTGTGCTGTGTTTTGCAGCACACATAGGAAAAGGAAAAATGCCTCATTTGTTTGTTTTTGTGCATTAAGGTATCTCTTCCTTCATAAAAATAATTGTGCTAAGCACACAGACACCCTTGCACATGGTGCAGGTGTGCCTGCATTGGTGAAAGTCACCAATTTCTGTGCCTACACAGGCAGAAAGGACAAGAATAGACGTATGTTATTAATACAGGCCAGTACTGCCCTTTCCTTTTGACACCGGGCAGTGCATCAAGAAGCTTTGCTGAACTGTCCTTTGCCCAAAATTAGGAAATTAGGCCCACAGAGTTTGGCACACACATTTGTGTGTTAGTTGTAACCTGGAATGCTCAGTGACAACAGTACCTGCACAGTACTGGTGGAGTAAGAAGCACCTCCTGGGCTGGCATAAACTACCTGGTCTGTGTGGGCTAATGCCAGCCCAGTGTTAAAATGACTCGGTGGCATGCTTCTTTTTACCAACATAGTTTGGCGGAGGCAAGGAGATTTGACCCTAACACATACTTGACCCGCAGAGTCATTGGATAAAAGTCATATATTAGTAGAAGAGACACGGCTATGAATTCACAAGCATATGTGTACTTACCAGCAGCTCCACCCACAACAATTCCAAGGTGTTCAAGGAGGTCAGCCTCCTGGCTGACCACATCAGCCAAGCAATACTTCAGTTGATGCATCCTGTGTTCAGCCTTGAAGATTCGTTGCATTTGATGCAGCACCTTGTCCCACTGAGTTTTCCTGTCCTGGATTGGGTAGCCCTGGATGACCCAGCCAGCACTGACAATGATGTTTGGAAGGTAGTGGATTATGAGCCCTGCACCTCCAAGACATGTCCCTCCCCAAACAAAAAAGAACCCCAAATAAAAATAAACTACCTCAGAACCCCAGACTACCCCTAACAGTACATAACCCAAAAAAAGACGGACACCGACAATACACTGGACTAAACAATACAAATAACAATTACAAAATACACATAAAACTTTAGGGACATGTCAGGGACACCACAGACTCCAACAAGACCAAAATACAGGTATACAGTCTCCAGCAACCACAAGATACAGTATCCAGCAAGTGCAGACAGAAAGAGTGAAGGGAAGTGAAAGTAACTTCACACTTTCTGGTTTGCAGCATGGCACAGACATTGCATCATTCCCTGGGCAGATGCGTCAAGTTTTAACCAAACATGTTGCTTTTTTTACACTTCCATTGAAAAGTAGGCAATGAGTGATTTTCAAACAATGCATGACACGGCACAATGCTGTATTTTTTATGCTTCCGCTTGGATGCGTGACATCTGGGTAACGCAATGAGTGCAAAAAATCACACATTACGCTAATGCATCTTTTTAAAATAACACAATGGGCCAAACTTGTGTTTTACAGTGTAGCGTGTTGGGCAAAGCGTGTAAACAATTACAGGGATCACTGTATTGACTGTGAGTATTTGTGATTACATGCTTTATGTCTTTGAATGTGCTGCATGTTTTTGTTGTGTGCTGCACATATGTGGGACTTTATGCTTTACTGGGGCCCTAATACACACAGGGTTCACTTCCTCTGTCTGCGTAACGGCACACATTACAAGAGGTGCACCATGCACAAAATGATAATGTTCACCCTATTACATTGAATTCTCCCAGGACTGCCGCAAACTTGCACTGCCCTGCAGGCAGCGCATTTAAGTTTAAAATGGTGTGGCTTTTGTAAATCTGCACAGTGCAGGGGGCAACCTGACTGCAATTTTCTGGGAAATTACAGATCCAATTGCAGGTGAGTGCAGTGAGTACACCCACCTCCAAGGGGATGTCTGGGTGGAGCGATAGGACCCCCATTCTGCCCTCCTGAGTGCTGCCATCAGGGGACTCACCCTCAGTGCCCCTCCTGTCATCTTCTTTGCCTCTGCGCCCAGGTCTTTAATATGGCACAGGTGCAGAGACAAAGGGATTTCCTTATTTGCATGAGGCCACACTCCCTTGCACAAGAGGGAACACCGTCTGCTGATAGTGCAGACACTATAAGTAGCCTATCGCTATTGCTTTTTCATGAGTGACTGCACAAGCATCTGCAGCCCCTTCTGGCATTCCAAAGTACCCTGGGGGCATGGAATGCAGGTACAAAAGCCTGCCTTGCCCACGGAGCACTTCTATAGTACAGCCCCTGGTGTGAATACTGGGGCACACAAAGTAGCATTTTCAAATTGGCTAGCATGTGAAGGGGCCTATTGACTAACTGACGCAACACAGAGCAGCAAGCTAAGTTGATGCACTGTGCTACCTGAAAGGAAGAGGGCAGAACTACCCCATTTATATGAAGATGTTGAGCATTTCTTCTTTCTCCTTGCGATGATGCACATCAAGCAGCCTAGTGCCAACACAGGCACCTTTGTATCATGGTGCCTGGGTACAAGCTTTGCAAAACAAATTGTTTCTGTGCTGGAAGGGATACATTCCTCTACAATAGCAAGCTCGCAAGGCATTTCCCTCTTTCTACGTGTGCTGCGTCGCTGCTGGAGAGGCTTGGCGGTGGGCTGGGACCGGCACGTCAGTGGTGTGAATGTGGCTTCCTTCTCTAATTGGTGCTCTCAAGCCCGAGGCCAGCACTATGCCTTTCTGGAGCCTTGAAGGTGCCCCCTGCACAACCTTCCTTATGGACAGCAAGGTGAAAAAATGCACTCCAGGCAGCGGCCCCCTACCCTGGTTCATTGCCCTGACTTCCTCTGAAAGGTCTACTGGCTTCTTCTATGATCCTGACCTGCTGCAGATGGTGTCCACCTTGCCTGGGCTGCACTGCTTAAGGGTCCCTGGTCAAACCCCTAGCACCTCCATATGGCCAATGGTTGAGTGTGGCTTTCTAGAAGGAGACCCCAGTCCACTTGACTCCACTCTGGCTGTACTCCCAGCCTTAACTTGACTTATCCTTGTGAAGGCCCCATGTTGTGAAGAGCCCTGCCACCCGGGGGTGGCCTGTCTGCCCGGATATGGGGATTTTTCCTTCCTCTGGGCTTCTGGAGACCACCTGCCCTCATCTTGTGATGTTGAGTAAGGGGAGGCTGTTTTTTATCAAATCCTCTACAGCTGTATCTCCTGTCCTCTTGTGTGGATGTTTGGCCCTTTTCTCTGCCTGTGGTTAGAAGAGACCTTACAGGGACCTGGTGAATTTGCACAGTGGAGTGCTACCTGTTGTGCTGGGTCTCTCTTGCTGCTTTGTCTTGGAGGTAAGTGGGGGTCTTGTCTCCATTGCAACTGTTCCTGACAGACCCAGGGGTCCCCATGTGACCCATATGTGATGGGTGGCAGTGAGACTTTAAGGCTCCACCAGAGCTAATGTCCATGATGACTGAGCCCTCTGGATAGTGGTGTGCCTGGACAGAGCTGCAGTGTTGTGGCGTGACCGTTGGGGTCCAGTGTGGGACCAGTTTGTTTTGGGTACATACTGGAACTCATAGTCATGTACTCCTGTCGATAGACATTGCCTAATTCTCCTGGAACGCATTACGATCTGCACTCACAATGGTGAGAGATAGGGGATCTAAACCTGCTGAATCAAACAAGATAGTCACTAGACACAGCCTTTCCCCCCAAAAGGGTCAAGCTCCAAAGAACTCTCTGACTGGTGCCGCTGGGATGGGGGAGTGTTTGACAGAGGCAGCTTTATCCATGGTGGATTTACCGACAGCAGTCCATAACTCACAAGTTGAAACAATTCATAAAATAGACTCTGTTGCATAAATGTTACCCTGCTCCATACTGATCTTCCTAAGGTGGCGGACATGGTGACAGTGGGGGACCGACGTGGATTAATTATAATAGGAGGTTGGTGCTCTCAGGATACTGTTATCAACCTACAGAAACTGGCAGATCATCTTAACAACCAAATGGAAGACTCCGGAGGATGCTCCTATAGGAATAACTTATGATTTGTTGGATTTCCCGAAAAGGCAGTGGACCTTCTACTGAACACTTCCTAGAAGAATGGATCACGTTGCTCCTTAAGCCCAAAAGAATTTTGAACTTTTTTTACTGTTGGACCAGCGCACACGGCCCTGGTCCCTTCGCCACACCCTGGGCACCCCTCTAGAGCGATCACTACCAGTCTGTTTAATTTCTAGGACTACTACGCCATCCTGCAATGCACTCACACAAGGGGTCCACTGCTGTTTTAAGTCAAGGACACCTTATTTTAATATCCCCAGACTATGCGCAGGGGGTACAGGACCAACAAAAAACCTTTCTTGTAGTAAAAAGGAGATTGAGGGACCGCAATATGACACATGGTGAATTTTCATCCGGGGTTTTGGATTGACTGGGCATATCTCCAATTAGTTCATCATGCCAATCCACTCACTGTCAATGATAACGGGGGAAACTGAAACACACAGAGGTCTCCCGGAGGACAAAGAGAACTGCAGTGAAGTTGGATGCTACTCTCCAGGCTGTGAAGGAGATCTTTGTTTCAGATGGGGTCTCTCAGGAGAGGCAAGCTGAGCACTATGCAGCCGGAGATGATTCTTCTGGCACTTAGACAATTGCATCAGTGGATTGGGCACTGGAGAGTGAATGATGCATTGACCTATGCTTCCTACTGAATCACATGATTGTTCTTTTTCAGAGGGGGCATTTATGAGACAGTGTATCATATGAGCAGGATGCTGCAGGGCACTGTTGTTGTGGAACGTTGTACTATTATTGCCTTCCTGTATACTTTATGTGTGTGATTGTGTTGTTTAAGCATTTGAGATACTTAAAGCTACTGCCAGGGGGTACACAAGTAATTTAGAGGCTGGTGGGCAAAGAGAGGGAGCTTGAGTGCCTATGCCTTGTTTTTTCCTGCAGATCTAACCTCTGGCATTGAATTGTGTTTGGGGAAGCTGGGAGGGACGTGGGTGAATAATTTGTGCTGTGTGGTCTTCCTTTTCATACTTGCACTGTTTGTGATTTCCTAAAATGGGACTTGGGGTGTGGGGAGGCGTTCCCTGACTTCGGACTTGTGTTTTTTCATGCAAGAAGGATCAGTTACACTGCTCAAGGGGTGGGGGGAGTTATGTAGGAGTTCTGATTTTTACGATTTAATTATAACAAGGTTCTAAGTTCTGCTCCTGTGTGTAATCGTCCTGTCTGCTACTCAACAATGCTTCAAAATGGGTTGATGGATTGCACTGCCTCCCACGAGGTCTAAGTGCTGCTCTGGATGTATGGCTACTACCATAACCAAACATCTCACTTAGAATGGTAGGGGCACTGATCAATTTGAAAAGCTCCAATTGCATTTCTGCAGGAAACTCATGCCTGGGGAAACTGTATCCCCTGTTTGCAGAAGAGGTGCAGAGAGCATGCATATGCCACCTCCTACTCTGGGCACGCAAGGGGAGAGATGAATTGGATGGCTCCCAGAGACCCACACCACTACAAACACAACATTGCCTAACAAGAGGGATGATATGTAATTTTGTTGGGAGCCTTCAATGGCAGGGAGATATGCTTTATTAATGTCTATGCTCCAAATCTTAACTATCCAGACTACTCCTCTTGGCTTATGAAAGCAGCTTCCCCCTATTTACCTACAGATGTTGTGCTGGCTGGATTTTGTACTTATGTGCTGGATGGCACCCTGGATAGGGAGCCTCCAAGGGTGCGTACTAAACCTCCCCTGACCGAAGCACTCCAAGATGCGCTTCATGGTTTACAAATATGTGATGCTTATAGAGGCCGGCATCCATCGAAATGGACATAGAGTCATCTTGATTGTTGCTTTATTCTACTGCAATGACCCCTCTTGTAATGGTAGCCTCCTATTTAGCCTGCTATCTTGCAGACTATTCCTTGTTTCTCCTGAGTCTTGTGCTGCACCCGGAGCATCTGGCGGTTACCATATGGTGCCTCTGCCCAGAGGCATCACTTGACCCCTTGTTTGAGTATTTGCATAGGCTAGAGAAGCACACTTACACTGCACACTAACAGAGGCTACATATGGAGGATAATAAAACAGGGGTGCTGTTGCCTGGACTGATGCATCTGGAGATGCCCAGGTCCCCTGTGATGTCCCTTTATGATTCTTCTGGCACCTTGGTCTTTATAGAGAAGGCTAATAATGATATGATTTAGTTTCATATGCAGCAAACATATAACGTATGGTTATGCCCTTCTACCCATAGAATACAGGATTTCTTAGTAGACCTGCACTCTCTAGCCTCGATCTCACGGTTCGAGAACACCTGGACAGTCTGCTTTTCAGGGAGGAAATCCTTACTATGAATCAATGGCTTAAGACTGCCAAAACCCAGAGTAGCGATGGTCTACCTTTGGAGTTTTATCAAAAATATCCAGTCACCCCAGGGAATAATTTATTGGAGGTGTACAATGAAGCTCTGCAGGTTGGGAGCTTGCTGGCTGGTATGTGTGAGGCCCTCATAGTTATGGTACCAAAACATGGCAGGGATCCATGGTATACTTTGGCGTATCGGCTAATATCCCTCTTAAATGTGGATGTTAAACTTCTTAGCGGTCTCCTGGTGACACGCTTATGGCAATATCCGCTGGCTCTTATTCATGATGCCCGGTCTGTCTTTATCCCTGGACAAAATACTCTTCACAATCTACAACAATTGACCTGTGTCTACCATGCCCCACTCTTGCAAGACTCTGTTAGACATTGAGCAATCCCTTGACTCCCTCAATTGGTCCTACCTCTGGCATATCCTATGTAAAATGGGTCTTGGCCCTAACTTTGTCCACTGGGTACATCTTCTTTACTCCACTCCTACTGCCAGAGTTTGGTTGGGTGCTATGGTTTCAGAGTTGTTTCAATTTAGTGTAGGGACCAGGCCGGGGTGTCCTCTTTTACCCCTCCTGTTTGCCCTCACTATGGAACCCCAGTGGAGACATTGCTTAGAATGATAGGCCCATGGGGAATTACGTTGGGGCAACTACTCATGTCATCACTATGTACATGGACGATAGCTTGGTCTACCTGCGAACAACCAGCTTACTCAGCACCAATTCTACTCATTATCACGTGTGAATTTGGAGAATTGTCTGGCCTCCAGATTAACCCAGAGAAATCCAAGTTGTTCCCTTTTTTAAATTGGTCGGAGTCCCACCAGGGGAACCACCTAGGGTAGGTTTTTCCTGGACAACTGAGGAGGTAGGGTACCTCAAGGTCCGTTTGTCATACACAACCCTGTGCTATCTTGCTAAAAATGCTGGGAGGGTGGTGGAGGGTTTTCAGGCCTCAAGGTGATTCTGGAGGGAGCTACCCCTTTCCCTATGGGCTATATAGCCATTGTAAAAATGACCATCCTACCACGGGGCCTATGTACACGCTTCAGAACACCCCCTTACAATCCCTCGACATTACTTTTGCATGCTAGATTGTCTAATATTGCATATTTTGGGGGATAACAAACAACAGCACATTAAACTGACCACCATACAGTGGACCTGGAGTCGTAGAGGCATAGGGGTGCCTCATTTAGAACTTTACTATATGGCTGCTCACCTGAGCTGGTTAGATCCCAATAATAATTAGGAAAAATAGGCTCCTACATGGTACATATGAAATGCAGTCCTTGCCAGTCTAACTCATGAAGGGAGCCCAGGTCCCCTCTATGATTCCTTATATAATTCAGGCAAGTGGCCGAAATATCGGAAGGTGTGGTCTGACAGCTGATATGACACGCCCATTATGAGCCAGGTTTGCCTATGTGGGTCATGCAGCCCTTTCTACAAATTGCCAACTCTATGTTGGTCCAGAGGATGGCAGCTGCAAAACCATGGGGGACTTATATCCTAGGGAAAGTTCATCACCCGAAATGCTGATGTAGAATCTTTTTTTCCTGTGTTTGGGACATTGCCTCCTCTCAAGAAAAATTTCCTCTACAGCCCACGTAGTCTGGCTGACCTTTCTGACTGAACCACCCCAGTCTAGCACCCTGATGGCCTTATTAACCATGGCCCTGAGTCGTAGGCTGATCTCTCACATATGTAGAGCATTGCGTTAGGACTTACCATTGCAACCTCTTAAGGCTCAAAACAAGTGGGATGACATATTGGAAAACCCCTTGCAGTCAAAGAATAGGTAGAGGTCCACTAGGGGGTCCGTACAATCAGTTCTAATGCATCCTTTATTTTGCAATGCAATTTCATACATCAAGCACATCTCACTCCATGCACTTTACATGCAATCTATAATACGAGACCGGCCAACTGTCCACGCAGTAGGGACCCACAGGGGACTTTATACATAGGGTTTGGTTGTGTCTGCCTCTGTCCACTTATTGGTGGGAAGTCCTGCAAACTCTGAACAGAGCCTCAGGGTGAGCGGTGCAGCTTGAGATTCATCAGATGCTACTGGGACTATTCCCCTCCCCTAACAGAAAAACTAAGCCAGGGGTTTCTTCTTCTAAACCTAGTGCTGGTGAAACAATGTATCACCATGGGGCGGCTCAGTCCCACACTTCCCACACATGTAGGGTGCTTGAGAGATACATCTGAGATGGCTGTTGCAGAGGAGAACCACATGAAATATGTATATTGGGATGAGAAATTGGAGGATGATTTATGGGCTTGGTATGCTATGATACATCATCCCAAGGATCCACAGGAGTCGTCCAACACAGAGGGCTCCATCATACACAATGCTGACTAACTTCAGGTCCTGATGGATGGGAGCTTGGAGACTCCCTAGATTATGAAGTGGTGCTTTATGACCAATATAGACTACCTCACACAAATTCCTCCTTTTTTCACGCCTCACGCTGATAGCTGGGATCATGCACACAGCAGCACGGAAAGGAAGGGTGGGGTTTACTTTGTTGTGTTATTGGGGTAATATTTGGACAGTTGATTCTACGACTTCGGTGGTCTTTTTTGAAGACTGCTGAAGCTGCTGCAGCCAGAAGACCGCAAGTGTTGACGGTTTGCTGACTGACATATTACGAGTCCCGAAAGGACTTCCACCTCTTTACGTGTGGAAATCCGACTTTGTCGGCCTGGCCAACAGAGTTAAAGAGGCGGTTCCACCACAAGCACCACTACACCAATAAGACTCTGCCCGCTGTATTATGATACTTAATACGGCGTGGCGGAGTCTTGTCAGCAGTGTGGTGCTGGCAGTGGAAAAGGCCAGGACCCATCCCCTCCCGGATGAGCATTTCATCAGAAAAGGTAAGTTGATCGTCCAAAAGGGGGGTGTTGCTGGGTGCATGTGTCTGGTGTGTGCGTGTATGTGTGCCTGAATGGGTGTCTGTGTGTGTGTGTGTGCATGTCTGTGATGAAGGGGGGTGTGGATGAGTGTGGATGAAGGGGGGGGTGCATTTATGCTGATGAGTGGGTGTGTGTGCATGGGGGAGTGTGGACATGTGTGTATGTTTGTGCCAGTGACAGGAATGCTTATTCCTATCACCAGGATGCAAGACTGCCACCTTGCACCTTCAGAAAAATACTGGCGGTCTCCAGCGTCGTAATACTACTAGCGGTATCATGGCGTCCACCGTGCTGGAGGTGCTCACCTCCAGCCCGGCAAACCACGGAAAAGTGGTGGGACGGGCAGTCTCGTAATTTGGTGGTCTTCACCAGAGAGCTGTCGCCGATGAGACCACCACCGAGTCCCTGGCAGTCTTTGGACCGCCAGGATCGTAATGAGGGTCAATATGTTCAGTTATCATTTGGCATTTTTATGTGTTCTTTTCTCCACCTCCAGGATACACTGCTGAACAGTTACTCCATCAATGAAAACCTAATTGATTCTACCGGATCCCCGGGCAGAATATTTCTGTGAGCTGTGATATAATATATTTATATTTGCTTATGAGGATCACAGAATGGTACTGTTGATATACCAGGTGCTGTCTGCTTCTTTATTGCCTTTATTGCAGCACTATCCTGGCTGTATTCTGCTATATAAAATCACTAAAATGTGCTTTTATAAAAATAAAAAATAAATTACACATTTCTTTCTGCAGATATGAAAAGAAGTCAATGCAAGCTAATGGAGGCCTAGGCAAAGTGAACCATGATTAAATTAAGCATTGCTTCCTACTTTATAATTGCACTCTAACATTCTACCCTCTGATAATTCATGAAGTTGCCATCCTACACTACACCATAATTACTACCCAACAGTAATTAATTTATCATTGTTCTTTTGATGTCCTCTCCTGTAGGGCCTTCAGTACATCACACACTCTGGATTTTAACTCACCTATTTCAATTTCCTCCTTTTTTCTTTCTCTGGTTATCTTCTTATTTTCAGAACCACATTTTAAACCTTCTTCAAAAAAAAGCTTCAAAAAGTTTAAAAATAAATGTTATGCCCATTATTGTTATAGTTATTACAATTAATATAGTTAGTATTCTTTTGAACAACAACCAACCTCACTAACCTATTCACCCATCTTAGTAAAGTATTTACCAGCTTCACTGAACCATTCACCAGCTGTTTTTCAAACAACAGTTTCTCTTAAAAAGCAAACCTCACGCACAATATGTGTGATATTATCAATTAATCTTTTAATATTCATGCTGTTATTTGGCACAAATGTACAATATTGCTGGACCTTAATTACACGACACACACCACCTTTTATTGGTAACAGCACATCTAAGGCAAGCCTATTCCAAATTGCCATTGCACAAACGGCTAATATTTCTTTATTCGTTTTATTTGATGCTCCTGCAGGATTAGTATCCAAAGGTTCTACCCAAGTAAACAACTTTCAGATCTTAACATGATTCAAACCAAACACATACAAAATAGCCTGACACAATATACATTTTACTCCTTTATAATTCATTTCACTAATTTCATTCAACCTTTTCAGATGGTGTATCTTAGGGAATACTAAGGCCAAATAGCAAGAACATACCCAATGCATTGGAATATTAAAATAAGCTCTCTTATTACAAATGTGATAAATGCCTCTAAATATACGTTCTTGCCCCAACATAAAATGTCTATCATCTATAAAATTGTAACTACACATACCTATCCCAATCATAGGTGAAGTATCGCGTTCTTTTTTTGAAATCCTAAATTCCTTAAGCATTGTTTCCTCTGTTAAATGAAACTCGGTTTCTTTAGCTCCTCTCATAATATATTGTACTCTTCCCTCAGTATATTCTTTAATACAATTACGCTCTGCATAAGTCAATTTACACACTCTTCTCATTCTTTCCATTACTAAGTGAATTATAATACATAATAAGACCATTATATATGGGTAGAGGATTCGAATTTTACAACTTGAGGTATTATTTATAGAAACGTCATAATATGCGTCATACTCTTCTAAAGAATCTTGATTCATTTATATTCTATAATAATAATAAACAGAATATGATGACTAATAAGAAAGAGAAAGCTGTACGTATATGACTCTTTCTGAAACAGAAGTTGGCAGACACGTACAAATATACCAATAAATAACAATGACAATCTTCTTGCAAGCACAAGCAAATTAACATGAGTATTTTCTCCATATTTTTCGATAAAAGTATATCTATAATCTAAACTACTCTCTTTAGTAATGTTGTTCTTCTGTGCATTATTTATATGAGTCAAAACATTCCCAGCAGAAGAATATAGACTTAATAAGATTCCAATTTGTATGACCAAAATGGAAACCATAAACATATTTTATAAGCCAATTAAAATCTTTTTTATATGAAGCCATCATCTTTCTGATAAAAATACAGTTCCTGAGTTGTCTAATTTATAGGGTGGGTGGCCTGACCCAGCATGGCCTAGGACCCACACTCCATGGGCTCCGGACCCTCATGAGCTATCCATAGCAATCTACAGCATCATTTAACTTTCCTGCGGCAGGGTAGTTGCCCTGGATCTCTTCTTATCCCGTGGGAATTGTGCAGGATGCTTTCAACTCCTCTCCGGCTCGCCTGTTGAAAGGCCTAGTTGGCAGTCCTCCCTGAGACTGGGACACTTCTACATATTCTCGAACCCTGGGCCCTTCTTGACCCATGGTTTACAACCGGCGGAGCCCTGTGAGACTGCTTACCTGCACTGTGGGCTGACTGGATGCTTGTGAAGTGAGGGGTAATCATTTTGGGTGCTCCCCCACCCCCTCTGTCAGTTCTATCACACCCAGCCTGCCCCACAATATGCCTCTTACACCTGGGGACTGACTGCACTTCTGGAGCCCCCACCCCTGGTACTGTCTTGTGCTCCTTTTGGGCTGCTGTGGCCTCCTTAAGGTTGGGCCAGCCTTTTGAGTGCTTTGAGGCTGATCACATACTCCTGTCTGCCCACAGAGATGCTTGTTTCTGGAGTGAATAACACAGGGGCAAAAAAAATATCTTTGCACTGCCATGGACTATTGGAGTGGCGCAGATGGTCTGAGTGCTTGTGCTGGTCAGAGACTTTTTCTACAGATCCGGGCCCCCGGGGGCGACAGCTCTCAGGATCTTTTCTTTGCACCATTCAATTTTGGTGTAGTGACTTTTCGCCCTTGCAACACGTTTCAGGGACTTGGGTCCAGGGAATCATTAACTGCTGAGTTTGGCTGTACCTGTTTGCTCTGTTCATGGGCAGTAATACCTATTGTGATCACTGAGCCCTGGCACATGGACTCTGGCTCCTTCCATTTTTGACTGCACATACACCATCACTAGGCTTTTTGCACCACCTTGCCCCTACAGTAGACTCCTTCATGGGCTGTTGGATTTCACGCCTGTTACCAGCAAGCTTCAGGAACTCCGCATTTGCTATCAGTGGGGACACCCTTCGCAACCATTTTTATATGGGAGGGCAAAGTTCAGGTCATACAGTGACTAAAGGAGGCCCAGCAACATTTAACTTTGAAACCAACCTCAGGAGATGGCAGCCCCTCCCTACCATGTTCTTCCACTCAGGAAACTCTACAACCAGCATGGACCATGGTGGCACCCAGAGCGCACTAAACATAGTAAGGAACTTATATTCTCCAAAAACAAAAAATACATTATTCAAGATCTTTGCAACCTTGAGAGGTCCTCATGCCCTGCTCCTTTGACCTCTGGGAATGTCTAAGCCTGATGCGAGATGAGCCTGCTTCTTCCTCCTAACAGGAAAGGACTGTTGAACACTCAGACACTCTTGATGGAGTAACTCCAGCACCATAGAGGCAATATCCACTCAGATGTGCACACACCGTTGACTTAGGTTGGGGAGTCTGTGGTCTCTCTGATGCCTCATAAGCCATAGCGTCTGACTGAACTGGCATCTGACGACGCTGTGAACAAAATCTCCTCCTGAACTCCGAACCTGCTTCTGTACATCCCCGAACTGCTTTATATCCTGGCAGCCGAAGACCAAGGGGGTCTGAGATGTCAGGGCCTCTTGATCTCTGCCGTGCCTCCCCCTGACTCAGACCTTAAGGGAGTGACATCTACTACATGGCTGGCGTGATGATGGGCAGGCAATTCTAAAACGTGGGTTGAGCATTTAGGCCCTGTTTGCCTTCTATTGTTTATGTTGTTAACACGGTTTGTTCCTTTCCTAGGTTACTTGACACTCCAGTAAGGCTTCCCTATCCCATTCCTCCCTCCACTACGCAGAACCCTCCGACATACACTCTCACACAATGAACAGTGAGGTATTGCCCAACCCACTCACCTGGTCACATCCCTAACATTACACTGGTGCCTGACCTCTGTTTGGGCACTTAATGTGCCCCTCTTATTCTTGGAAGTCTTGACCTCCTGGATACCCCTGTGCATTCCTCTGACCCAGTCACATTGACACCACTTATTATTTCCCAACATGGTTAACCTCCCATACATCAAGTTCCTATCACTTAATGTGCTGGGCTTAAACACACCTAACAAGAGGTGAGAGGTATATTGCCACCTTCTCTTACAGGACTCTAATTTCATCTTTTTGCAAGGAACCCACCTCATCGACACAATGTCACCCGCATGTCCCATCTAAGGTATCCAATCCACTATTGGGCATGTACCACCACATAGAAATCTGGGGTTGCGATCATGTGCAATGCCACCTTTTGACTAAGGTCCTGTGGACTGTATGCAATGATAATGATCATCACTTGAAATTAACAGTACAACATGACCCACAAACCCTTACCCTCTTAAATATCTACACCTCCAATCAAGCACAAGATGTATACATCAGGACTCTCCTATAGGATTAATTGACACATCAGAGGGTTGACTTTGTGGTTGGGAAATATTTCAACTTGGCTTGGGACCCTGAGCTTGAAATCAGTGCCACCTCCTTTTAGGGAACTGGAGCAATGTTTGCTGCTCTCAAACGCGTTCTCACTGAATTGGGCTTAATAGATGCTTGGATCTATAGACACCCAGATGCCAAAAATGATCCTTTCTACTCCCATGTCCATAACTCTTAATCCTGTATTGATTACTTCATTCTCACCCACTTTTATTATGAGACCATGATACAGCATTGGTTATATCTATTTCTGACCATGCCCACTTACAACTGGCTTGGACTGGAGCTGGGAGCATGGCCAATCCCGCCCACGTTGGCACCTTCCCCCACAATTAATTAAAGCTACTATCAGAGGTTCAATCTCTTCTATCGCGATTGCTGGGGCTCAAGAGACTAGGCTGGTTGAGACAGGCTTGGCAGATGACACTCCAGAACGTCTTCATATTTCCACCCCAACCAGATGCAATAAACGGCGCCTAGCCTTACCACAGGGTCAGTTGCCACCCCAACCAGATGCAATAAACGGTGTCTAGCCTTACCACGGGGTCAGTTGCAAGCACACTTTATTAATAAGGTGGAGGTATCACTCCTTACCCTAAAACAGAAGTATTATGAGGAAGGTGACCAGGTGGAAGCCCTCTTAGCATGTAAACTTCAGCAGCAACATGCACACATCCACATAGCCAAGATATAGAATGGAGATGACTCCTGGGCTACCACTGAGTGGGCTAAATGACAAGCATTTTAAGATTTCTACTTCACCCTCTATAAAGGAGAGGATGTTCCTCAAGAGGTTATAGCAGCTTACTTAGTGGGTTGCCAGTGGGAACCACTAGATCCTGTTCATTCCAAACTGCTCAAGATTCCCATGTGGTAATCTATGGGAAATTCCTTCCCCAATTACAGTCCTACATGCTGACTCTATTCAACACACTCACAGCTGAAAGGTGTCTAACTCCCACCATGTCTGTGGCAGAGATTTCTCTCATCCCTAAGCCTGGCAAGAACCCTTCTCTATGTGCTACGTTTTTCCCTATCGCACTCTTAAACACTGATGCAATTTTTTTCCCTAAACTCCTGGTGAACAGATTGGAACCATAGCTTGGTTGGCTTCATATGGAATAGACAAGGTACGGATGATATTTGCCGCATTGCCAAATTAGTGGAGAAATCCCATTGCTGCAGCATACCATTGTGCCTGCTCTCGCTTGATGCAGAGAAGGCATTTGATAGAGTTATTTGATTTTGCATACTTGGTACTCCACAAAATTGGTTGTGATGTTTTCCAGAATAATGGCATCATACACATTCCCCATTGCTACGATCCCTATTAATTGCCGCTCTTCCCAAGCTATCCATCTGGAAAGGGGTGCCAGGCACTGCTGCCCACTTTTACTTTTTGCCCCAGTAGTGGAACCATTGGCAACTACAATCCACCAAGAGGAAGATATAGTGGACATCCCCTTTCAAGGCCATTCTCATAAGATAATTTTGTTTGCTAATGACCTCCTGCTCACTCTTGCCCAGCCTGCAACCGCCCTCCCATCAGTAGTGCGAACTTTGCTCACATTTGTAAAAGCTTCAGGTTTTAATATCAATATGACTACATTTCAAGCCTTAAACCTTACGATACCTGAATCAGATTTGCCACCTTTACAGTCCCTCACCTCCTTTCAATGGACCCTGTGATCTATTAAATATTTGGGGATGACTCTGACTCCGACCTTAACATCTTAGACACCAAATAATTGGCTGGAATATTGTATGTCTGTCCTGGAAAGCTCTGCCACTGGAAACCCGTGCAGGTATCCTGGCTGGGCCACCTAAATGCCATTAAAATATCAATTTTACTGAACATTCTCTATGTTCTTAAAACCTTACCTACCCCATCCCACAAGATTAAATTGTGCACCTTCCACATGACATATGCACTTTTATCTGGGGTGGAAAGCGTCTTGGATTTTCAAGTACAGTATTGATGCTTTCCAGAGACTGGGGAGTGCTGGCTTGCCCCAACATCCTCAAATACTATTAGGTGGCCCACCTACATTACATCTCGAAGTGGGTCATTCAGGGAAGCTAAAAACACTGATTTTCACATGGACCTAGTGGTGACCTGTAGACCTCTCTGGGTCTCCCCAAACATGCGAGACCATGGAGCGAATATATTGCCTTTCCAACAAAAACTGTCCTGGAAATATGGGACAAAGTAGCTCTGAAGCGAGGCCTCTGCAGGCATGTTACACACCTTTGACATCAATTCCCTGCAATATTTGAAAAATGAGAATTAAACCAACACTTTTTAAAAGTTTTCATAATATAATCACGTTCCACAAGTGTAGGTCCGCCCATGTATTTTTCCATCTATAGTAGCACTGAGTTTTGCAATTGATCTCCATAAATCATTTTTAAGGTATGTACATCCTACTTTTCCCCAAATGTTCGTTTTATCATGTAATGTTCCATTTTGCGATTTCCTGAGATCCTTAAGAGTTTGAACTGACACTGATAGAAAATTATTTGATTTTCAACTTGTGTTTCAGATTTCTCATTTGATTGCAATGTACTAGCCATAAAAGAACACCATTTTGGAACTTCATCTGCAAA
Organism: Pleurodeles waltl; assembly: GCF_031143425.1. NCBI lineage: Eukaryota > Metazoa > Chordata > Amphibia > Caudata > Salamandridae > Pleurodeles > Pleurodeles waltl. The sequence continues at coordinate 273,486,277 of NC_090439.1, forward strand.
GTTGTTGTGCAATTAAATCATGTCATCTCCATCCTTGCATGCAGCACATTGTACAACAACAATTTAATTGGGCAAGTTTAGTGCACTGAGAAAATCCAACAATCTTGTACAATTCTTTATTTGAATGCCAGCAGACATCATGAAACCCTGCTGAAACCATAATTGTCTGATGTCATGCACCACTCCAAAACCATATTGACTATCAGTGTAGATTGTAACACTAAATTAATTGGCCATGTATCATGCACTTATAAAGGCAATCAATTCTGCTACTTATGCTGAAGTTACATCAGGTGTGTTATGCCTCCACAACGAATGTCAATGTTGAAACTGCATATGCTGCTCAACGAATTCCATGATGATCTCTCAAACAAAAGCCACCAACAAATACATTCAAAGCAGACAACTCAGGTGGTACACTATGGATATCTGGTCTCAGCCTGGTGCAAAAATCTGTTGCATCAATCCAATCGTGGTCACAATTATTAATTTCCTCATCAGCTTCCTCAGCTTCATTCTTTGGGAATGGCAAGCGCATAGCAGAATTTAGTTTATTACAATATTTTATTGTAATGTGCTCAACCACCAAAATAATTTGCTATACATTGTTAAATGGGTGTTTTTAAATGCGTGTACGAGTCAACAATGTTTTTGCAACATTTCATGTGCATCTTCTTGACATTCAGCTGTTTTAATAGGCCTTCCTAAAACTGTTTTCAAGAATATTGATATTGACCCATTATAAAGACTTCAGGACCTTCATGTACATTATGCAGGAGAGATGGCATGAAAATCCTGGGTTGAAAGGCAAGCTACACCACCTAGATCTCGTGGTTCCATTTGGGGGGAAGTTTTAAAACTACAAATCCCAACATCCCTAAGGGGCAACCATCTTACTTCAGTCCTGTACCAAAGAGGGTTCGCCGTCGTGCATGCAATTCATATTGTGATTTACCTGAAGAGAGCAATACTGTTGTAGTTCTCTTGTTCAGTCTTGGGCCCTAGGGTCATCCTTCTGCCCTGGGAATCTTTTCATAGGAGCATGAGATGATGTCTTGGAGCTCCCACTAGTGCTAGCTTTTTCACCATCAGGAAAGATAGTGATCAAATTTGGAAAATGAGCGTGTGGTCCCTTCATCTCCTGTAAGGTAGGAACGCAGCAGTACATAAGAACAGGGGGTCAGATTTATCAAAGGTTTTTTGGCAGTTTTGCATCATGCAAGGGGAAGCAGGGTGACACAAAACCTAGAATGAGATTTACCAACCCAAAAAAGGCCACCTTGTGTGGCTCTGCATGGCTTGGTAAATCTTGAGTAATGCAAGGCAGTGCAAGTCACTGCCTTGCATTACTTTGCCGCATGGAGGCAACCAATGGATTTTGGCACATTCGTAGATTTGCCATAAGTGGTTGACCTGGGAATGCATCAAAATCCAATGCCTTCCATTCCGCAGCACACATAGAAAGAAGAAAGAGCCCCAAAGGATTGTTTTTGTACAAAAACAATCTGGCCTACAGCACAGGCATCCTTGCACCGCAGTGCAAGGATACCTGCATTGATGGTAGGCAGCCATAAGTGCACCAGCACAAGGATAGAGCAGGAATGTGCCATATTTTGATAGATATTGCACATTCCTGCCCTCTCCATTTCACGCAGCCCATTGCAGGTGTCTTGCTGTGTTTTATTTCATGAAAAGTGCTAAAAATAGCATCAAGTATTTGGACAAGACAACTTTAAGAAGGACTACAACTTTAAGGAATTCTTAACCAAATGAACTTTTAAAACAAGGGTTCAACATCCAAAAGTGGAGTGCATGATATTTATGAACAGACTTTGGGGCATATGTATAGGCCCCTAGTGCCACCTTGTGCCACATTAATGTTGTTTATTCTGACATTAATGTGGGCCAATGTGGCCAAAATCCCCAGCCGCATTTACAGGGTTGCTCAATGCTTGCATTACACCACCCTGTAACCCTTTGTGCTACATTATGCCTGCACAAGGCATAATGCATGCAAAGGGGGTGCTCCCCCATTAGGGGAGCCGGGAAAATGGCGTAAGGAAATCTATGAGATTTCCTTACTCCATTTTTTATAGCACTTTTAACACCTGCTCAAGAGCAGGCACTAAAAGGGACCTTCCACTCTTTTCTTTTCTTCCATTCAATTCTTTAGCCGCAATATTTCGGTAATACTCCTGCAGCGTGCATCAATAGCATCATGAAAGATTATGCTTTTACCCCCTACCCTGCGCCATGGTTGCAGTAGGGGGGTGCTAAGGGGCACAGGGATAGTGGTGCAGCACCCAGTGCAGCGCCACTTTCCATAAATCTGCCCCTTTGTTTTAGAGCCCCCAAGATCTTGATGACTAGTAATTCAAGACTTTACCAAGTCCACCCATTGGGACATTACTGTTTGGCTCTTCTGGTTGCAAACCTGTTGCGAATTCCAATTTAATATGTTTGTGTTAGATTGGTTTCCATATTTTAAGTTATATGCCTGCTCTGGCCAAATGAGGGTATATTATAGGGCTCTCATATTTTCGTAACAGGATACCATTCCTGATGAGGCCCTGTCGGGATTTGAGTTATAACATGTAGGGAATCTGTGTGCTTAGGAGCTGTCTGTATGTGCCTCTCCAGATATGAGTCAATAGGTCAATAGAGGAGGGGGAGGGGTGTGCAAGAAGGGACCCCTCAAATGAAGGAGGTAGGTGAAGTCATATGCATAGCTCTTAGAGACATAGGACTGTTTGCTGTGTAGATTATATAGTGGTGCCTGTAGATCAACATCACTAATCATGGATGTCTCAGATAAAAGTTAAATTGGTATATCTGTTGAGGACCCATTTATCTACTATGGATATAGTTGCTTGGCACCAATTTTTTTAAGATACTTATTTTCCTGGTAAAATTGTGGTGGTGAACCAGCGGTGTCCATGGGTTGACAGTCCCTCCATCTGTGCCATTGTGTAATGAAACTAGATGGGCCGAGGGCAAATGTCTGATCCCACCTAGTTGTCACAAAATGTCCCCTACCCCTGACCAGCATGACTGCAGTTTTGAACATTCCCAGAGTATGTGTACTAGACCACAATCCAGGTCTAATATCAGTTGTGTAGGGTTTTAAAGTACAAGAATTTTAGTTTAGATTCTCTTTCATAACTTTGTTGTGGTCTAAGAAAAGAGTGGACCAGACTTTCGGAAGGGAGTCATTGCACAATTGTGTTTGCCCTAACAACAGTGGTATTCTGGGCAGGCTTGTAGAATAGCTCTGTGATACAGGTGTTAAATAAGCAGGGTACCAGGCATATATATAGGACCCATTTACTCAGGCACTGTGTGATTGGTGATATGTGAAGGGTAGGTGATTGATAGCCAAAGGGACATCTCAAACAGTTAGAGAGCTGGCGATATTGCCAGGCAGAGGGATCCTGCAGATCAGACTCTCATAGGAGATTGTGAAAGTATTTGAGTGAGTCATCTTAAAACAATCATGCTATTGTTAACATCCCCCTCCGACTAGTTGGTTCAATTGAGAGGCTTCCCCCATGCAAGGATTGGGGGTTGGATGTCAATATCTGGTGGCACTGATTTATATGTGTTGGGAAGTAGATTATTGGTAAGGGCAGGTAAGTACATACACTTATCAATAGGCCACTAACCTCCACTTAGGACCAGTTGGGTCTCAATATATTAAATCCAGCTCAACCCTTGGTAGCTTGGTAAAGAGCGACAAGACTTAACTTAGGAGACAAATGTGTAAAGCATATAAAAATCACAAAACAGTAAATAAGTAAAACACAATAAAAATCCAACACCAATTTATAAACATAGATTATATTGTTACGTTTAAAATGACACCAAAATGAATAAAATTGGATAAGGGGAACCGGAGGTATGAATTTATAAAGAATTAGTGTTTTTTAGTTCATAGAAACTAATGGCGCTAACCTTGTTATCTGGTCGCACCACGACTGGGGCAAAGTCAAAGTTTAAGGCCGACCGCAATGGAGCCCTGCTCGGCTCCAGAATGTGGGAGGCCTTGCTCAAACGTTTGCCTTCAGACTTAGTCATTTTCTTGAAGATTTTTTTCAGCGGGATGAAGTCGCCAGTCTTATCTTACTTCCCTGGAGCACTTCCTCAGATACGCATTGCAGGAGTCCTCGGTTAAGGTTTCTGTGTTCAGACTTATGCAATTTTTTTAGATGAAAATCCTTAGACCAGGCTGAACCTGAATCTTGATCCGACGTCCATGGAGCCCTCTTTGGATACCCTGCTCAGGAGGCCCGGGTCAAATTTCTACATTCGGACTTAGTCACTTTTTCAGAGATTTTCTTAAGCGGGATGAACCTGCAAGTCAGGCCGGGTCACGGTTGAGGCAAGCCTGCTAGAGTCTCTGCGGCGGATCGGTCCCTTTATGGAGCTTTTTCCAAAAAGTTCTAAAATCTTTGCCAAACTTCTGAATCTTCTTCCAGAAGGCCTTTTAATGGTTCTTTTGGCGTCCACAGCTCAACACAATGTTCCAGAAGCTCTGAGTTGCTCCTTGAGAGTGCGAACAACAACTCCCAGAATGCAAGTGGAGAAGTGTGGCTCAATGGTTAGAGCGGCAGACCCTGAAGCAGAGAGCTGGCTCAAGACCAGGGTTCAAGTCCCGCTTCGGCAGGTCTTGGGCTCAATTCCCCTTGACCAGATAATTCTCGCCTCGGTGCCTCATCTAATTCATGGGTCCCACTCTGCAACTCTGGGCAATAGCTTGCTTAATCTCCACAACGGCCCCAACAGCGCTTGGATGCCTGGTTTCACCCTGGGGGTGCTCAGGAGTGGGCACCTCACAGGGAAAAGCCAGGAGGGGTTCCATAGCGGTATGAGTACAGCGCCTTGAGACCCTAACGGGTGAGTAGTGCGCTATACAAGTGCTAATTTACATTTTTACATTTACATTACAAACTCCAAAACAGCCACTGGACAATCTTCAGCTGGTCAGTTTCTTCAGGATGTGATGCAGGGGACTCTGGTTAGCTATTTTTCACCTGTAGCAAACAGGGAGTCCCTCCTTGAACCAGTTGAAGCCAGGGAAAGTCCTTCTTGTGGTGAAGCCCAAGTGTGCAGCTGGAGCAGTCCTTCAGAGTGCAGTGTCCAGGTGTAGGTCAGGGGTCCTGCATGGCAGTCCTTCTTCTCCTGATGTTCTTCCTTGTAGGGTTCTGGTAGGGATCTAAGGTGTGGGTGTAGCTCTGGCATATTTATTCTTGCTCCTGGGTGAAAAACAGGAGGATCCTGGTTCTCCAATCAGATGCACTGTCCTTCCCCCTGTAATGACTAAGTCCTGGGAAGTGTGGCAAAACTCAATCCCAGGGAGCAACATTCTTAAAAAATACATTATGGCTGAAACAGATTTTTGGAGGTTACATCTGGCTAAACCCACCCAATGGTGTGGCTAAAAATCCTAAACACACCCCTCTCTTGCCCTCTCCTAATTTAATCAAGAAGGCACCTAAGTGCCTGGGGTTGCATGATGTGAGGGAGATGCTGGGTTGCTCCAAATGTCCTTCCCTGCCTTTGAAGACCAGTTTGGCAGCCCTCCCCCTTCCTACTTGCCCATCTGCTAAGGCAGATCTCCTCCCCAGGAACATCTTTTGTGTTCAGGCCAGGCCACTTCACACCTCATCAAGGCAACCTGGCCAAGCTTCCAGAGGCTGGCCAATCAGAAAAGGGCACTATAGAGCTGAAGTTGGCAACTTTTCAGGTGGAGTTTAAAACTCTTTACCTGAACTAGTTATATTAAATCCAACAATTGCAAGTTGTGGGATTTATTATAATAATTAATTTTCTACCAAACTCAAGGTGTCTGACACTTAAGGGGACATTGTTAATTAAAATAAAGTCTCCCCATGTTAGCCTATGGAGGCCATCCACTATAGTTACATGGCACCCAACTGTAGGGGCACATAGGGCACACCTTAGGGGTAACTTATGTGTAAAAATAAGGTAGTTTAAGACTTTGGAAGCACTTTTAATTCCAAAGTCGAATTTGCTTTTTTCCTTTTTGCTTTTAACCAGCAAGGCAGGCCTGCCTTAAAAATGACACTGGGCACCTCAGCAGTGCACCTATGGGTGCACTATCTATGCTGGGGTCCTTAAACCTACATGCCCTACCATATACTAGGGACTTATAGGTAGGTTGGCATAGCCAGTTATAATTTGCCTAATTTGCACACCCCTTTTTCACAACGCCCAGGCCCTGGGACTGGTTAGCAGTACCCATGGCACTGTCAGAGTCAGGAAAACACCAGCAAAAAGTGAAAAATTGGGGCAAAAAGTTAGGGGGCCTCTGCAATCAGCCAGTTTTCTCACAATATGCTTACATAGAGAAGGCATCATTTGGGTGTCTGAGGGCTTTTCAATCAATAGACATCCGTTGGGAAGGGCTGTTTGTCCATGGTAGTATGTAGGCTAGTTGTGAAAGATGGCATGCTATGGAATGCTTAGTGATGCATCCTTATACAAAGGACGAAAAAAAACTCTGAATGTAGTGTTTGCTGTCGGTTTCTGAGAATTTTTCCATGCCAAATGTATGACCAAATATCTGAGTTGATTTGTGCAAGAAGTGGCTCCCATACACGAAAAGGGAACAATTCAAGCGCGCAATTGTATCTCTGCCATACTGTTATTTTGATCATTTGAACACTGCTACAAATTTAAAGAATATGGCTATGCTTACAAGCACAGGGCTAAATTCTGATACCTTTGTAAACAAGACTTTGCACAGTGATCGGAATTATGAGTTGTGCAATAAGTATCACACCCTCAGAGTTTTCCTCCAATAAATTATGGCAAGTCAAGTCTGCTGAAATTTATTGGAGTAAAAAACCCATTGAAATACTGATTCCACATGTTCTGCCTCATTTTACAGGGTACAGCTTGTAATAGGCAATAATTATTGCACCTTTTAAATTCCGATCCTTGTGGGATCAGATTCTAAATGGTGTGACAATATTCACATTCCCAGGTGGACACTTATCATGAGGGCCTAAAATGGGATCAGTGTTTTAGGTTGAGTTAGGTTTTAGTTATGAGAGGAATCAGGTTATCTTCTGACATCCATTCAAAGCCTCAGTTTGTCCATTCACCATTCAGTTGATTGGTTTCCGAAGTATGCTTTGGTGGAGGCCCCAGACATAGGAAATATTTCACATTTGAATGAATTTATCCTCTAGCCAGAAAAGTCAGTAAATGAGAAGATGAGGGACATTACTGGGGGCAAAATGGATGTGCCTTAAGATAGTGTCAGCAACACATTGTCAGTATATGAGAATGGTTTCACTTGTCCCAACACAGTACTAATGCTATGGATGTCATCCAAGTGCAGTATCTCAGTGACAACGGTTCTAGCATTAAAGTGAAAAGGAGTAATATTAGAGGGTATTCCTGTCTGGTGCCATGGTTTACCTATATTACTCTGGACAGTGAAAACCTACCTGATTTCTCCAGTATCCTGAATAATAACCCCAGCCCACCTGGTTGAAAGTTTTTTCAGTATCCAGAGAGAAGCCATATGTTCTGTTGTGTTAAGTCTAGTATAGTTTGCCAGAATAGCTATGCTAATGGGTATGCTACCTGTACCCTGCAGGCTTTACTTCTCATTGCCGTTATTCCACAGCCTTTATTCTGCAGGTAAGTGCAATGCAGGTAAGTACATTCAGTAGGTTTTTACCTTTATCATGCATCCTCACACTGCTTTACTATGCTGGCAAGTATATGTTAATTAAAAGAGGGAAAAAGGTAGAGCTAGAGGCAGATGTAGCATCTTCTTCAGCCTGGGTAACAACCAATGACTACACCACACACAGAGCTGGGTATTACACGTCTATATTCATCTGCATGTAACCTCAAACTCAGCATTCTAAACTTCCATTCAGTTCACCACGCTCTAACACTTATATCACAGTTCTACAGAGCCCATCAGGAGACAAAAGTGTTCCGTCATTAATAAGGCAGCTTGTGTCCTAAGGTAACTATAACTCGGGCCCAGCCATGCACAGCTTTCTCATCAATAATTTTATTGCAAATGTTGCAGTGATAATTTCAATTATGCTACAGAAGATGTCATGACTGATGTAATAAATGGAGTAATTAGCAGTGCACGGTGAGGGCATGATTTAGAGTTACCTTAGGGCACAACTCATATTTACTTGAAATAACTATAACTATATCTGCTGGATTTCTATGATTTTGTATGTTTGAAATGTGAAACTAATAATAACATCCCTGTAACCTTTGTTTTTTAACCCCTTCTGTGCCGAGGACGTAGTGGTTACGTCCTTCGACACAGTGCTGCTGTGCCGAGGACGTAACCACTACGTCCTCGGCACACAGCCCAGAGGGAGGCACTCTTGCTCCCTCTGTGTGCTTCCCCCCACCCCCCCAAAGTCAGGGATGGAAGGGGAAGCCCTTCCCCTTCCATCCCCGACCCCCCCAACCCCCCTGTGATGTCAGCGCTCAAGCACATGCTGATTAGTCACAGGGTCTCCCCCATCGGGGCGCGATTGAAAGAGAAATGCTCAGCATAAGGGGGCAGAAACCACTAGACACCAGGGAGTTTTCTTTTTTACGTGAATTTCACACAAGGGGAGCGACCCCTTAGGCAAGGGTCGCTCCCTGGGGGGGATTATTTTAGGCCATTTCTGCCCCCCTGGGGGGTAGATCAGCCTATTTTAATTAGGCTGATCTGCCCCCAAGGGGGGCAGAAAAAAGTAGGCACCAGGGATTTTTTGTTTTACAGATGGGGAGCGACCCCTTGGACAAGTTTATTTTAGACCATTTCTGCCCCCCGGCCTATTGGTATTATTCCGATCTGCCCCCGGGGGGGCAGAAACCTCTAGGTGCCAGGGCAAATTTTTTTGTGTGTGTTTTTTTTTTTGTTTGTTTGTTTTTTTAGAGATGGGGTGCAACCCATTAGGCAAGGGTCGCTCCCCTGGGGGGCAAATTGTATTTAGACCATTTCTGCCCCCCTTGGGGGCAGATTGGCCGATTTAAGGTCAATCTGCCCCCAAGGGGGAAGAAACCACTAGGTACCGGGGATTTTTTTTTTGGCGACAATGTCACGCAGGGGGAGCGACCCCGTAGGCAAGGGTCGCTCCCGGGGGGGTTGGGGGGGACAAATTTATTTTAGGCCATTTCTGCCCCCCCTGGGGCCGGCTGAGCTAGAGGCCAAAATCCACAGGTAGGCACTGTTTTCTATGAAAAAATGTGATGTGTCCAAGTTGTGTTTTGGGCCATATCCTGTCGCGGGCGCTAGGCCTACCCACACAAGTGAGGTATCATTTTTATCGGGAGACTTGGGGGAACGCTGGGTGGAAGGAAATTTGTGGCTCCTCTCAGGTTCCAGAACTTTCTGTCACCGAAATGTGAGGAAAATGTGTTTTTTAGCCAAATTTTGAGGTTTGCAAAGGATTCTGGGTAACAGTACCTGGTCAGAGCCCCACAAGTCACCTCATCTTGGATTCCCCTGGGTCTCTAGTTTTCAAAAATGCACACGTTTGGTAGGTTTCCCTTGGTGCCGGCTGAGCTAGAGGCCAGAATCTACAGGTAGGCACTTTGCAAAAAACAGCACTGTTTTCTGTGATGTGTCCACGTTGTGTTTTGGGCATTTCCTGTCGCGGGCGCTATGACTACCCTCACAAGTGAGGTATCATTTGTATCAGGAGACTTGGGGGAACGCTGGGTGGAAGGAAATTTGTGGCTCCTCTCAGATTCCAGAACTTTCTGTCACCGAAATGTGAGGAAAATGTGTTTTTTTAGCCCAATTTTGAGGTTTGCAAAGGATTCTGGGTAACAGAACCTGGTCAGAGCCCCACAAGTTACCCCATCTTGGATTCCCCTAGGTCTCTAGTTTTAAAAAATGCACAGGTTTGGTAAGTTTCCCTAGGTGCCGGCTGAGCTAGAGGCCAAAATCTACAGGTAGGCACTTTGCAAAAAACAGCTCTGTTTTCTGTGATGTGTCCACGTTGTGTTTTGGGGCATATCCTGTCGCGGGCGCTAGGTCTACCCACACAAGTGAGGTATCATTTTTATCGGGAGACTTGGGGGAACATAGAATACAAGTGTTATTGCCCCTTGTCTTTCTCTAAATTTTTCCCTTCCAAATGTAAGACAGTGTGTAAAAAAGACATCTATTTGAGAAATGCCCTGTAATTCACATGCTAGTATGGGCACCCCGGAATTCAGAGATGTGCAAATAACCACTGCTTCTCAACACCTTATCTTGTGCCCATTTTGGAAATACAAAGGTTTTCTTGATAGCTATTTTTTACTCTTTATAATTCAGCAAATTAATTGCTGTATACCCGGTATATAATGAAAACCCACTGCAGGGTGCAGGTCATTTATTGGCTCTGGGTACCTAGAGTTCTTGATGAACCTACAAGCCCTATATATCAACACAACCAGAAGAGTGCAGCTGACATAACGGTATATAGCTTTCGAAAATCTGACATTGCAGGAAAAAGTTACAGAGTAAAATGTAGAGAAAAAATGATGTTTTTTTCACCTCAATGTCAATATTTTTCTTTTTCAGTTGTTATTTTCTGTAGGAAACCCTTGTAGGATCTACGCAAATTACCCCTTGCTGAATTGAGAATTTCGTCTACTTTTCAGAACTGTTGTGGTGTCTGGGATCCAGCGTTGGTTTCATGCCCATTTCTGTCACTGACTGGAAGGAGGCTGAAAGCACAAAAAATCATAAAAATAGGGTATGTCCCAGTAAAATGCCAAAATTGTTTTGAAAAATTGGGTTTTCTGATTCAAGTCTGCCTGTTCCTGAAAGCTGGGAAGCTGGTGATTTTAGCACCGCAAACCCTTTGTTGATGCCCCTTTCAGGGAAAAAATCACAAGCTTTCTTCTGCAGCCCCTTTTTGAAAAAAACAAAATTTTCACTGTATTTTGGCTAATTTCTTGGCCTCCTTCTGGGGAACCCACAAAGTCTGGGTACCTCTAGAATCCCTAGGATGTTGGAAAAAAAGGACGCACATTTGGCTTGGCTAGCTTATGTGGACAAAAAGTTATGAGGGCCTAAGCGCGAACTGCCCCAAATAGCCAAAAAAAGGCTCGGCACAGGAGGGGGAAAAGGCCTGGCAGCGAAGGGGTTAAATGAATTTCTATGTTTTTTTTTATTCTATTTCCAAACTGTAACGTGCCTGTAACCTTTGTTTTTTTAGTGAATTTCTGTTTTTTTTTATTATTAAGTAATTTTATTTACTTTACGTTAATCCAACCACCATTGCACACAGCTTTCAGCTGTGCATGTAGTGGGTTGACCGAGGGGCCTGGCCTGTTTCCAGGCCCTGCGACCTTCCCCCATAACCATCGAGCCCCTATGCCACACATGAAGTGCGTCTCTCTTTGGTGTATATGTGATCATATTCTTATGCATCAAGAAAGCATCTGCAAAATCAGCAGGAAAATGTGCTCAGGACGGGGCATTTTAGTCAGCTGACCATTCACCCTGGGAAAAGGGAGGGAAGATGTTGCATATCACTAATGTGTATGGGGCAGGGACAAACGAGCAGGACTTCTTCACCATTTTACATGCTTGTAGTTTTTAAAAGGGAGGATGTGATCCCTGTTGTGAGCAGCAGAAGAGATACTGCACTCAAAAGAGCAAGAATGCAAACACCTTCCTCTAGGATCACACATAACTTTTCAAGGTGAAAATGCAGCTTTGCCTATAACATTCGCAAGAGGTTGGGATGATTAATACTTCAACTTGGGCACCTGCTTTGTTTAGATCTTTAAGTACTTCTCATTGAGGCTTAATTTAAAAGAAAAGAGCATCATGCCAGAATGAATCCAGCCCTGCGTACTTTGTGCAGAATGCCTACCCAACTGAAGTACTTTCTACCAGCTAATCAGTAAGTGCTACTTCTTTGGGTAAATGTCTAGAGAATCTCCTACAATACAGCTGTGTAACGTACGCAGAGATAATGTCTCCAGTGAGCCTGTGTGTCTGTAACTATTCAAATGTGATTGTTCCTCGAGTGCATTCATCAGATGGGACTGTGGGGGAGTCTCAAGCTATCTGTGCACCTCGGGAGATAGCAGGAGCAGGCCCTGGGGAGTGGCGGTCCCCAGGGCCGTACATTGCCCAGTAGGGGGCCACATGGCCCACCTCCAAAAACTTTTATGTGTTTTGCCCAAGAGAGGTGGTGGTCCCTTTGCACCAGGGGGTCCATGTGCCTTCCTCATGTAGTTTTTATCTTTTAACCCTGGGGAGGTGGAGGTCACTGGGGCATGCAGAAGCCCCTGAGGGGGTTCATCTCGACCCCTCCAAAATAATTTTAATAAAGTCCTGGGGAGGTGGTGGTCCCCGGGGCTAGTGCAAGCCCAAAGGAGGGGGGTCTGCATGCCCCTCTCAATATTACTATAAAGCCCCAGGGAGGTGGTGATCCATGGGGCTCATGTGAGCCCTAGGAGGGGGTCCCCTTGCGCACCCCTACCTTATTTGTTTATGTGCGCATGCTCCCGGGACTCAGCCCACCCGTGGGCTAAATTAGGAACAAGTGCAGGAGCCCCAGCTTTTTTTTTTTTTTTCAGCAGATCTTCCACAAATTTTGCTCAAAATATTAAAGAAATGATTTTTTGACCTGGAGGGGAGTCCCAGGGTGACTCAGAAACCAAGGCAAGTGGGTTAGGGTATTCCTACCCTGCTTCCGTTTCTTTTTTTCACGTTTTGTTTTGGGGCTCAGCTGAAGACGAGTCCAAAAATGCCTGCAAACTCTTCCTGGTTGAAGTGTTGACAGCCAATCAGATCTCAGCACTAGACCTCCGGGATCTGTGGAGCTTCCACTTCCCTCAGTATCTATATTTATTTTCCCTTTAATATCTCTAAAATTACTGAATGAATTTACAACAAACCACAAAATCCAGGCTTTCTGGACCAAAAGCAAGCGTTCTGCCAAATTTCGTGTAATTTCATCCAGAATTTCAGGCTGTTGTAGTGTTCAAAATCCATATGGGAAAATACATGAGAAAAATGCATTTTGGGACGTCTCTTTTTCTCTGCCTCTACATAACAGATCACCCTGAAACTTTCAAGACAGCAGCTGAACTGCCCAAAGTATACGTTTCGTCAGATGACACCAAAGTTATTGAAAAACAAAAAACACTTTTCCTATGGAAACTAGGGCTTAAATATAACTACCAACTGGTGACTGACAGTGTGATTGAGATATATATATATATGATATATATATATATGATATATATATAAATATATATATATATATATATATATATATATATATATATATATATATATATGTCTTTCTATAGAAAGAGCGTTTTTTGTTTTGCCTATAACTTTGGCTCCGCTTGATGGATCTTCACAAAATTTATAAAACGTATACCTTGCTAAGTCAGCTTCTGTCTTGAAGGCTTGAAAGTTTCGGGGTGATCTGTTAAGCAGTAGCCAAGAAAAAGGGGGGGTCACAAGACACGTTTTCCCCATTCATTTTTAATTCGGAACTTTAGACACGCCTACAGCCCGAGCCACTGAATGGAATTGCACCAAATTTGGCCCGAAACTAGATTCTGTTCCGCAGATCATGCTTTTTGTGATTTGGTGCAAATTTGTTCAGTAGTTTCAGAGAAAGTTAAGGCCAAAAAATATATAGATGTAGGGTTGCAGATTCTCTGCGGATTTAACTGTCCACGTGCGGATTGGCTCAGAACACTTCAGCAAGGAAGTGTTGGCAGCCCTCTTGAGACTTGGCTTTAGCCCAATGACAGAAAAAAAGACAAAAAAAATAAAAGGAGCAAGGGTACAGTCACCCTGACCCCTGAGCCTTGGTGCTGGGGTCCATGAGGGACCCCGCAACTGCTAAAAAGCATATTTTTAAATAATCTGAAAAATCAGCGGATCTATCTGTAGATGTTTCTGATTTCAAAAAAACAGTGTCTTGTGCTTTTTTTTTATTTGCCCCTGGGTGGGCCAGGTCCTGAGGGCATTGTAGAGAAGGGAGGCGTACAAGGCCCCCTCCTTGGGCTTAATAAGCCCCAGGGACCGCCCCTCTCTGGGGTGAATGTCCAAATAAGCATGGTGGTGCCGCCCCCTGTCCACTGGGGACCACCACATCTGCAGATTTTTTTTTTAAGTAAGTGGGCGAGGGCCTCCCCCACAGCCCCTGGGACCACCACCTCCTCGGGTATATCTATTTAATTAATAATGTGGCCCCCCATAACCCGGGGCCCACCACCCCCCGGGGCTACACTTTATTTAGAGCCGGGGGAATGTGGCACCCCGGAGACCACCACTATCCACGGCAAAAAGCTATTTATTTGCAGGTGGCATATAGCCCCTCTCCCCACTGCCCCGGGGACCACCACCCCATGGGGCTATGTGATTGTCAGAGGGGAGTCACGTGGCTCAACTAACTATAACTCACGCCCTAAGGTAACTATAAGTCGTGCCTCCACCATGCACAGTTTTTGCGTCAAAAATATTACTGCAAATAGTACATTGATATTATCAATGATGTAATCAAAGATTTCGTAAGTGCCATAATTTCTGTGTAATTACCAGTGCATGGTGAGGAAGTGAGTTATAGTTACCTTAGGGCATGAGCTATAGTTAGTAGAGATAACTCTAACTACAACTGGTGAATTTCTAAGCTTTAATATGTGCAAAATGTGAGCCTATCTATAATGTCCCTGTAACCTTTTTTGTTTTCACTGAATGTCTATGTTTTTAAAATATTCTATTTCCTAACTATAATGCCCTTGTAACCTTTGTTTCTTTCCTTTTTTTAAATTTGTATTCATGTTCTGACATATCAAAAATACGTACAATACATTTACGAAGAGAGAGCATAAAGAAAAGGCAAAAAATAAAAGAAGAAGGAAGGTGAGAACAAAGATCCATCACTTATCAAAACAACCATAGCTATATATCTTGATTATCCAGCCAATTACTCAATGGTGCCCAAATTCGTTCCCCCCTATGTCTCTTCTTGTGTCCCTTAAGTTTATATAAACTCAGTTCAATATTGTAGGTTGCTAATAATCTTGATCGCATACCTCAAACGTGGGTTTTTTTTCTTTAATCCAATCCGTTGTAATACAGAGTCGAAATATTGCCATTGAGACATATAAAACAAGTCTTATTTTTCCCAATGACGGCTCTATGCCTCCAGTTGAATCAATAACTCCTAATAATATCAATATAGCAGACAACTGCATGTTACAACCCGTAATCTTCTTGAGGAATACCTCTATTTCAAAAAGCAATAATCTCAACTTTGGGCAAAGAAAAAACATATGCATCCTCTCGTCTTCCTCCTCTCTACAACGATTACAAAACCCTTGTGATTTCCCCCATTTTTTCAGCTTTGCTGGTGTATAGTATAAATCAAACAATGTTTTATAATGCTGTGTCTTCAAGTTAGCTGAAAGAAAGGTTGTATCCGCCATCTCTAAAGATTGACCCACCCACTCCCCGGCCTTACCCAACCGTTTAGCCCATCTTTCATTCTGCTGTACCATATTATCTGGTTGAAAGTCAACTAATATTGTATAAATCACACCAATCTTATCACCACGACTGATGGCCTCTACTAATGGGATCTTATCCATAGACAACATATCATGCCTATGACGATAAAAAAAATCCTGTATCTGCAGAAACTTAAAAAAATGGGTTCTAGGTAGGCCATATTGTGACTGCAACTCCATAAAAGATTTACACCCTAACTCTTCAAATATATCCCCAACACTCTTTATTCCCTGTAATTGCCAAAAGGCTAAAATGGAGTCTTTGAAAATAAGACTGGGGATGATGGAATAATCCAATGGCGTACAGGCAGTAACCTTACCCAGTCCCAAACTCCGTTTTACCTGAGCCCAAACGTTATAGGCTGTTAGGAGAGGTTTGAATCTTACTTTTTTAAAGTAGCTTGGTTCCTCGAATTTCGACAACCATCCTTTTGCTTCCACACCCACCATCATTGCGTATAAGGAGGGTTGATTTACTTCGATATCTCGACTGAGGTTTCCCCTTATAAGTTCATCCATATGTTGGAGGCAACAAGCATAATAATACAGTGTAAAATTAGGAACAGACCAACCTCCACGACACTTGGGAAGCATCGTATATTTAATTGCCCTCCTTGGATTAAGCATATCCCCACAAGAAGTTATTACCTATTTTTTCCAGTTTTTTTAAGCCAATTTTTACTAATCTCGAGGGGAATGGCCCAAAAAAGATATAATACTTTTGGCAGAATCATCATTTTTAGAACATTGCAGTGGCCTTCAAGTGATAGATACAAATAGTGCATTCTATCTAAATCCCTTTTTTATTTTACTTAATAATGGAGCAAAATTAAGTTCTACCAATTGATTTACAGCGGCCGTGATTTTAATCCCCAAATACATACCACGAGATACCACCCGCTTCTCCGTTATCGAGGTGTATGCGGAACATACTATCTGTGTCTTGCTCGAATTCAATGTATATCCGGAGTATCTTCCAAACTTTCTAGCCTCCACTTCAGTTTCCTTGATGGCACTCTCCGGATCACTTGTTACTACGGCTACGTCATCTGCATAAGCGAACACCTTATTCTCTTCACCGTAGTAAATTAGTGACTTAATACTTATACATTCCTCCAATTTAGATAAGAAGGGGTCAATATTCAAGGCAAAAAGCAAGGGGAGCATGGACACCCCTGTCTAGTCCCCCTTGAAATTGATATAATACCAGATTCCAAGCCCCCAACACAGACTCTAGCTTTAGGAGCTTCATATAGAGCTTTTATAGCTGTTATATACTCTGTCCCTATCCCCTTCCACTTCAAATTTTCCCATAGAAAATTCCAAGACACACAATCAAATGCTTTTTCAGCATCTAATAATAGTAATCCTAAAGATGTTTGATGCGACTCTGCAAGATCAAACTGGGAGATTATTCTCCTTATGTGATCGACCGTGTCTCTACTGGGGATGAATCCGTGCTGCTTTCTACCAACTAAACTAGCTATAACTTTTGCCAGTCTATTGGCTAGCACCTTTGCATAGATCTTCCCATCTACATTCAGCAGCGAGATTGGCCTATATGAGCCGGGGGGCTTGCTGGCTTATCCTTTTTTTTAACACTATGATATTAGCATATTCCCATTAAGAAGGTGCCTGGCCTTCTTGTGCTTCACAGAAAGTGATGTGTACATCCCTCTTTATTTCTGAAAGGAAAGCCTTATAAAATTCTAGTGGTAAAGCATCAAGTCCTGCAACCTTCCCTGCTGCCAGGGAGCTCATGGAGTCAATGATCTCCTCAATTTGTATCGGTGTATCCAATATACTTTGTTCCTCTAGAGGAAGTCTTGCAGTTCTCAATTCTCCTAAGAATCCTCTAATCTCCCTTTGCAATTGTTCGGAATATACTATGGCGGTCATTCTGACCCTGGCGGTCAAAGTCCGCCAGGGCGGAGGACCGCGGGAGCACCGCCGACAGTCCGGCGGTGCTCCAATGGGGATTCTGACCGCGGCGGTAAAGCCGCAGTCGGACCGGCAACACTGGCGGTCTCCCGCCAGT
This sequence comes from Pleurodeles waltl, assembly GCF_031143425.1. Lineage (NCBI taxonomy): Eukaryota > Metazoa > Chordata > Amphibia > Caudata > Salamandridae > Pleurodeles > Pleurodeles waltl. Next base: position 273,503,858 of record NC_090439.1, read on the forward strand.
GTACCGCCGCCCCATTGAATCCTCCAAGGCGGCGCGGCTTGCTGCGCCGCCGAGGGGATTCCGACCCCCCCTACCGCCATCCAGATCCCGGCGGTCCGACCGCCGGGATCCGGATGGCGGTAGGGGGGGTCGCGGGGCCCCTGGGGGCCCCTGCAGTGCCCATGCCACTGGCATGGGCATTGCAGGGGCCCCCGTAAGAGGGCCCCTAAATGTATTTCACTGTCTGCTGCGCAGACAGTGAAATACGCGACGGGTGCAACTGCACCCGTCGCACAGCTTCCACTCCGCCGGCTCGATTCCGAGCCAGCTTCATCGTGGAAGCCTCTTTCCCGCTGGGCTGGCGGGCGGCCTGAAGGCGACCGCCCGCCAGCCCAGCGGGAAAGTCAGAATTACCGCCGCGGTCTTTCGACCGCGGAACGGTAACCTGACGGCGGGACTTTGGCGGGCGGCCTCCGCCGCCCGCCAAGGTCAGAATGAGGGCCTATATCTTCTCTGTATAGGTCTTGATATAATTTCCTCTGGCTTTACATGTTTCTGAGCATTAACGTCAGTAATATCAGGGATAGTTTTTTTGACAGACTTTTGCCTTATACGCCTAGCTAAAACTTTACCCGTTGTATGACCATATTCATAGTACTCAATCTTATGGCTTTGATAGTCAGCTGCAGCTGTCTTTTTCAAATATGCATTAATTTTTGGCTTTTAAGATCACAATCTGGGTCTGTATGGGAGTATAATCTTCCTTGTTAATAATTTTTATAGCTAGCTCCCTCTCCCTTGCTATGAGTCTTTCCTGAAGCTCTTTAACCTCCCTCCCCCTCGCCTTCTGCAGTCCCAAGCTGTAATTTAAGGTTTCACCCCTAACGGCAGCTTTAAATGTGTCCCACACCACTCCACTCTTTGCCGTATTTCTTTTAATATCAAACAATTGATAAATCCAAGCTTTCATGTGAGATATATATCCCGGATCAACCAGAAGTTTCCTATCAAATGTCCAGACACGGCGTGGGCTTAATAGTCCCTTTACCAATATAGTCAAAATTAGCGGATTATGGTCTGACAAAAATCTAGGCTTACATTCTATGCTCGCCCCTTGGATTAAGTTATGTGAGATAAAGAAATAATCAAACCGTACTAATTTTGCATGAGGGAAGGAGATATAAGTATAGCCCGGGTCTAGAGCCATAATGTTCTCCCAGACATCAATTAAGCCATGATCCACCACCAACCTTCTCAAAGCCTTCCATACTTTAGGTTTCCGTCCCTTATATTGGCTCTGGAAACCCATACTAGGTGAATAGAGAAGAGGTGGTGAAGATGCAAGATGATGTATATTCAGATAAGGAAGAATGGCAGGCAGATTAAGGATTTGCACGGTTAATATTTGTGGTTTTAACAATCCCCAAAAAAGGAAAGAGTTGCAGCTGGTCTTTAACTAATACAAGCAGACATATATTGTGTACAAGAGACACATATTCCATGGGATAGACGGGAGGTGTTAAAGGAACTTGGGTTAGCACTTTTAGCTTGCACTCGGCAGATGGTGGCGACACGGGGTGTGGCGATACTAGCTAGAATAGGTAGCTTTCATATTTACCGTTCTTATGCCAGTAATGATGGGCGGTGGGCTCTTGTGGAAGTCTCTGTGAGCACACATAAATTTACTCTTTGCACTATTTATGGGTCGATTTTGTATGAGGTTGAGGTTTTAGATATTTTAAATGCAGAACTAACAGGGTGGCCAGTTCCATTAATAGTATGTGGTGATTTGAATATTCATATAGAAGTCGGTAACCTTTGTTTCTTTCCAGTGAATACACATACATATATATATATATATATATATATATATATATATATATATATATATATATATATATATATATATATATATCAACAAAAATCCACTCTGCATTCCGGCCTCTTTGTAGCGGTGAGTTTATGGCAAGGGAGCGACCCTTTGAAAATGCCAGCAATAACGTCGTCCCGCAAAACCGACGAGCTGTAACTCCGTGTGTGCACAAGCGTGTTTATAACTTATCTGGCAACATAAATATTCCAAAAACCTGGCGCATTTCAGAGCAAAAAGCTCCTGGAGCTTTTTGGACATATATATATAAATACACACACATATATATAAATACACACACATATTAATGTAATTGCAAATGTTACAGTGATATTATCAATGGTGTTACAGAAGATGTCATGAGTGATGTAATATATTGGGTAATTAACAGTTCATGGTTAGTGTGTGAGTTATAGTTACATTAGGGCACAAATTATAGTTACTTGAGATAATTGTAACTGGTGAAATCTAGTGGTTTTGTGTATTTATAATGTTACATTGCCACTGAAATTCTCACATAACTGTAATCTTACTTTACCCTTTGTTTTTTTCAGTATATTCCTAGGGTTATTTTAATGTAAAGTAGTATTTTATTACCATACTTAAAGCCAGCAACCCGCTGTGCACAACCTTTAGCCACAGACAGCCAACCCCACGTGGCCACACCCTGTGTTCAACCCCAGCACAGGCAGCTTATACCACGGGTTGACCACAGGGCTTTACCACAGGCCCATTAGTGTGGCCCCCTCCAAGCCAATGTGGGCCCAAAGGACCCCATCTTCGAAGGCCTTTTTAACTCAATGGGAGGGGGCTCCTTACTTGAGCCACTTCAGGACCGGAACCCCATCACCCTGGAGCCTGTTTTTATTAAGGAATGTGGAGTACACGGCTCTCCTCCCCAAGCCATTATTGGCCCTGTGGACCCCATCCCCTGGGGCCAAAACATATATCTTAAGGAGAGGGGGCATGCACCCCCTTCCCTGAGCCTCAATAGGCCCCATGGACCTCCATCTGCTGGGCTGAATTTCTTTTCAAATGGGAGGGGCTGCCTAGACCCTCTACCAAGCCTATTGTTTTCCCTTGGTGGGCCAGGGCCTGGGGTGCTTGAGTTATAGTTACCTAAATTAACTATAACTCACGCCCTGCCATGCACAGTCTTGCCATCAATGATGTAATTGCAGATTTTACATTGATGTTATCAATGATGTCATAGAACACGTCATGAGTGATGTAATATGTGAGTTAAATAGCAAGCATGGTGAGAGTGCAAGGTATTGTTAATGTTGGGCATAATTATAGGGACTTGAGATAACTATAACTGATGAATTTCAGTGGTGTTAGTTTAAAACAGTATGTTTTAACTGACATTTTCACCTAAATATAATGTCCCTTTATCCTTTGTTTTTGTCAATGAATTGCTAAGGTTTTTGTGCAAAGTGAGATTATGTTACAGTACCTAACTATAATGCCACTTTAAACTTTGTTTGTTTCAGTGGATTTCTAGGTTTTTTTTAAATGCAAATTAATATTTCATTACCACACCTAGCACCAACAGCATCAACCAAATATTCAAATGGGCTGCATATATAGAAAGATACACTGATTGAGATGGTTGCAAATGATGGATGTTTAAATTATTCAAGATAATTAGCAACATTACCCATGTTCCTGCAAACTGAGGTAAATTATTTTCGCTTCTCTCAATATTGTAGTTTTAAATGTTAGGTTATTGTTTTATTTTTTCTGTTTGGATATTTACACTAATTCATCTAGATATTTGTTTGCATGATTAATATTTGCATTTTGTATATAATGAATTTCTATTTGTAAATATTGAAAGTATATTTGAAGGACAGTTTTATTGAGAAACATTTTTTTTTTTTATGTCTTTGGACTAAAAAGATCACACATCTGCTTGTTTCACATTATAATGTCATATTAAAAGTATATTTGAAGGACAGTTGTATTCAGAAACATCAATATTTTTTCAATCTCTATGAACTAAGAAGGTCACGCACCTGTTTGTCTGACTTTATAATGCACGGTTCCAAAAAAGGCTTCTTTAGGTGATCAAAGCCATTCAGACTGCAATGTGTAGGTGACCATCCACCTGCTAATAAATCACACTTTTGGTGTTATTGAACTTGGTGAGGACTGCACCAATTTTCAGCAGCTTGACTCAGGCTGACCCCACCTCCCTTGTGAATGTCGCAGTGGGGATGAGATCTCCCTTTGTGGCCAGAACAGGTACTGCTACTTCTGCTGCTAAGCTGCAATATTTTAAGTAAATACTAATGCTAACTAACACAGATCTACAGGTACTGTGAGTAGTAATGGGCCCTGTCATTCTGAAATAAGTGAGAACGTTTTGAAGACTTGCATGCAGACCAATGCACACACTGAAGTAACTACTGTAAACTGTGATGTAATAAATCTGCGTAATATAAGAGATCTTGATCATGATCCACATAATGATGCAGTTTGTGGATCCTTTGCTGAAGTCTGATATTTTCACTACTTGCACTTCTACTCTTGTTTCCCAGGTTTCAGTGAAGGGAGTGCTATCAAACTCAACCAATGCAATAATATGATGCTCTATAGCAGGAGTAGAGACAGGACCTCTACACTCGGATTCCACATTAGCCTTGGCACCTGGAAAGGTGAGGTTTGTCTAAGCAACACTACATTAAAATGGCTTACAAAACTAAAACAGTAGGGATAGGCCAGGTGTTGAGTCTGCTGAACTTACTGTGACCACAACAGAACTGTCATCAGAAGTAGCAACATGAGGTAGGAAGTAGCCTGGTGTGGGGCAGGTGATACATCTAACATAGCACTAAAGGTCAGGGTTTTTAGGACTGCTTGCTGCCAGTGTTTGCTTGAAGAGCCATCTTTTCAGCTCCTTTCTGAAGTGAGTCAGTGTTGGTGCGGTGCGAAGGTGGAGGGGGAGGTATTTCCAGGCCTTGGCAGCGAGTTGGGAGAAGGAGCATCCTCAAGTGTGGCATCGGAGTATGCGTGGTATTTCCACAAGGTCAAGATGTGTGGAGCAGAGGTTCCTGTGTGGTTTGTGGAGGTTTAGGTAGGTGGGTCCTAGGTTGTAGAGGCTTTGCAGGCATGGATTAGGAGCTTGAAAAGACATATTTTGTCGATAGGTGCCAGTGGAGGTTCTTCGGGTGCTGGGTAATGTGGGGTCTTTTTGGTAGGGTGAAGATCAGTCTGGCAGCTGCATTTTGGACAGATTTGATTTGCTGCAGGAGCGGTGCCAACATAGAGTGCTTTGTCGTAGTCTAGTCTACTGGTGATGAAGGCCTGTGTCACTGTATTCCTTGTGTTGGTGGGGTGCCGTTTGAAAGTTTTGCAGAGTATGCAAAGGGAGTGGAAACAGGCTGAGGAGACAGCATTGATCTGTTTTCTCATGGAGAGTTCATTGTTGAGGTTCTGGGCATCGTCTTTGGGTACTGGGGCTGGTCTGAGTTCCATTGGTCATCAGGAGTTGTTCCAAAGCATTGCGTGTCTGCCAAAGATCGGCACTTCCATCTTGTTCATGTCCGGTAAGACTAATATAAACAATATGGGTCAAGCTTCGCAGATGTCTAAGGAATGGGGTGAGAAAAAGAGTGGTTAAAATGAGGAGGGAGTGAAGCTGCACTGGGATTTCTCTGCTAATCAGCTAGCCGAAGATGACATCATGCAGCACTTTTGGGTCACTAATAAAGGTAACCCGAGCGATAGCAAGAAGTCATACACAGCAGAAGCAGTCTCAAGCACCACCCATGCTGTCCTCAATCTATAACCTTGTGTGTGTGTGTACAGGGATGAGTATAGAAAAGACTCTGCTACACTTAAAACAGCACATTTGAAAACATGGGTTGCTATACATTGATTGTCCAAACAGCTGAGCTCAATGGACAAAAGTATGACTGAGATTGAGCAAATTATATCAAATCTGGAGGATAGAATGCAGGCTGTCAAACAGCAGACTCAAGAACAATAAGTAGCCACAAAGGATCTATCCTGCATAAGGGAAGATTTGGATAACATACTGCGCTGAAACAACCTTGGTATCCTCAAGTGGATAATGACTGAGATATGGGATTTGTTGAGCTAGTTGGGTCAAACTAGATAGTTGTCATAAGGGTTCCTATGTGTTTATTATTTACTAGGGGCCAGATGTCCCAATATTTTGGAAAGCAATTACCTAATTGCAATTTTGTTCGAATCACAATTAGGCAATCGCTATCTGAATGCATGAAACTCCACGAGTTTAATTTAGCATTTCCCAATGGCTCGCAAATCAACCTACCTAATTAGTATCCATAAGGAAGATTGCAATTTGCGACCCATTAGGAAATGCTAAAATCGCAGCAATGGTGGCCTGGTGGTCTGAGCAGACCACCATGTCTGTGATTGCTTTTAAATAATGCAATCTTTTTTTTTTTTTAAGTGCAGCCCGTTTTCCCTAAGGGAAACAGGATGCTTTTAAAAAAGAAAAAAATAAACTTTTTTTTTTCATTTTTTAAAAGTAGGCAATGGTCCGTGGGACCACTGCCTGCTCTTAAAAAAAATTTCACATACATTCACAAAGGGGAAGGGGTTCCTTGGTACTTGAAGTAGGTGGTAAAATGTGAATGTTTTGCAAATGCATTTTGATCACAAAACATTCCTTCATACCGCTGCGATTTGTTATTATGAAGGGACGTCCTTGACATGCCCCTTCCTTATACTGAATTGGTATGGAGTCGCAATTCCAAATTCTGATTTGGTTACATGTTAGCGAATCGCAAATTGGAATTCATACATACCAGAATGCATTATTGAGGTCGCAAAAAGCCTGACCGGGCCAATTACAACTGCAAAAATGCCTGATACATCTGGCCCTAGGTTATTAATAAGGCTTCCCATTGTTGGCAAAGGGCACCTTAGAGTGGTGTTCACACTTCGCTTGGCATTCTATTCTCACCTGGTGGTCAAAGCTAGGAAATGAAGGGCTGCATATCAAGTTGAGCTTATGCAAGTAAGATGCCCCTTTGAGTTTAATGGGTTGGAGTATGCAGGGGGGGTGGGTTACAAAGGTGGAAAAGGGAGGGAAGGTGGCGGTGGGTTGGGTTGGGGGGGTTTATGGTGACAATAGTCAAAGCTGTCAGATGGTGAGTGAGTGAGTGAAGATGTTTTTCCTCTATTTTCTATTGATGAGCTGTGCAAATAGCAAATGTCACTTACATGAGGAGAGAATATTAGGTTCGAATGTGAATTAATTACAGTCCCTCTCCAAAATTTGTAAGATTAGATGTGAGGTTTTGCTTCTGAGGCCAGAAATAGTTTATCTTCAGGAAACGCACTAGACTAGAATGGACTCTAGTGAGTTGGAGGTATTAGGCTATAAGTTCATTTGTGCACTTTGATATGATAAATGAACCGAGGGAGTCGGCAACTTAGTGCATGGCATTTTGTTTTGGACCTGTCACTGCTAATTACCCCAGATATTACAGCACTCCTTACTACCTTTATAACGTCAGTAAAAATGTCAATGAAACCTTAGAATTCAAATTCAACATTGTGCATGGCAGGGGTGTGAGTTATAGTTATCTTAAGCTATGAGTTATAGTTACTTGATATAACTCTTACTCTACCTGCTGAATTTCTCTGGTTTTGTGTGAGTAAATTCAGAACCTAACTATAACGTCCCTCTAACCTTTGTTTTTATATATATATATATATATATATATATATATATATATATATATATATATATATATATATATATATATATATATATATATAATATAAATATTTTACCTACTGGTGGTTGCAAGTACATAGTTATAGTTAGGCTCATGTTTCCATAGAAACAGCATTTTTTGATATGCCTATATTTCTGGTGTTTTTGAAGGATCTTCACCCAATTATAAAAAAAAATGTTCCAGTGATTCTTGTTACACATGGCAAGTTTCGGGGTGATCCGTCAAGCGGGGGCTGAGAAAAAGAGGTATTAAAAAAACATATGCTTCCCATGTTAATTTCATAGGAGTTTTGAACACGACTGCAGCCCGACCGCTGGACGGAATTACATTGAATTTGGTAGAAATCTAGATTTTGTTTCGCAGATTGCACTTCATGTGTAAATCATTAAGAAGTGTATGAGAAATTAAAGAAAATCCAAATTTGTATGTGTGAGGTCCCAAATAATTTCTGAATATTCATGAATTATCGCACAAATACAAGCGCTGTAATTGGTTGGCCATAACCTGAACAAAAAGTTGCAGCCACTATTTTAATGTCCCTGGACACGGTCCCTAAGGCTGAAAAACAAAATGAAAAGTAGCATAAGCGGTCAGAGTGGGTGTACCCTGACTTCCGGGGTGTGATATAGGGGTGTTTGAGGGTCAAATTGTGGTTTTAAAATGTTTTTTCTTCACCATGCGTCATATTCGCAAATACTTAGATATTTAGAAAGAATAGAGAATATTTGAGAATAGTTGTGAACTTTTGGTAATAAGCACAAAAAAAACCTTCACAGACTCATTCATACACTGATGCATTCACTCATACATCCACTCAGAGACTCATGCGCCCATTCACACACCCCCTCAGAAACTCATGCACCCACTCAGACCCACTAATAGACTCACACACCCACTTTCAGACCCACTCAGAGACTCATGCACTCACTAATCCACTGACAGAGACAGGCCTTGTGGCTAATCCCCACTGCGCACTACCAAAGGCTGTGTGCGCCACATGGTTGGTTGGTTATAAGGGCCTGGCCGTAGGGCAGGCCCTGCAGCCAACCCCATCGTGCACTGCCGAAGGCCATGTGTGGCAGTGGTTGGATAAACGTATAGTAATTCAAATTACTTTACGTTAAAAAAACATAGAAATTCACTGAAAAAACAAAGATGAGAGGGACGCTATAATTAGGTTCTGAATTTACTCATACCAAACAATAGAAATTCAGCAGTTATAGTTAGAGTTATTTCAAGCAAATATAACTCATGCCCCACATTAACTACAACTCGGGCCTTTGCCATGCACAGCTAATTGCTCCGCATATTGTATCATTAATGACACCTTCAATGACATCTTTGATATTATCACTCAACATTTGCTACAAAATTATTGATGAGAAAACTGTGCATGGAGAGAGCATGAGTTATGATAACCTTAAGGCACGAGTTATAATTACTTGAAATAACTCTAACTATAACTGCTGAATTTCTATTGTTTTCCATGAGTGAATGCTATAAATTGTAAACAAACAAATGGCGCTTAACAGGTTGATGAAGGCAGACATGCCGAAACGCTTTCTTGTGGAAAGTGTTAAATAAACAGTATTCATTTATTCGCCTTGGAGTGCCGATCTTCTTTGAGTAAGGAAGAGAGTTTTGTTATATAGACGCGGTGGCGTGGGTCAGTAATCGGGCACCACGCCGTACAAGTGTTTATATATATATATATATATATATATATATATATATGTATGTTTTTTTTTTAGAAATGGGGTCTTTGGTTGGCAGTCAGGTTCCCCTCTGTCCAAGCAAGGACCCTCACACTAGTCAGGATAAAGGAGAATCAGCCTCAGCTAACCCCCACTCACCCTTGGTAGCTTGTCACGAGCAGGCAGGCTTATCGTCAGAGTTATAGGTGTAAAGTATTTGTACCAACACACACATTAACTTAATCAAAACACTACAAATGACACAACACATGTTTAGAAAAGTAGGAAATATTTATCTAAACAAAACAAGACCAAAACGACAAAAAATCTAACAAACACATGTCAAGATATTAATTTTAAAAGCAAGAGTCTTAAATCTTTTTGTAAACAGTAAAAACATGGTTAGCATTGAAAAGTACCTGGGTAGCGTCAAAATAACATGCAAAGGCGAGTGTGCGTCGAAAAAGGTAAACGGTGTGTCGATTTGTCACCCGCGATACCATGCGTCGTTTCTCCTTCTCTGGTCAGGTCGCCATGCGTCGTTTTTCCTCTTCGCAGGAGAGTGATGCTTCGATCCAGGCAGCACTTGGGTCCGGCAGGCGCTACATAATTTTTCCGCGCCCAGCAAGGTTTGTGTCAAAAGTCCTACCACACGGCATTAGGAAAATCGCGCTATGTGGGTTGCGATGTTACCAGCCTCGGTTAGCGATGCGGCATGTCGTTTCTCCATCCGGGAGCATCGATCTTCCAGCCGTGCTGCAGGCGGTGCGTCAATTTCAGCTGCAAAGCGGGTGGCGCGTCGTTATTCAACTCGGAGGTTGCGTCGGAAACTTCCCCGCAAGGTGGTCTGTGGGTGAATTTTCAATCTTGGCCTGCCAGCTTCACCTGTCAAGGCCACAAGAACTGGATAGGGCACTACTTGGCAGGGCAGGAGTCTCAGCAGTGAGTCCAGGTGCTGGCAGGGGAAGTCTTTGATGGCCCTGAGACTTCAACAACAGAACACAAGCTCAGGACAAGCCCTTGGAGATTTCTTCACAAGCAGGAATGCACAACAAAGTCCAGTCTTTGTCCCCTTTCACCAGGCACAAGCAGCAACTGCAGGATAGCTCCACAAAGCACAGTCACAGACAGGCCAGCACTTCTCCTCATCTCTTCAGCTCTTCTCCAGGCAGAAGTTCCTCTTGATGTGCAGAAGTGATCTAAAGTCTGTGGTTTTGGGTGCTCTTCTTATACCCATTTTGGCCTTTGAAGTAGGCTTACTTCAAGTGAAAGTTTCCCTTGTTTGTGAAATCCTGCCTTGCCCAGGCCAAGTCCCAGACACACACCAGGAGGTTGGAGACTACAATGCGTGAGGCCAGGCACAGCCCTTTCAGGTGTGAGTGTCCACTCCTCCCCTCCCTCCTAGCACAGATGGCTCATCAGGATATGCAGGCTACACCTCAGCTCCCTTCGTGTCATTGTCTAGAGAGAGGTGCAAACAGCCCAACTGTCAAACTATCCCAGACAGGGAATCAACAAACAGGGAGAGTCACAGAATGGTTTAAGCAAGAACATGCCCAGTTTCTAAAAGTGGCATTTTCAAACACACAATCTTAAAACCAACTTTACTAAAAGATGTATTTTTAAATTGTGAGTTCAGAGACCCCTAACTCCACATATCTATCCACTCCCACAGGGAATCTACGCTTTATTCATATTTAAAGGCAGCCCCCATGTTAACCTATGCGCGGGATACGCCTTGCAACAGTGAAAACTGAATTTAGCAGTATTTCAATGTTAGGACATATAAAACACATTAGTATGTGTCCTACCTTAAATATACACTGCACCCTGCCCATGGGACTACGTAGGGCCTACCTTAGGGGTGTCCTACATGTAAGAAAAGGGAAGGTTTAGGCCTGGCAAGTGGGTACACATGTCAAGTAGAATTGGCAGGTTAGAACTGCACACACAGACACTGAAGTAGCAGCTCTGAGACATGATTACAGGGCTACTATTGTGCGTGGCACAACCAGTGCTGCAGGCCCACTAGTAGCATTTGATTTACAGGCAAGGGGCACCTCTAGTGCACTGTACTAGGGACTTACCAGTAAATCAAATATACCAGTTATGGAAATCCAAATAACCATATAATTTACAAAGTGAGCATAAGCACTTTAGCACTGGTTAGCAGTGATAAAGTGCTCAGAGTTCAAAAGCCAACAACAAAAGGTCAGAAAAAAAGGAGGAAGGAGGCAAAAAGATTGGGGATGACCCTGTGTAAGGGAGAAAGTCCAACACGACCCCTTACCAGCCTAAAACCAGGGAAGACCAATCAATACCTTGACGGACTTCCTTGATTGGGGCGATAGAACAGGGACCCAGGCCCACAACAGCAGGGGCATGTTGCAGTTCTACGCCTTCCTGACTCCAGCTGGATCCTTCTGCCCATACTCTCAGGGCCCACTAAGCTAACTCATGGGGAACCCTTCCCCTCATCTACAGATGCTCTCTGTGCAGCACCTAACTTTACTTTGCTCACAGATGTATCCAAGGGGGCAGATAGCACCACCATGGCCAACACAGTGATGTTGCCCACTCCACTCCCCAGTTGTGACTCTTGTTCCCCCCAAGGGTCATCTCTGTCCACCAGGACAGCAAGTCACAGTGGTCACTGACAGCTGTCAGGGATGAGAGCCAGGCCCCAGGCCTATCAAGGCTCTCCAACCACTGTGACTGTGGAGAGTGGGGGCGGTAGCCCCAGGTGCATGGCACCCTTTGACCACTCTCCCTTCCACCAGGTCACGGATGACAGCCAGAACCTGGTCCTCCCCTCTGAGGCTCTGTACCCTCCCTCTAGGAGTGGCAGCCCAGAGTCTAGAATTGTCAGGTTGCTTGTAGAAGCAGTCCTTTACAATTCTCCCACCAGTGCAGGAATGTTAACCTGCAACTGGTCCTCCAACCTGGGGTCTGGACCTTCAGGTTGGACCAGTGCCAGGGGTGAGGCTTCCCTCCCCATGCCCTCCCTTCTGGGGTCCTACACCCCCTAACTAGGAGTGACCTCCCAGTAGACAACACGGTAGGGGCACTGTTAGCAGTAGCCCATCCCTCCAGTTCAAACTGACCCAGACAGGGAATCCACAAACAGGCAGAGTCACAGAATGGTTTAAGCAAGAAAAGGCCCACTTTCTAAAAATGGCATTTTCAAACACACAATCTTAAAACCAACTTTACTAAAAGATGTATTTTTAAATTGTGAGTTCAGAGACCCCTAACTCCACATGTCTGTCCTCTCCCAAAGGGAATCTACGCTTTAATCAAATTAAAAGGCAGCCCCCATGTTAACCTATGAGAGGGATAGGCCTTGCAACAGTGAAAACCGAATTTAGCAGTATTTCACTGTTAGGACATACAAAGCACATTAGTATATGTACTACCTTAAACATACAGTGCACCCTGCCCATCGGGCTACATAGGGCCTACCTTAGGGGTGTCCTACATGTAAGAAAAGGGAAGGTTTAGGCCTGGCAAGTGGGTACACTTGCCAAGTCGAATTGGCAGGTTAGAACTGTACACACAGACACTGCATTGGCAAGTCTGAGACATGATTCCACGGCTTCTATTGTGGGTGGCACATTCAGTCCTGCAGCCCCACTAGTAGCATTTGATTTACAGGCCCTGGGCACCTCTAGTGCACTGTACTAGGGACTTACCAGTAAATCAAATATGCCAATTACGGAAATCCAATCAACCATACAATTTACACAGAAAGCATTTGCGCTTTAGCTCTGGTTAGCAATGGTAAAGTGCTCAGAGTTCAAAAGCCAACAACAGGTCAGAAAAAATAGGAGGCTGGAGGCAAAAAGATTGGGGATGACCCTGCGTAATGGAAAAAGTCCAATGTGTATATATATATATATATATATTTATATATATATATATATATTATTCGCTAAAAAACTAAAGCTTACAATAGGTTTCATGGTTAATTTTAGAAATACAAAACCAGCAAAGTTCAGCAGTTATAGATACCTGAGCGAGCTACTACTTATGCCCCCACAATGAACTGCTTATGACCTCACATATTACATCACTCATGACATCCTCAGTGACATCACTGATGACATCTCAAATGGCATCACTCATGACATCACTGATGACATCATTCCTAAGTGTTAGTAGTTCTATGGATGTGTGCCTGGTTGTGAGGAGGTCTATGGGAGACCATGTAATTGAGTCAGTTAATGTATGGGAGACTGAGTAGATGTGTAGTTATCTGTAAGGGTGAATGAATGAGTTTGTGGGTGGCTGAATTGATTGAGTCTCTGGTGGTGTGGGTAGCTGAACAACTGAATGAGTGCATGAGTGCTTGAATGGATGAGTGACAGAGTGTGTTTCTGATTGAATTAGTGAATGATTGGGTGAGTCAGTGAGTGTTTGTGTGAGTGAATAGGTGGACCAATGTCTTGATACAGATGTCCATTGATGTCGGATAACGTTTATGACAGGGTGAGTGGCTCAGTGAGTAGCTGTATTGGTGATTGAGTGGGTGTGTGAGTGACTGCATGAGTGAGTTAGTGGCTATGTGAGTGGTAGTATGGGGGAGTAAGTGGGCATGTTAGTGACTGTATTTATGAGTGAGTGGCTGAGTGAGTGACAGTATGAGTGAGTGGGTTGGTGTGTGAGATTTTATACAGAAGTGGGAGACTGTGCTAGTCATTGTATAGGAGAGTAAGTGGATGTCTGAGTAAGTGTATGAGGGAGTGACTTGGTGTTTTAGTAGCTGTATGGGTGAGTGAGTAGACATGTAAGTGCGTGTAGAGGTGAGTGACTGGGTTAGTTAGTTGGTGTATGACTGAGTTATTTGGTGTATGGCTGAGTGAATTTGAATAGAGATGTGTGTTTAGCTGATTAATTAGTGGTTTATGTCACTGCATAGCTGGGTGTGTGGGTGTGTGACTGTATGGGTAAGTGAGGGAGTATGTCAGTGATTTATGGGGTTGGTTCAGTTTTACGTGACTTTCATATTTGTGAATTGTTCTGAAAAGTGGCTTTTTGTAGGTGAGTGGGTGTGTGAGTTGCTATATAAGTGTTTGAATCAGTGATAGAAGGGTTAGTGGGTTGTTGTTTTAGTGGCTGTGTGAATGAGTGAGTAGTATTGTGTCAGTAGTGTTGTGCATCCATGAATGAGAATGTGTGTACTTGTTTGTGTGGATGTCAGATTGTATGAGGTATCAGTGCATGTGTTAGCATTTTTTGAGGATGTTATAATCAATAATGTCATCAGTGATGTAATTTGAAATGTCATGAGTGATGTCATCAGTGACATCACTGACAATGTTATGAGTGATATAATATGTGAGGTCATAAGCATTGCATTGCGGGGGAGTAAGTTATTGTTAGCTCATGTAACTATAACTGCCGAATTTCACTGGTTCTGTATGTCTGAAATGTGACATAACCATAAGGTTGTTGCAACCTTTGGTTTTTTTCGGGAATTTCTAATGTTTTTTTAAATTCTATTTCCTAACTATTACGTCCATGTAGCCTTTGTTTTTTTTCTGTTAATTTCTATGTTTTTTTAAACCAATTTCCTAACTATAACGTCCCTGGGTCCTTTGGTTTTTTTTTCAGTGAATTTCTACATTTTTTAGTTCTATTTTCTAACTATAACATCACTGTAATATTTGGTGTTTTAAGTAAATTTCCAGTTTTTTTTTTTAAGTTCTATTTCCTAACTATAGCGTCCCTGCAATTGTTGTGTTTTTTTTTGGGGTGAATTTCTAAAGTTTTCTTTAACATAATGTAATCGAATGACATTATGATAATCAAACTAGTATACAGATTCTATCTAGTGTGTTGTAGCAATGGAAAGAGCTTAAATATTTTTAAACATTTTTATTATAAGTGTATATATATATATATATATATATATATATATATATATATATATATATATATGTATATATATATTAGAGATTTTTTTTTAAACATTTTGGAAGTCGTGTTCCCATCGTGAACTCATGTGATGGGTATGTGACTCCGCAGTACTTTGGCTTGTACAAAAAAACTATATACACTGTTTCAACATTTACATTTTAAGCACGTGTTTACTAACAACATTATAAATATATTAGGAAAGTAAAGAAATTTCAGTTTTTCGATGGTTTTAGAGAAAACTGAGGAGTCGCGATGCCAAGGCGTATCTTGCCGGCACGTATTTCTGGAATTGTGGCAGGTTCACAACTCTTTGTAAAAAAAATGAAAATAACATAACACACTTCTAAAATTAGTTTAAGTAAAGAGGTTTACTAATAGTGATAAAAATAATACTGTTAAGAAAATTATTTATTTCTAAAGTTGTTTGAATGTACTTTATGGAACCAAGACTTGTACGCGATGGCACCACGTATGTGACATAGGAACAGTTGCTTCTGATGGGTGGAACACCTTTATATCAACAATAAAGAAAGGCCCCACCTCTTTTCCCACCATTTTGGGTGTGGCAGCACATGTTCCCACTTCCAATGGGAGGATTGCAGACTGGTTATGGCCTTCTTTCACTTTGGATTTTGGACAACACCAACAAAATGGCATCTCCTTCACAAAATGTGCCAGAGGAAGAACGGAACATCTTGGTGGAAGAAGAACAGGTGGCAAAGAAGAAAAGAAAGAGCACAGTGCGGTAGTTCTTCAGTATACGAGAGAGACAAAAAAAAGTAAATGCCTATAAAGCTACATGCAACATATGCCAGAAGGTGCTTTCAAGGTACAGTGAGAGGAAATATAACTGCGATAATTCTAGTATGTAAAAGCACCTTAGCAGTATGCATTCCATCGATTGGCAAGGGTGTAAATGAAGAGGCTAGAGACAGAAAAAGGAACATCATCTTCAAACAACCAGCTAGGAACATCATCCAGCACTGCTCATGTTTCCTCTGTGCCACCTACAATTCTAAAGTTTGCAAAAGTTGGTTTATCTTGCGCAAAATGCACTGCTATTCTAAGTGTAGGAGAGCAAGCAGTCCCCACACTTGTGCAAAGGATAAATGCACATAAAAGTTGATTTTTTCCCCCAATTTAGATATTTCAGCTTATGTGTTTTTTTCCTACTTGTCATTGCAAGATATGTTCTTTTTTCTAAAAGGAAAAACCCAAACACCCCAAAAAATTCCAAAGTTGTTTAAAAAGTCCAAAAACATTTGAAAAACACAAAAAACACATAGTTCTTGGTAGAACCATCTTTTTTACTTTAAATAAGGGTGAGTGACTGGATGATTAAGTGTCTGTATGTTTAAGTGAATGGCTGTGTGAGTGGGTATATGGGTGAGTGCATGTATGAGTAGATGTATGGGTGAGTGAATGGGTTCATGAGTGGCTGTATGGGTGAGTGACTGGGTGCAAGAGCATCTCCATGAGTGAGTGAGTGGGTGCATGATGGCTATATAAATGTCTGTTAGTCATAACTGGATGTATGGGTGAGTGAATGGGTGCATGAGTGGCTGTATGCGTGAATTACTGGATGTATGAGTGGCTGTATGGTTGAGTGAATGGGTGCATGATTGGCTGTATGGGTGAGTGAATGGGTGCATAAGTGACTGTATGGGTGGGTGAATGGGTGTGTAAGTGGCTGTATGGGTGAGTGAATGGGTGCATGAGTGACTATGTGGGTGAGTGATTGGGTGTGTGACTGGGTCTATGGCTGAGTGACTCGGTGCATGAGTGACTGTAGGGGTAGGAGAATGGGTGCATGAGTGCCTGTATGGATGACTGACTCAGCGCATGAGTAACTGTATGAGTAGGAGAATGGGTGCATGTGTGCCTGTATGGGTGACTGACTGGGTCTGTGAGTGACTGTATGGGTGAGTGACTGGGTGCATGAGTGGCTGTATGGGTAAGTGAATGGGTGCACAAGTGACTGTATGGATGAGTGACTAGGTGCAAGAGTGGATGTATGGGTGAGTCGCTGGGTGCATGAGTGGCTGTATGGGTGAGTGAATGTGTGCATGAGTGACTGTATGGGTGATTGTCTGGGAATGTGACTGCCTGTATGCATATTTACAAGCCACATGGACCTCCTTGTGCCACATTATCATCTTTTGTTTATGAGAATGAGGCGTAGGGTAGGCATTTCCAATGCACCATATTTACAAAGTGGCACAATTCTTGCATTACACCACTTTGTAACCCCTTAACCACATTATGCCTGCACCAGGCATAATGTATGCAAGGGGGGCATTCCGACGCTAGGAGGCCCCAAAAAATGTTGCAATTAAGTTTACATCATTTTACTAGGCCATTTTTTGCATCATTTCTAACGCCTGATCAGAGCAGGCATTAAAATGACACACCCATTATATCCAATTGGCCTCCCTGTGCTTTGCTGCACTAACGTCAAAATGTTTGACGCTAGTGTAGCAAAGCTGCACAGTAGTGTAAAAATGTTAATGCTATTGTACTAACGACTGTCATGGAGTGCCATATTACAAATACAGTGCAACCATGGTATCCTTGGGTAGGAGTACACAAGAAGAGTGGTGCATCATTTATGATGCACCACTTTCTTGTAAATATGTACCTCTGTTTCTTGTAGTTGAATGACCAAAAGTTAATCAGACAATTCCTTTTTATTCATAAAACAAACTTGCTGAACTCAATCTCTCACATGCTTCATAGGACTCCATTTCTTTATGGGAAAACATTTTCAAGCAGAAAGAATACAATTTCTTGCTAAGTGCCTTTTCTGCAGAAATCTCCTCCCACATCTCCTTCATTTCAGTTTTTTCTGATTTTGTGATGTGCGATGCAACATACTGAGACACAGCAATGGAGTTATCTGCAACAAATTGAATGTCCATGTTAGCATTCCACATTTTTAAAATCGCAGGATTGTAGTCATTCATATATTTGAAATCTTCACTTCTTTTTAAGTTAAATGTTTTCTTGGGCGATTTCCATCTTAGTCCATGTTCCACTGAAGACAAAAAGTTGTTTACTCTTCCTTTTGAGATGATAAGTCTTGGAAATCCAAGTGGACATCTTGTATAATAATTTTATTTGGATCTCTATGTACAACAATAGTACTTCACACATCTATGTGTTTGAAAATGCAAAATGTGTTCTCTGAGACCTTTTTCACCACTCTGTTTTAGTATAGCACAAAATACAACACGGACTCATCACTTTAGGCTTCAAATTTATCCATAGTAGCACATGAATGTGAGGAGTACCTCTTGCCTGGTACTCTTTCTGCCACAAGAATCACTTACTTCTCCAATAGGAGGATTGCTTTTGTTGCAGATGAAAGCAAGCATGGCATGGAACCTGTGGTTGAAATTCCTACAAACTTTAGCAGTATCTAATGAGCACAGTCTCCAGCAGTCTTCAAATTGGTATCTTTTAGATTAGAGTTTGCTTCTCTCAAGAAGATCATCTCATGCATACTCTGCGGAACTCAATGTCAAAAGCCAGGTTGGTGGTCTTGGGTTTCTCAGCATACAATTCAGTTCCCCATGATGATGGTACCAGAATTCATTGCTGCCATGTTGGCATTCCATTAAATTAATCAAGTTGTGTTTTAAGTTTTCACCCTTTTCTGGCACTTTGTTAACAAAATCTCGTACAGACATTTTTTGAAGATGAACTCCTGTTTTAAAATGTGACTCACTGCATATGAAAATACAGACTAGTCACTCTCAATAGGAAGGTGAAATATTTATGGGATACATTCTCTGAATCTTGAATCCTCTGAATATAAACGTGTTGATCGGTATTCAGCTGCTGGTATTTGTATGGGTCGGTCATCATTACAACCTTGTACTCCAGTGGGAAACGAGTGGGAGAAACATTGAGCTTTTAAACTCCTTTTCCAACACTTATATAAGCTCCTTTTGCTTGCTTCAACCTGAAAGAGGTATAAATCATCACCAATGACTTCTTTATAATGTATGGGGCGGTCGCTGCAGTGCTCATACATTTTTTTCTGATCAGGCTGGATGTACTTTTTCTATTTGTCCACTTGGTAGTGGTCTGACATCATCATCAACATTTGAAATGTCAGGCTCAACATTAACATTTGTGTAATAAACATTATTTTGTACCAGGTATAATGCTACTTGTTTAACTTTATTAACATCAACCAACTCTTGCCAAATTGTGTTTGTTCTGAGTTGGTACACCCTTTACCAGGATAATATGTGGTTCTTCGTTGTCTTTGTTTATTCCTACAATTTCAGCATGTTTTTTAAAGTCTAATGGCAAATGCACTACACTTCCTTTAAAGCCTTTCAATAACTCTATTGGATGCATTCTACCTATGTTTGGTTCCAATCATATAATCGCTTGAAATGGATGTACATATTGCATAAGGGTAGATTTGTATACATTTAAGTCTTGTAGTGGTTCTGGAATACTCACAAGTTCTAACCTATTGTACACTGCTCTAGCTGGTGTTTTCTCATCCTCTAACTTATCATAGCAGTGCTTACATATAACTTGCAGAGTGGACAAGTCAAAACGTTCCTGTGCAAATAAATAAGCAGCAAAATCTTGCTACTTTTCTCTGCTTTCCCCTTCAGTTTTGGAAAATATGTCTACATTCACATTTGACTTTTATAGTGAGTGTGTCTACAGCAAATTAAGATATAGTTTGGCTTTTCAAAAGAAGTTGAATTAAACTTCAGAATCTCTTCTGCAAACTTCTCAGTAACAACACCTGTGCTCTCGTCTTCAAAACCAGTACTTACCAATTCCTCATTCTCCCTAGAATCTTCTTCAGGACAAAAGAACCAAAACTGCACATCCTCACAAACTTTTTCTACCTCTTGATGGTACAATGCAAAAGTACTCTAGTCATCTCTCCTAAACATAGCCATGGAGTCTTCACATAGAAAAGTCTCCTAACTAAGTTTCATATTTTGAATGGTGAACTGCCAACATTATAAAGTAATGAAAGGTGCTTTGGCACACTTTCTTGGATAAACATGCTAATTGGTATGCTTTCTTACTTTACATGGATATAATCCTTACAAAACTGAATATCGTCCATCTTCTACATGGAAAGTCACCTACAAACGTTTGTAATAAATCAATAGATTGCTGACGAATATTACAAATACTACAACAATTCAATTTGTAAACAGAGCCCTGTCTATGCCTTCCCTGAACCTCATCAGCTATCATCTCTTCCATATTTCTAGGAACAATCTCCTCTTTTTTAAAAGGCTCCTATCCTTAACCTCATAACATCGACCAGTTGAATCAACTGCATGTACTAATGTGTTATCTTGAAAATAGCTTTCTTTATTAAAGAAGGGCTCTGTACTTGATATATGTTTCCATTCCCCACTAAACATTTTACACAAAAATTTGTTTTATTACAAATTATTTTTCTTAAGCTGCATCCCCATGTTCTTATTCTATTAATAATCAAAATGAAAATCTTCTTCTTGAAGGAAAACGCCTTATCAACTACAGCCTCAGCACATTTTTTGTTTCACTAATTTTCTTCTCCTTCTCTATCTTTTCATAATTATAATGAGATTCTATATTACCCCGGCATGAGACATTCTCACACTAATTTCTTTGAACTGTTCCTGCTGTTTGGCTGAGCTTTTGGCTTCCTTCTTTGTTGTCTTGGTTGTAGTCTGACACTTTTTTTATTTTCTGTGACTGATTTACAAGTGTCATTTTTGTATTCTTCAATTTGCAAACACTTCAGTTCCCCACAAACAGTTTTAAATTTTCTTCATTTTCTTACCAGTAGCTCCTTTTTGTTTAGTAGCATTGTCCACGTTATACTTGTTTTTCCTGACTTGCAGCTAGGTGATATCATTTCCTCACACACTTTCTTTCTTTTTTTTTTTCATTGGCATTTTCAGTATGTCTTGTAATATAGGAATAGCTCTCTAAAATACAGAAGAAACGAAAATGTATACTTTCTCATCATATAATACTCAACTTTATATTATAACCATATCAATGTAATAAAAAAAATGCACCACTGCGTTGTCACACTCTACATGTCTTAGTTTTCTGTTTAAATAACAGCACACCTCTCTTTGTCATCAAATATGGTATAGTGGGTATCAATGTATTCTTCAGCATCTTCTCACGTACATTAGTGTTTCTCTAGGTATATTAGTCTATAACTGTACCATGGGCATGTGAGCATATGTATAAATATATACCTTGGAGTCTAATTGCATATATAAATATATGCATCCTTGTTTAACTTTTTGAGTTAGATTGTAAGTGGGTACATCACTGTATTTATAAGTTTATTATTATATGTGCTGGTGTGTACATAATCCTATAAATAGGGCCTGATTACGACCTTGGAGGGGGGTTTACTCCTTCATAAATGTGACAGATATCCCGTGCACTATATTACAAGTTCTATTATATCCTATCAAACTTGTGATACGGCAGGCAGGATATCCGTCACATTTGTGATGGAGTAATCCCCTCCGCCAAGGTCGAAATTAGGCCCATAGTGTTTTACTGAATCCATCAGACTCTTATTATGCTGAAGCCATATGAATATAATAAATTCCCAGATTTAGAAATCACCAAAAAAATCAAATTCCAACACCAACCTTTTTACATTTAGTTTGTTATTTACATTTAATTGACCCAGCTTTTCTTCTTTCCATCTCAGCTGAATTCTGCGGCACACAAAGAAATAGGAGAATGCCTCTCATTGTTGCTTTTCTCCAGGATGGTATCATTTTCTCCACAAATAAACAATCCTCCAAAGGGGGATAGCCATGCACCATGCTGAAAAAGTACCTGCATTATGTCTAGCCAGGAATTTCAGCATCATTGCAAAGATAAAGTACAGAAATGCACTCTATCTTTTACATATGGTACAACACTTGCTACACTGCTTTGCAGTTTAGGCCTTATAAATAAAGCCTTAAATGTTGTTCATTATAGGCACATACTATCCTTCCTATGGCTAATGTACATCCTAGTACAGATATAACCTCTATGTACGTAAAAAGGAGCTATGAGCATTTTCAGTGTTTTCAAATACCAACTCAACTTGCAAATTCAAGCACACACAAAAAATATTTAGCACTATATTAAAAGCATGGTGGTAAATCTTGTACTTTCATTCTATAAAATAATACAAACATTAATATATTTGAAAATAAAATTATCAAAATCTCTCTGCCTACACCCGACTTAAAATACTTTTATGTATATCATATACACTTATATCACTTTTATTTAAAAACACAGCTTAGTTTAAAAAGAATACTGTAATTCACATACATGTTTATATATTTTCTTCATAGATTAAATTATGTCACAATATCACTTCTAGTTTTTTTTTTGTAACAATGAAAACTCAGAATAACAATGGTTGCCCACTCTTAGACCAATCAATCAGTAATGGCAAACTGCTGACCTTTACTCTCACTGATACCGTCCTATTTAACCAATCACAAACTGTGTTCCATCTTTTCTTTATGTTATGCCACATCTACATGGTTAGTGGCTGTTAACACTTTCTTGTCTTCTCCGTCACGGTCTCCAGTGCGGCACCACTATATAATGTTTAGATGGAGTCGCGACTCCAGTCGGGGTATAAAAATATATTTCCCATTCCTTTTTTCCACAATTGTTTCAACATTTTAGATCCTGTAATATCAGTGAATTAGCAAAATGATTCCTTATACTTCTTTGCATAAGAAAGCATCTCTTATTTCAAAAAATGTATGTGTCCTTTAAGAGTTCACCTTCCTTCATCACCCTTTCACCTCCTTCAGAAAATTGTTTTATACTGTACTGTAGCAGTAGTTCAAAAGATTCCAGTTTTATTTCTTAGCAGCAGCCAAGCTTCAATGTGTGCCGTAGCATGTGTGTTATGAAAATACCAATCAGTGACTGTCTGACTAAATATTTTACACCCCAACCTTTTTTAATGTACCAATCTATATATAAAATGTCAATCAAAATTAAGGGACAGAATTAATAAAAGTGGTGCTGCACCGAGTGCAGTGCCAATTTCCTGGCACCCCTTAGCGTCCCCCTGCTTCCACCATGTGTGCACCTTATTTAAAATCCGGCACACCATGGCGCAGTGTAGGGGGCAATAGCATTCAAATTTTTTACGATGTTGATGTACTTTTCTGGGTTAGGGGCAAAATGTTGGCGCTAATCGTAGACAGTACATAGGGGCCCATTATAAATGCCAAAACAATGACGCGAAGAAATCTCTTAGATTTCTTTGCACCACTATTTTAGCCCCCCTAATGTGGGAATGTCCCTTGCATAGATTATGCCTGGGGCAGGCATAATGTGGTGCAAGGGGTTACAAAGTGGTACAATATATGTATTGCAATACTTTGTAAATCTGGCATGGCGTTTTTGCCATAATATCGCCACATTACCGTAAACAAATTACTCTAATGTGGTGCTTTTATGGTGCAAGGGGCTCTTAAATTTACATGTACGTTTTTTTAATCCACTGCTCCCTCCATTTTAACCACCTCACATTTAGAAAACTCCAACATTCAGCTGCAGCCGTCTCCTGGGTGCTACTGCTCCTTCCTTTCAAAATGTTCAGCGTGTGGATTTTAAGTCACAGCTATGTTTACTAGGCTCTTGAGTAGGCTAGAAAGAGTGGCATTAACAGGGACCTGAGTTTGCCAAATGTGGATATGACTTGGGTTGGCCAAAGAGGGTTAAAGAGGCACAGATTGCTTTAATTGGTTGAAATCATTAGAGATTGTCACCTCATAAGTATGCACTGTGGTGGAAATGACCTCGCACATTGACTGTGGTAGGACTGGAAATCCTAATAAACAAAACCTTTTGTTCAATTAATGCATCTTTTCCCTCACAATGCATTCGTGCTCTCTAACATATGCCAGAGGCAGAAATTGAACTGGTCTATTGAATTCTGTGTTGCGGATTCGCAAAGCAAAAGCATAAATGAAATGCATAACACCCAATATATTTTTCATATGTCTTTGTTTTCACTCTGCATGTACCACTACATTTCTGAATACCTCAGTGGAAGTATAATTGGGTATATTATTAGATGGTTGAGTGGGAAAGTGGATCTTTGGGTGGGTGTATGAGAGTATGAGTGGGTGTGTAAATAGCTGCATCAATGTGAGAGACTGTTAGTGCATCTCTAACTGCCTGAATAACTCTCCTAGTGCATGCGTAACTATGGCTGTCTGAATGTGTGTAAGTGTCTGAGTGGGTCTTTCAATTGTATCTGAGTGTCACTAGGTCTGTGACTGGTGCATGAGTGTGTCACTGAATTTTTGTGTGGGTAAATGAGTCACTGTATAGGTTTCTCAGTAGGTATATAAGAATATGTCTCTGTGTGTAAATGGGTTTGTGTGTGTCTGAGAGGGTCTGTGAGTGGGTGTGAGAGAGTGTGACTTGGTCTGTGTGTGGGTGTCTCAGAATCTGAATGGGTCTGTGAATTGGAGTATGAGTATCTGAATGGTTCTCTGAGTGGCTGTACCAGTGGCTGCTGTGGCCTGCACCTGGGTGTGTGAGTGTCTGAGTGTGTCTGTGACTGGGTACATGAAAGTGTGAGTGGGTCCGTAAGCGGTTTTGTGAGTGTCTGAGTGGGTCTGTGAGTGTGTGTGTGTGTGTGTGTGTCTGAGTGGGTCTGTGAGTGGGTATATCAGTGTCTCTGGGTCTGTGAGTGGGTGTTTAAGGGTGTGAATCAGACTGTGAGTGGGTGATTGAGTCTCTGAGTAGGTCATGAGTGAGTGTATGAGGGTCTCAGTGGGTCTCTGATTGGGTGTATAAGTGTGAGTGTCTGTGAGTGAGTACATGAGTGTGTGACTAGGTCTGTGAGTGTCTCAGTGGGTCTGTGAGTGGGTGTATGAGTGTCACTGGGTCTGCTAGTGGGAGCTTGAGGGTCTGAGTGGGTCTGTGACTGGGTGCGTAAGAGTCTCAGTGGGCCTGTGAGCAGTCAGTCTGTGAGTGTGTGCATGAGTGTGTGACTTGGCCTATGAATAGGTATCATAGGGCCAGATGTAGGTAGCCTTTTGGATGTCGCAAACTGCGAAAAACGCAGTTTGTGACGTGCAAAGGGCCAAACGCGATGCACAACCTCAAATTGCGAGTCGGTACCGACTCACAATTTGAGGCTGCGACTTGCAAATAGGAAGGGGTGTTCCCTTCCTATTTGCGACCGCATCGCCATGCTGAATTGCTTTGTGACCGCAAATGCGGTTGCAAACCAACTCGCAATTACCATCCACTTGAAGTGGATGGTAACTCATTCGCAAAAGGGAAGGGGTCCCTATGGGACCCCTTCCCCTTTGTGAATATCGTAAATAATGTTTTTTCAGAGCAGGCAGTGGTCCTAAGGACCACTGCCTACTCTGAAGAAAACTAAACCAAATGGTTTCAGAAGTTTTTCTTTTTGCAACTCATTGTCCTTTGAGGAAAACTGGCTGCAAAAAGAAGAAGAAAAAACTGCTTTATTAAAAAAGCAGTCACAGACATGGAGGTCTGCTGTCTCCAGCAGGCCACCATCCCTGTGAGTGCATGGACTCGCTATGGGGTTGCAAACTGCGACCCACCTCATTAATATTTATGAGGTGGGTCTTTGCGACCCCATAGCAAGTCTCAGAAGGTGTCTGAAACACCTTTCTGCATGCACTTTTGCGAGTTGCAATTTGCAAGTCGCTATGACTCGCAAATTGCAAGTCGCAAATTTTTACTTATCTACATCTGGCCCTAAGTGTCTGAGTGCATCTGTGAGTAGGCATGCATCTGTGAGTAGGTGTGTGAGTGTCTGAGTGCATCTTTCAGGGGGTGTATGAGTGTCACTGGGTCTGTGAGTGGGTGCATGAGAGTCTGAGTGGGTATGTGAGTGGGTGTGTGAGTGTCAGAGTGAGTCTGTGAATAGGTGTATGAGTGTCACTGGGTTTGCAAGTGGGTGCTTGTGTGTCAGAGTGGGTCAGTGAGTGGGTGTGCAAGTATCTGAGTGGGCCTGTCAGTGGCTGTATGAGCATCAATGGGTCTGTGAGTGGGTACATAAGAGTCAGAGTGGGTCTGTGAGTGGGGGTATAAGTGTTAGTGGGTTTGTGAGTAGGTGCATTGATGTGTGACTAGATCTCTAAGCGGGTATCTGAGTTTCTGAGTGGGTCTGTGAGTGTGCATGTGAGTGTCTGAGTGGGTCTATGAGTGGGTGTGTGAGTATATGAGTGGGTTTGTGAGTGGGTGTATAAGTGTCACTGGGTCTCTGACTAACTGCTTGAGGTTCTGAGTGGGTCTGTGAGAGGGTATTTAAGGGTCAAAGGGTCTGCAAGTGGATACATGAGTGTATGACTAGGTCTGTGAGTGGGTATCTAAGGGGCATATTTATACTTAGTTTGCACCGAATTAGCGTCTTTTTTTTAACTCTAATTCGGTGCAAAACTAACTCCATATTTATACTTTGGTGGTAGACCCGTCTAGCACCAAATTTATGGAGTTAAAGTCATTTTTTGGAAGAGGAAACCTATCTTGCCTTAATGAGATGCAAGGTAGGCGTTTCCGTGCAAAAAATGACTGTAAGGCCATAACACCATATTTATACTCCCGTGCAAAAATGGTGAACAGGAGGGAGGAGGGGTCAAGAAATGGTGCAAAGCTTGCTTTGCCCTGTTTTTTAACTCCTGGGTCAGGGCAGGCGTTAGGGGACCTGTGGGCCTATTTCCATGGTGGA
Source organism: Pleurodeles waltl (assembly GCF_031143425.1). Classification (NCBI taxonomy): domain Eukaryota; kingdom Metazoa; phylum Chordata; class Amphibia; order Caudata; family Salamandridae; genus Pleurodeles; species Pleurodeles waltl. The sequence goes on from NC_090439.1 coordinate 273,530,816, forward strand.
ACACCTTGGAATAAGCCCACAGGTGTCCTCACCAGGCCCCAGGGCACCCCTACCCACACCAGAGGAACTACGGAAGGATGGGGGACCCCATCCCAGGTAAGTACAGATAAGTACAGGTAAGTATTGCATTTTATTTTTTAAGTGCCATAAGGGGCCCTGTAATGGGCCACCATACATGGCACAGGATGCAATGGCCATGCCCAGGGACCCTTGTCCCCTATGCTGGCCAATGGGGTGGTGGGCATGACTCCTGCCTTTTTTAAGGCAAGACTCATGTGGCATGGTAGGTTTAGCACCATAAAATGACGCTAATCTGGTTAGAGTCATTATTTCACTCTAACCTGCCTAAAGTCATTTTTTGGTGCAAAAAACCCTTCTTCTATACCATCAGCCCCACCCGACTAAAGTCATTTTTTAAAACTCTAGCCTACCCTTTGAACCGGCTCTCACCATTCCATAAATATGGTGCCCGGATGGTGCACAGAAATGGTGCAAGGCGGTGCTAAACTTTTTGGTGCAAAACTGCTTTAGTGCAGTTTTGCACCAAAAAGTATAAATAAGGGCCTAAGGGCCACATGTAGCAAAGTTCCGATTTGTGACTCACAATTTGCGAGTCGCAAATCCGAATGTAGGGTAGTGTCCTTGACACTAATTGCGACTCGCAAGGGGGTCGCAAATGCCCACCTCATGAATATTCATGAGTTAGGTCGCAATTTACGACCCCCTTGGGAATGGCGGCCCTCACAGGGATGGTGGCCTGCTGGAGACAGCAGACCACCATGTCTGTGACTGCTTTTCAACAAAGCAGTTTTTTTTTTTTTTTTTTTTTTTTAATGCAGCCCGTTTTCCTTAAAGGAAAATGAGATGCATTACAAAAACAAAAAATGAAACATTTTTGTTTCATATTTTCAGGAGCAGGCAGTGGTCCATTGGACCACTGCCTGCTCTGAAAAAATATTTTCAGTGAGATTCACAAAGGGGAAGTGGTCCCAGGGGGACCCCTTTACGTTTGCGAATGTGTTAGCACCAGTGTGACACTGGTGGTAACTGCAATTGCTTTGTGACTGAGTTTGCGGTCACAAAACAATCCTACATCGCACTGCCAGTTGCAATTAGGAAGGGAACACCTCTTCCTAATTTGGAGTCGCAAACCCGTTTTGCGATTCGGTAACAATGTAACCGAATCGCAAAACTGCAAAAAAGGCAGATTCACTGTTTGTGAGGTGCAAAAAGCATTGTACATGTGGTCCTATGTGTCTGAGTGGGTCTGTGATTGTGTGATTGGGTTTGTGAGTGGTTGAGAGAGTGTCTGAGTGGGTCTGACAGTGTATATTTCAGTGAGTATGTGACTATATATATTTTTTCCTTTATCAGCAGGACTCCTGACCCCATTGCAACGTTACACTGGGGGGCCACGCTGAGCACCACAATGGAGTTGTGCCTCTATGACTGTCAAACAAAAGAGGGTTTTAACACTTTTAAACTCATAATGGGTATCTCACAAACCCATTTAATACCCTATGGTGTCAGGGTACCTCTACTCTGACCCCTTCTATTAATTTCTCAGTATAAATCCATCCCCCAGGACTGTTGCCAGTCGATAAAATGGTGGCTGCAATTTTCTCAAACAAATTTGCCAAAGTTATAGGCAAAGCAAAAAAACGCTCCGTCTATGTAAACTAAGCCCCAACCACTAGGTAACAGATAGAAAGATAGATAGATAGATAGATAGATAGATAGATAGATAGATAGATAGATAGATAGATAGATAGATAGATAGACAGATAGATAGATAAAAACCCAATGGCAGTCGCCACTGGGTAGTTGTAGTTAGGTCAGCACTGCAGCTGCATAGGAAAAGCGTATTTTTGCTGAACAGAATGACATCAAATTTGGCAGGAAGTTAGATCTTGGTCCACGGATTGTGCTTTTTGTGGTTTGATGGAAATCCATTCAGTAGTTTTTCGTGAAATGAAGGGTCACAATTAACTGTATATCTGGACAGCTGGGTCCGCAAGAGGCTCTAGAAACTCTCACCAGAGTACCAATTTAAAATTAGAGCTTTCTGTTAAGCCCAGGGAGCCTATTTCCCCTGGGCTATCTTGCTCCCATGGGTGTCAGGCTCTCGAAGAAGTGAATGATCTGATTGGCTGCCAACAACATAATAAAAATGTTCACAGGCAATACAGGACTCTGGGACTTAGTTGCGCCCCCGTCGTGCACAGGTATGTGATCAATAATTTTACTGCAATGTTACAGTGACTTTATCAACAATGTTATCAAAGATGTCATGAATGCTGTGATTTGTGGGTTAATTAGCAGTGCAATGTGAGGGTGTGAGTTATAGTTACCTTAGGGTACAAGTTATAGTTACCTTAGATAACTATAACTATAGCAGGTGAATTTCTACAGTTTTGTATGAGTAAATTCAGAACCTAACTATGACATCTCTATAACTTTTGTTTTTGTCAGTGAATCGCTAATGTTCTTTTAATTCTATTTCCTAACTATAAAGTCTCTGCAAACTTAGGTTTTTTCAGTGAATTGCTATTTTTAAAAAAAATTCAGTTTCCTAACTATAACATCACTGCAACCTTTGATTTTTTCAGTGAATTTCCATAGTTTTCTTAACGTATGGTTATTTTCACTACTATACTTTAACCAAACCACTGCCACGCACGACCTTCAGCCATGCATGGCAGTGGTTGGTCACAGGGACTGGCCCTCCTTAAAAGCATCCAACTTTGAACCATGCAAAGCCCTCACCTGTGCGCAGCAGGAATTGCCCACAAGGTCTGGCCTGCAGCCAATTGTTGCGGCCAACCCCCATAACCACCCAACCCTTCTGTGCACTCGGGGGGAGTTTGCTCCAGACTATCTCTCTAGTTGTGAGAATAGGTGCAAGAGGGCGTATCTGGGGGGAGAGTGGCCATAAGAGTCTTTGTCTTGGTATGAGAGTGTGTGTATCAGTGTCTTAGTGGGTGCATCAGTGTTTGTGCAGGTCTGTGAGTTGGTGCATGAGGGTGTCAGTGGGTATATGGGTGTGGGTGGTCTGTGAGTGAGTGCTTCAGTGTCTGAGTGGGTCTATGAGTGGGAGCATGAGGGTCTGAGTGGGGATGTGAGAGGATGCACAAGGGTCTAAGTGGTCTGCGAGTGGGTCCATGAGTGTCTGAGTAAGTCTGTGAGTGGGTGTGTAAGGATCTGAGTGGGTGTGTGAGTGGGAAAAAGATTAAGAGATTAAGAGAGAGAGAAAGAGTGAGAGAGAGATAGACAGTCTTTTAGGCTTCGATGGATGATATACTTAGAAAGAGATATTTTTGCACAAATTGAAAATAAAAATGTATTTGTCCATTAAAAATAGTGAGTTCACCTTTGAGTATGAGCCTTAAACACATCCAGTTGAAATAAAATGAGAGAAATGACCAGGAATACACCTGGACTCAAACGTTCAGTGTGAAGGTCTGTGACTTTCACACTTAAGCTATTCTTTATTTTAATATATTTTTTAGCCCTTTATGGGCTATATGGGACCATACGGTGAGTCTCAGGGCTTCCCCACACGGTCCCTGATCATTTTAGAAAAAAATATATTAGATGCCTTTCGTGGGCTATCTGGGACTGGCTTCCCCCTCCGTCCCATGCTCCAGCAAGCAGGCAGCTTCTTTTAATAGTAGCTCCCTGGTCGCTGGAGCAATGCTTTTATCTCTGTTCCCTGCATGCATACATGTGTGCAGGGAACAGAGATAAAAACTCTGCTTTATGACAGTGGGACCTGTTCGACAGCATTTTTCTCCACGGTGGTGCTGGTCCCAAGGGCAAGGTGGCACAGGTCCCCCTCATAAATCACAAGAATCGCCCCAGGGATGTGGGGGACCCCGGGGCTATGAGGGAGGCTGATCGGCCTCTCCCACACAATTGAAGTGTTTCGCCCCAGGGGTATGGTCATCCCCAAGGTGCCGGGGCTGTGGGCCACCCCTATATATCACATAAATTGTCCCCGGTATGTGGTGGTACCCTGGTCATAATTCAAAATTATGAATGATCCCAGGACCTAGGCCACCTGCGGGCTTATTAAAAAATAAGTGCAGGAGCCAACATTTTTTTTTTTTGCTGCAAATTCGTGAATATCATGAATCAACAGCAAATACGTATAAAAAATGTTTGTTCATTCTGGGGGGTCCCTCTGGGACCCCACAACCAGAGGTAAGGGTTCAGGATGTTTCTACCCCGGCCCATTTTCTTTTTTTCTGCATTCTTTTCTTAGACTCAGCTGAAGTCAAGTCCCAAGATGGCTGACAACACTTCCTGGTTTGAAGTGTTGCCAGCCAATGAGAGTTGTGCATTCCCATTCACGAGCTTATCTTTTTTCGTGAATACTTTGAGGCCATAGATATACAAATTTGGATTTCGCCAAATTTCTTAAAACCTACTGATTGGATTTACACCAAATAAGCAAAAGCACAATCTGTGCACTGAAAACTAGCTTTCTGATAAATTTGGTGTAATTCTGTCCAGTGGTTCAGGCTGTAGACGTGTCTAAATGTCCAATGAGAATTAACATCGGAAACACAACTTTTTTCACCCTCTATTTTTCTCAGCCCCTGCTTGACGGATCACCCCAAAACTTTCTGTGTGCAACAAGAATCACCACAACACTTTTTGGGGGAACATTTTGTTAAGAATCATCAAACAGTGCTAAAGATTTAGGGCAAGTAAAAAAAAGCTTTTTCTTGGGAAACATGGTTGTAACTATAACTACTTAGTGGCGATAGAAAGATATTCATATGATATTGATATACAAAGATATATATATATATATATTTACATATACATACACACACACATATATATATATATATATATATATACACACACATACTACATATATATAGTCGTATATATATATGCACACACAGACATGTAAATTTAAAACAATTTCAACTTTGTTTTTACTACAACCAGATTGCCTGTCTCATTTTCACATGATCTTTCCCTGCTGTTACCATGTAGCAAACAAAAAGCGAGACACACTAAATACAATTGTACGTCTAGTATTGATTTTAAGTAAATGTAGTGCCACTGTTTGTTGGGACAAGCCCAAGAGTCCACAAACAGGTACTAACCACATTCTTCTTTGCTTTACATAGAAATGGCAGAAAAACATGAAGTGTCCCTCCATTTCAAATGTTAATTGGCACATGGAGCATAAATCTACTAAGGGTACAGAGCTACTTTTTTGATCATTTGCATATAAAACTTTTCAAGCATAAAACTCAATGCCTAAATTTAATATACAGTTGTCTTGTCCGGGAAAACACTCAAGTACCAGTTCGCTTTTAGGGGCATATTTATACCCTGTTTGCACCAAATTAGCATCATTTTGTTTTACTCTAATTTGGTGTAAAACTAACTCCATATTTATACTATGGTGGTAGACCCATCTAGCTCCAAATTGATGGAGTTAAAGTCATTTTTTGGAAGTGGAAACCTACCTTGCCTTAAGGAGATGTTCCCGTGCAAAAAAGGGCTTTATGGCCTTAATGCCATATTTATACTCCCGTAAACAAATTGGGCACGGGAGGGAGGAGGGGTCAAAAAATGGTGCAAAGCTTGCTTTGCTCCATTTTGTAACACCTGGGTTAGGGCAGCCGTTAGAGGACCCGTAGGCCTATTTCCATGGTGGACCACCAGGGAATAAGCCCACAGGTGCCCTCTCCAGGCCCCAGGGACACCCCCACCCACGCCAGAGGGACAGCGGAGGATGGGGGACCCCATCCCAGGTAAGTACAGGTAAGTACAGATAAGTACAGGTAAGTATTTTATTTTATTTATTAAAGTGCCATAAGGGGCCTTGAATGCCCAGGGGACCCTGGTCCTCTCTGCTGGCCATTGGGGTGGTGTGCATGACTCCTGCCTTTTCTAAGGCAGGAGTCATGTGGCATGGTAGGTTAAGCGCCATAAAATTACGCTAATCTGGTTAGAGTCATTTTTTTTACTCTAACCTGCCTAAAGTAACGTTTTGGTGCAAAACCCCCTTCTTCCATACCGCCAGCCCCACCGGTCTAATGTCATATCTTTTCACGCTAGACTACCCTTTTCACCGGCTTGCACCATTCCATAAATATGGTGCCAGCTGGTGCACAGAAATGGTGCAAGCCGGTGCTAAACTTTTTGGTGTGAAACTGCTTTAGTGCAGTTTTGCACCAAAAAGTATAAATCAGGGCCTTAGAGTCCAGTAAGTGGTTACTGTGCTTCCTGGCAAAACTGACTGAAACCAGGACTCCTAAATGCGAGACCAATAACACGTTCTTAACAGATTCCCCTTCTCTCTGGTTACAGATCTGGGATTGGTCCACAATTTGTCCATCCCCGAGGTACTCATCCACGTTTTCACTGTATTGAGCCAAGGAATGATAAAGGCACGGTCCAGATGCAGTATTTCTTGCAAACACACCCTACATCGTGGCAGATTTTTGTTAAACCAACTTCTTCACCAAAATGAGGAAGGTGTTAACTTGATTTTGTCCTCTATGCTCTTCATGTCCATATCAAGGCATGATAGCAACATGGTTGAACTGTGTGCCAATTTTGCCAGCTATTTTAAAACTTTCTTCTGATCTCTAGTCATGTTTTCTGCTTTATTGCCACCCCGTAATTCAGCACAGTATAGTGCAGAACCCAGGGCCTTTTACTTATAAACATGCAATGCTGGTGAAGCATATATAGAGCCTTTTGAGATTAAATATTTTAGGATAGCTGACGCAGTGTGCTGTAGAGCTTATTGACCTCTAGTAATTTGTGGTGACCATGACATATTGCTGGACAATGTTTCGCCTAAGTATTCAAAGTGCATGATTATTTCAATAATTGTGTTGTCCTAAGTTAGATTCTGCTTTTGTGGTTTGTGCAGTTTATGAGGAATGAAAATCATGTACTTGGTAGTTTGTGGATTCAACTCCAGCCATCGATCTTTACAGAAACCAACAAACGTATTCATCAGGGATCGAAGACCGTCTTCTCGATGAACAATGTATAATTGCAAGAAGCAATCAATGCTGGAATTTTTCTCCCTGCCATTCTTGGGGCATTTTTTGGGCTAAAATTTATAGAGTCAGTGACCCTATTGGTGTATATAGAAAAGAGAGTGGGTGCAAGTGCACATCCATGCCTTACCTCTCTGTCAATTGCAATGCAACCTGTTAGGTCATCTTCAGGCCCCCGTCCGTGCCGGAGATCAACAAGTGCTAAATACAGCTGTCACCATTGCAAAATCACGGTCTCCCACTATGTGCATTACTCCCAGACAGTCATCCCTGACGTTTGCCCACGACCTGTCTGTAAAAACGTTTTTGCAGCACGTCAGTTAAGCTAATTGTGTGATAATATCAACAACAAAAGGCAACTCATTACTTGAAATAAATGCACATTCTAAGCATGTGAAGATAAATTTTTTGAGTGCTCACACACTGACACACATCGTTGCCTTAATGTGTAATACCGGGTTTACAATAGTAGACCCGTTTTGACAATAAATAAACAATACAGTGGGGCACATCAATAGTCAATGTCTATATTAATATAATATCCAAATAAGATGATGTGAGAGATCCTAGTATATTGTAGACTAATATATAAATGAGAAAAACTCCCTTTCCTAAATGTGTAGACCAAAAATTACTAACCCAAGAGAAAAAAACATGTATTCATCTAAACTTGACCAAACGACTATTGATGTGCCCCACTGTATTGTTTATTTGTGTGATAATATGCCAGATCCTTTCTTTTTCCTTTTTCATAAATTGATACAATTGCCGCCTCTCACCAGCTGTTGGGAATCCCTGCCTCCATCATTATGGTATTTTATATTTCATTCATATATGTAACCACGTGCACTTAATACACGTACTCAGGATTGCATGTTGATACATTTATTCAGTTCACAGGTTATGGTTGCTTGCTTATACTCATCCCTTCATCAACTGACTAGTATACACTCTAAACACTTAGGGCCAGATTAATGGAAAGTGGTGCTGCACCCACTGCAGCATCCTTTACCTACACCCCATAGCACCCCCCTACCGCTACCATGTTTTTTATGACGCTATTGATGTATGCCAAATATTGGCGCTACTCCTGCAGAGTACATAGGGGCCCATGCTAAAGAATGGATGCCCCCTTTTAACGCCTACTCTCGAGCAGGCATTAAAAGTGCCGTAAAAAATGGCGCAAGGAAATCTCATAGATTTCTCTACGCCATTTTTCCAGCTCCCCTAATGGGGGAACACCCCCTATGCATACATTATGCCTGGCGCAGGCATAATGTACTGCAAAGGGTTGCAGAGTGGCGCAAAGCATTGTTTCTGCCACTCTGTAAATATGGCGTGGGGATTTCGTCCTCATTGGGCAACATTAACGTAAAACATAATGACGTTAATGTGGCGCTAGGTGGCGCTAGGGGACTATAAATATGCCCCTAAGGCCCATATCTATACTTTCTTTCCACTGCATTTGCATCATTTTTTGACGGAAAAGGGGAGCAAATTTAGAAAATAAAATTATATTTTGTAAGTTTGCGCCACTTTGGCATAAAAAATTTAACCAAATGCGGTGCAAAAAAAGCATAAGTATGGCCCTAAGGGCCTCATTTAGAAGAATCTGATGGAGCGGCTCCAATGCGTTAGATTTCTTGTGCTGCCCTACAACCTCCTAATGATACCATGGATGTACTATATTTACAATCCAGAGCTCTGTGGCGCACGTTTCAACAGATGTGTCAGAAATTCTGACACATCTGTGGTGCTAAACTCACGCATTGCTGGACTAGTGCCACAAAAATGACACTACTCCAGCAATGCCAGGAGGCCCCCATTGAGAAAAGCCCTCCGTCAGTTTTACGCCTATCTGAGCAGACAATAAAATTCTGACGCAGTGAAGTCACAGAATGACTCAGTGAAATGTTGGAAATTTTAATGAGTGCGTTCTGCATGGCTTTGCCTGTGGGAATGCCTACCTTGCATACATTAAACCTGGTGCAGGTATAATGTGATGCAAGGTTTTACAAACTGACCTATTGGGCCCTATTTATCAGTGTGTAAATGTGGAGCATTGTAGAGCACTGCTTGCGCCACTGTTGCATCAAAAAAACAAGCATTTGCAATGCAATGGGTCTCGCATTTGCTTCAGTTACAGCTATTGGTGTTGTAAATTCCTAACTGGACTTTTCCTGCCACGTAAATTGAAAATGAAAAGTAAAACATTAGTTAACTTAAGCAAACCAATTCAAAGTGCCACGGCTGCCATGAGCATGAGTGCGAAGGAGGGACAAAAAAGGAAAAATAACTTCGCTCTCAGTCAAACATATCGACAATCGTGCAATTATCCATGTAACAGGGACAGTCTGCAAGGCGGTAACAAACCGCCCCAAGGAGGGACCAACATCAGCATACCTAACAGCAGGTAATTTAACTGTGGGCCGTTTGCTTCAGCAAGTTTAACAAAGTAACACGCCTGACGTCCCAAGGAACTTTGGAGCCTGGCGATAGAGCTCCAATCCTGTCTTTTTGACTTAAGCACAACAAACCGTGTTAGTCAGTACAAACCTGCCTCTCCCTGAAGATGTGCCATGTAAAGGTGTAAAGGCGGCATCCGCAGCCCCTGTAACCAGGCTGTTTGCAGGCCACACACACCGCGCTCTCAACTTCTCATTCTCCTGCTACAGTCACAATGCTCCCTGAAAGGACTGCACTGCTGACGGGAGCTCGGTAAAATAAAACAAAGTATCCATATTTCCTGGGGTCTTTGAAATGTTAGTTCAAAGCAAAGTACAGCTATGTAATTTACTGGGACTTCCTTGTTTAGGGATAGCTTTGCAATTGTTTAACTTACTGGCTGCTAAAAGATTTTCTTAATCTGATGTAAATGAATAAAACCATGTAATGGTCTAAACTGTCAGTCCATACGCTCACTATCACATGCTTCCACCAAGTATTACAATATCAGCTGTACAGATTTCTTACCAATACATCCTCAGTGGCTTTTCATAGGTCAGTGCCACCTTAAGCACGCACACAGGTCTCCTTCAGGAGCCCATCATAATCAGTAAACTCAGGAGCACAATTATAACACACATTCCATTCTGCGGCATGTTGAGTGAAGGTTGAGACTGTCACGCGCACCCATAGAAATAATGCTAACAGCGTCCGTGAGGTCCGAGACACACACACAGGCATGTCTCTGATATAGTCCCACTGGGGCCTAAGATGCACACTCGCAACGCACAGATGAAGGTGTCACACTCGCAACGCACAGATCTATATATCACACTCACACCGCACATATGTAGATGTCATGCTCACAACGCACAGATGAAGGTATCACCCTCACAACTCACAGATGTGACACATCACACAGATGCAGGTGTCACACTCACAATGCACTGATCTGTATTTCACAGAAATAAAGCACAGATGTAAGTATCACACTCACAGATCTATATATCACTCGACACACAGATCAATAAATCACACTAACAACGCACAGATGTAGGTGTAACACTTGCAACGCCCAGATGTAGGTATCACGCTCACAAAGCACAGATGTAGGTGTCACACTCACAATGCACAGATCTATATATCACACTCACAACACAAAGATTTAGGTGTCACACTCACAACACACAGATTTAGGGGTCACACTCACAACACACAGATTTTGGTATCACGCTCACAAAACACAGATGTAGGTATCATGCTCACAAAGCACAAATGTAGGTATCACGCTCACAAAGCACAGATCTACATATAATACTCACAAAGCACAGATGCAAGTATCACACTAACAACACAGATATGTATATCACACTCACAAAGTAGAGCACCGATGTATCACACTCAGTGCACAGATGAAGGTATCACACTCACAGCTCACAGATGAAGGTATCACACTCACAACTCACAGATGAAGGTATCACACTCACAGATGTAGGTATCGCACTCACAACGTACAGACGAAGGCATCGCACTCACAACACACAGACGAAGGCATCACACTCACAACACACAGACGAAGGCACAGATGAAGGTATCACACTCACAACGCACAGATGTAGGTATCGCACTCACAATACAATGTAGGCATCGCACTCACAACACAGATGTAGGTATCACACTCACAACGCACAGATGTAGGTATCAAACTCACAACAAAGCCCTACATGTCACACTCACAACACACAGCTCTACATATGTTCACAACGAATGCACAGATGTAAATATACTTATAAAACGCAGATGTAAGTATAATTGTGATACAGTCGGAATTTTGAGCTTGCTTGCAACGCACAGATGTAACATGTCACTCTGAACGCACAGATGTGGCTAAATTTCTGGCACAGCTCCGGTGTGTTAAGAGGTGCACACTTTGAACCAACACACTTTGAACCAACACACAAATGTGAGGGCTCGGCGCACTGTTTTCTCTCCTCGCTTTCCCTAAACCCCTTTGTGATGCAGCTCTCTCGATGTTGTTGCTTCAGAAAATTGCTCCAAGGCCCTTCCCCAAAGTTCAAAAGTTCACCTTTTACGACCTCCAGTGACTTCTCACATGTTACTAATAAAACCTGCCCATTGCTAATACCAGGGGGGAAATGTCTCAAGCAAATACAAGCAATTGCAATGCAGTGGGTCTCGCATTAGAGCTATTAGTGTTGTGAATTCCTAACTGGATTTTTCTTTTTTGCCACCCAAACTGAAAATACGGGTCTCGCGTTTGCTCATTTTAGAGCTGATAGCGTTGAAACTCCTAACCCGACTTTTCACCCAAAAATTAACTATGTAAAGCGCTCGACTTCTGCCAAGCGAGATCACGCTGATAAATTAGAGAAAAAGAAGTCCACGAGCCCGATGTAAAACAGCGAACCTCGCATGTTTTCTGTACTTGGTCATCGGGCCGACACATGAAATGACCACGACACTCGCTTAAAGGGGTAAAAGGCCGCTTTAATAGAACAGGTCTGGCAAAATTACAACCTTGGCATAATAGCCTCACAAAACTACCCAATCCTCACTAATACAAAATTCATCACCTAACCCCTCCCTCTAAAATGACCCCACTGCACTACCCCTTGTCCCATCCCCACCTTGACTCTACCAACCATTGACCCATGTGTCCTGCAGTCACCTTCTCCAGTTCCCCTTGTCTGTGCAAACTCCCTGCCCTCTCATCTTTCTGATCTACCCCTTCCCCCCCAAAAGGCCACTTTATTAAACATAGAAAACCCCACCAGACCCGCCTATCAGCGGCAAAAATAAAAAACCACCCCCCCCTTATTCACATATCTATGCCGTTGTCATCATAATGAAAAACAAAATAAAACAGAGTTGATACCTATCCCATTCTAGCAAAAGTTAAATTTCAAACCCCAAAACAAAAACTCCTTAACAAACATAATGTTCAAATCTACTAAAAACCAACCTAAACGCAACACTAATATCTAACAAAAAATTACAGGGAGGGCGGGCGGGCACAAAAACAAAACGCCCACTGGGTGTGACAACGGCTAAAGAGGCCTCCCACACCGAGCCCTTGCTCTTTATCCTCCCGCCTAAGCCACCGCCCCATCCTGTCCAGCCAACCAATCCCCGTTCGTGATCGTGGTTCATACCACGTCAGCTCGATAAGCCCGGGGGGAGACCGGGCAAGCCCATTGCTCCCCCCAAGCCCCCATCGGGCCGACACATGAAATGACCACGACACTCGCTTAAAGGGGTAAAAGGCCGCTTTAATAGAACAGGTCTGGCAAAATTACAACCTTGGCATAATAGCCTCACAAAACTACCCAATCCTCACTAATACAAAATTCATCACCTAACCCCTCCCCCTCCCTCTAAAATGACCCCACTGCACTACCCCTTGTCCCATCCCCACCTTGACTCGACCAACCATTGACCCATGTGTCCTGCAGTCACCTTCTCCAGTTCCCCTTGTCTGTGCAAACTCCCTGCCCTCTCATCTTTCTGATCTACCCCTTCCCCCCCAAAAGGCCACACAGGAAAACCCGCACAGGCGTTTTCCTGCCCCACCCAAAAATTTTTACTTATCCCATAAGTTTTCGCCCAATAACTTAGCAATCAACGACCTAAGTTCTAACAAGTAATGCTCATTACCCAAAAACGATAAGTGAACCCCATCCTGCCGAAACAATTCTACATCAGAAACCCCAATATTCTCATGTGTAAGCACCGAAAAACCTTGATCCTTACAAAAACTCCTCATTTCCCTGTTCACCTTTTTTCGTTGCTTCTCAATTCCTTTAAAAGAATAAGCACCCCTCCAAACCCTTCTAGGTACAAAACTCGTCCAAACAACATGTGTACCTGACCAACGCTCTTTGATCCTACATAAATCTAACTTCATCGCCTTCAACAAACCAATGCCCGAAAGCGCAACCAAATCATTTTCACCCAAGTGTAAAACTAATACATCAGGACAAACACCACGATCAAACCTTTTTGCCAAAACGTACAGCAACTCCCCCCATCTCATGCCACTCTTACCTACCCAACTAAGCTTTATTCTGGCCCCATCCAGCCCCAATTGCCTTCCAAAATGCTGCGATGCCGCTTGCTTCTCCGCCCAGCAAACGAAGGAGTGACCCACGATCCAAACGGCACAAACCTTGTCCGGCCCCCCGACGCAACCTACAAGAGAAATATGTTAATACACCTTTTAAATTATAACAATCAAAACATACAGAAAAAATTGGCAGAGAGCATTTGTAAAAGAGCGGTACAGCAAATCAGCAACACTTGTACAAAACTACCCATACATAAAAACTCCCAAGAAATACCTAACTACTGCTTAAACGAGCGCACATACCTCTGAAAAGATCTAGACCTCCACCTGCCTAATTGCTTAATTGACTGATCTGATTCACCTTGTCTCCTCGCTTCCGTCGCAGCCCCGATCCTAAAAGAGTGTGTACCGTAACTACTACGGTCTAAACCCAATCTCCTAACTGCCATCCTTAAAACTGCTAAAAACTGTGATGCTAACAGCTGCGAACCATCCTGATGAATAAATACAAACCTGTAATAATGTAACCGTAATGCCATAAAAGACAACCAACAACTCACTGGACAGTCCTTGGATCGTGATGCCTTCAATAACAGCTCTTGGCCCCTGCCCAGCTGGTCCCCTTTGGAAAAAGGTAACCATATGCAAACTCCTTGAACACTCACATGCACGTTCTCCAATATAAGCCCCTGCCTCCCTTTTAACCCTAAAAGCTCCGAAATCCTAAAAGCCCCATGAAACAACCAGGACATGCAAAGAGAAATTAAAGAGACCTCCCACTCAGAAAAACAGACTTCCCCCAAACACCCCAACAGAGGCCTCAGCAAATCATGAGTTATAGGACGCCTCCTATCACACCTCACCCCACCCGCCCTGGCCCAACCAGCTAAAATTCTCTTACATAACTCACCCTCCACTGGATCGTACCCCCAAAAATACTTACCATAAAAAGAAACCCCTGATAACTTACCCGAAATAGTCACTGCAGCCAGACCTAACTCAATCTGTTGCATAATGAATCGAACTGCATCGTCCTGTCTCTTAAATATAACATCAGTCTCACCCCACCTACGTACCGCACCTGAATCCAGAAAATCCAACCATGCCTGACAGTAAGTCCTCCTCGTCGATGGAGCTATTGATTGCTGAACTAACTCCAACATCCTCACTCTCCTAGATCCCACAACTCCCCAGGTATAACTGTCTTCTGAACATCTGCTCCCGGCGCCAAACCACGAAATCTCTGCCACTGAAATCGAGATAAAGCATCAGCGATGTTATTAAAAACACCAGGCACGTGTCTAGCTTTGAACAAGATATTGAACTTCAAACAGTTCAGCAAGAAAATCCTCAATAATTTCAGCACTTTCTCATCTTTTGCCTTCTGTGAATTAACCAAATGTACTACGGCCTGATTGTCTACATTAAAAACTACATTCCTGTTGGCTAAAAACCGGCCCCAAAGCACCAACGCAACCACTAAAGGAAAAAATTCTAAAAATGCAATGCTAAACTTCGACTGTTTCCATTTAGCGGGCCAAGCCTCCGCTGCCCAATGACCGTCCCAAAATAGACCAAAACCATGAGCACCAGAGGCATCTGAAAAAATCTGAACGTGCCAAAACCAACTTTCATCTTCCACTAACATAGTCACACCGTTGAATTCCTTCAAAAACTTGATCCACATCTTCAAATCATCCTTAATACTTGCCCGAAGGCGAATGTGGTGATGTGGTAAAACAGCTCCCCGCATGGAAAAACCAAGCCTGCGACAAAATGCCCTGCCAACCCTAACCACCTTGCAGGCAAAATTCAAATGACCAAGCAATGATTGTGCCTGCCGCAACTCAATCTTTGGTTTTGCCACTGCCTCCTCCAACAAAGAAATCAAATGTTGCACTTTGTTTTCAGGCAACCTCACTTCCATTCTTTCCGAATCCAGTTCTATACCCAAAAAGGTAAGACATGACACAGGCCCTTCTGTCTTGTCACTCGCCAATGGAACACCAAATCTGGACATCAACTTCTCAAAATCCTGCAATGCTCTGCCACAACCGCCAGACCCAAACTTGCCAACAAAAAAGAAATCATCTAAATAATGGGTCACCAAAGAACCGCGGCTGCAAAATAAAAAACACCATTCCAAAAATGAGCTAAACATCTCGAACAAAGAACAAGAAACTGAACAACCCATAGGCAACATCCTGTCCACATATATGGCCTCCTCAAATTGCATGCCCAACAAAGAAAAATCATCTGGGTGCACCGGCAACAAACGAAATGCTGACTCCACATCTGACTTCGCCATCTCTGCGCCTTTTCCACATTTTCGTACCAAGGCAATAGCCTCATCCACAGATGCATAATGCACCATTGAATCTTCTGCAGCGATGAAATCATTTATAGAGGCCCCCGCCGGCCAAGACAAATGATGTATCAACCTAAATTCCCCATCCTGTT
The DNA here is from genome assembly GCF_031143425.1 of Pleurodeles waltl. Taxonomy (NCBI): domain Eukaryota; kingdom Metazoa; phylum Chordata; class Amphibia; order Caudata; family Salamandridae; genus Pleurodeles; species Pleurodeles waltl. The sequence continues at coordinate 273,546,848 of NC_090439.1, forward strand.
TCTTCGGAACCACACCTAGCGGGGAAATAGTCAAATTTGACAGCGGCCAATCTAAAAAGGGGCCAACAATCCTGCCTAAATTCACTTCTTTTCCCAGCTTTGTTCTCACAACTTCTGGATGCTCTCTTGCTGACTTCAAATTATTAGCCCATCTCCTCAACCTCAAACCTTGGTAACGTAACCTGAAACCTTCTATAAAGCCATCCAACAAAAGTTTAGCATCGTCCCTCCTTGGATAAAACTGCAACCAATAAGCCATAACGTCCCATTTTCCTGCAACTTGCTGTGTAAATCCTCTACCCCTGTCCCCTCCTCTTGACGATTGCACGTGCCAAGACCCTTGCATCCCACCAAAACATTGTGACACAGGGTGTCTCCCCCCACAATTGGAGCAGTCATGTCTAAATTTGCATTGTTGCCTGTTACAAAACCCGCTGTTAAAAGACCAACAGGACCCATTTGCTTGGAATTGCCCTCTATGCCCGAAACCCACCCCAACTTGGGTGGGACGCCCTTGAAAGGGTTTATATTGCACCGGCAAACCACTTGCTGTATGAATCGTTGGCGCGTTTCTTGCAGTCCTTAACCACTGCATCCATAATTCATTATCAATTTCTCCCCACAATTTAGATGAATCCATTGCCTTCCTTGCTCTAAATTCTTCATCATACCTGAACCAACCAAAACCTCCAAAATCCATTTGAGCTCTCCGAACCACGTCCATGTATTTCAATAACGCTACACAAGAATCTTGATGCTTTTCACAATAAACACTTGCATAAATCAAAAAAGCCGAAGTCCAATTCTCTATCGTATTTGGAACTCGAGGTCTCCTAGCTAGCTCCCATTCTTCTTCTTTTGACCCTTCTTTTGCCTGAACCTCCCTATGCAATAATTTGAAAACATCAATAAACTCCCCTTTCCAGATCTTGTCTTTCAAATGCTGAGTGAGATGCGCCCCCAAAGGCATCGACACTCCCATGTAAGGCAACTTCTTTAACTTATTACCACTCACCGTCACGTCCCCACTAGAAATAGCACCCGACTTACCACCCACACCTGCTTCATCCTTTTCTAATGACTTATCAACGTTACCCCCACTTACATCCTTCTTGCCTTCCGTTTCAGTGACCGCACTCACTTGAATCGCAGCATCCACCTTGTTTTGCAGCTCCTTGGAGCCCCTTGCAACATTGGAAACATTAGCCCGACTCAACTTCCCCGAAATATCACCACCACCATGAACGCCTCCCTCCTCACCTCTAGGTAAGCTGCCCGCTGTTCTCTCCTGACGATGAACTGGAACATGGCCGCCCTGAACCCCAAGCGGCTCTTCATCTGCCACTACTACTCTCTTCTTCGACATGACAGGCACCTCCACTTCTTCGTAATCGAGTAATTCTTCATCCAACCCAGCCCAATCATCACCAGCGCTCTGGCTAGTGGATGGCTGAGCCGCCACTGAAACTTCTGCATCCCTCGAAGTCGGATGGACCGCTCCTGATCGCACCCTCCCTTCAGGCCGATGTTTTGAAGGCGCCCGAACCTTCACCGGCAAGCTCTTATCACCAACAATCCGCCCAGATTGCCGATATATCGCCTGCACCCCATGCTCGCCCGAAACATGCGATGTGTCACACCCAGATGTACCCTCATTAACAAGTTGCCGACTATCTAAACCCACATAAACCTTATCCAGCATGCCCGAAATCCCAGCCTCACTACATACTATACCTTTAAACACTGCCCCACTGTCATCCACTAGCTCCACCTGCTCACCTAATTGAAATGCATCCTGATTATTAATTTCCCATGACTGAACCTTATGTATCATTGGACTGACCAATCTAGGGGTCCAATGTATCAACCTGTTTTTCATTGAGCCATGAGAAACCCGCGTACCACCCAAAATCGGGTCTATAATCCTTCTGTCAGCTTCTTGCAATTCTTCTTCGCTGTCAATAATGACTACCACTTCATTAATTAACTGTGAACCAGCATTTACAGGCACATCTGGCTTGCCCACTACTGTTTCACTTATGACCGGCATCGATTGAAACTTTTTTCTGGGCGCCGCCATCTTGCGAGAGCCAGCTAACGTCCTTTCCTCGTCCTTCCTTGAATCTTGCTCAGCGCCTCTTTCTACGGGCGATTGGGCTTGTAAGCGCGCGCTCACTTGCACCTGCGTGCCTTTTCCCTGCGCCACCATGCGGCCCGCACTTGCTACCGCAGGCCTAGTCAGAGCGCTGCGGCGCCTGACGAAATTCTCCTCACAAATGACGAACCTCTCCGCCGGGGCAAATACCCCCCTCGTCTCCCTCGTGACCTTGACGCCGAAACCGACAGCAAGGAAGTATTGGTATCAGACCCCAAATCAGGTGAGTGACGGACCTTCCGACCCTCAACACTTTTTCGTAAAAACTTCTTTCCCGATTTAGGGGGAGAACAAGCAGCCACTGCGGCTGACACACCCTCTGCCGAACGACGTTTCGGTCTTCTCAAACCCACCCAAGCCTCCTCTAATACACCCTCTTTTATTAAATCCTCCCTTCCTTCGTCTTGTAAAACTTTTAACGCCATAACCACTTTACTAGGCTCCATTGTCACAAATTCAAATAAAATTATTAAAATTAGCCTAACTCCACCCAATAACTCCTCAAAACACACCCCCTCTCTTGCAAATAAACGCCTACCTAGAACACTTTCACAAAAACAAAACGCCCACTGGGTGTGACAACGGCTAAAGAGGCCTCCCACACCGAGCCCTTGCTCTTTATCCTCCCGCCTAAGCCACCGCCCCATCCTGTCCAGCCAACCAATCCCCGTTCGTGATCGTGGTTCATACCACGTCAGCCCGATAAGCCCGGGGGGAGACCGGGCAAGCCCATTGCTCCCCCCAAGCCCCCACTGCGCTCAAGGAGGGCTAGCCACCGTAAAAGGCATGACATATGTGTGCCTTCGACTAATGAAAGCAAGCAGATTTTATTAGGCAAGCCCACGAACCAATAAAAAACACTGACGTGATGTTGACAGGGCTCCGAAGCCCTATTCTAAACACTAAAGAGTCTCGCTGCTATGCATGCGCGAGCGCATGCAACGCAGGCTCGACCCTAATGATGCAACTGTGGCCCAATGACCTTGTAAATGAGGCCCTTAGCATTTTAACTTCCATTTACATTCTAGCATAGAACCTCTCTCTTACATCCTAACAATACATCATTACATTTCCCCCTCCTCCTTTTTTTAAAAAGAAAAAAAGAGAAAAGAAAATGAAGAGAAACAAAAACTTATAAATAGCATTACACTGTTTACCCAACAATGTTCAATTAACCTATCCGATTTTCTTGAGATTCTCACAGATTTTCTGAGCATATGTAATGTTTTGTTGATTATCCCTACAGATATTTCCTTGCCCATTTAAATTTGAAAACAAATATTTTGATTCTTGTTACCAGCCTACTTTCATCTTTTGCAGTGCCCGCTGTTCCATGAATTTTTGTCACTTTCAAAAGAGTAGGAGGAAATCTGCTTTATGACTTTCTTGTTTGCTGCTGTTTTAGTAATACCAAATCTCCTATTTGGTACTCGTCATCTTGAACATTGTTCTTGCAATCTGCATATTGTTCCAATTTTTTCTTCAGCTTGCATGTCTCTTTCCATTACTTCAGCATGCTCTTTTGGTGGCTTGGTAGGCAGATATGGCAAACGAGTTTGCCTAGATTGTCCAAACACTAACTCAGAAGGACATTTCCCTGAAGGCCCATCCGGAGTATTACGATAATCTCTCAAAAGTTAACATAATGCTTGATTAATTGAAATCTGGGAACGTTTTGCTATTTGCACAGCTTTCTAAATAGCAGAGATTGGCCTCTTGGCCATCCTATTTGTTTGAGGCCACCTTCGTTTTATTACTCTATGAGTTCTTCACAAATTATTCATGAGTTTTGTAAACTCATTTGCATTAAAGGCGGCCCATTATCCGTTTTCAACAAATCTGGCATTCCTCGAGTAGAACAAATATTATCTAGAACAGGAAGTACAGCTGATGAGGATGTCGATGATACATCTTTTACAGTTGTGAATTGAGAATATGAATCAATTATTACCAGTAAATAATGCCCACAGTCCAGTGATCTATGAAAATCCGATAACACATTCAACAGTACTGCTTCTGGTAATCAAGACATGTGCAATTATTCCATTGCTTTCTCTTTCATGGTGCGTTGACATAAGTGACAAGTAACAATTTCTTCTATTTGGCTGTCTAATCTAGAAAAACATATTTTTCTCTGAAACATTTTTAGTTGCTGAAACACCTCTGTGGCCTTCATGAACCAAAGCAATCGCATGTCTTTGTAAACTTGCATGTACGATTAACTTGTTCCCTCCTAAAAGTACCCGAGATGAAGACGCAGACAATTCAGAATGTATATTCTTAAGTGCCAAAGGCCCTCATTATGACATTGGTGGTAAATCCCACTTACCGCCACGCTGACTGCCACCAACTTACCGTGGCAGTGACAGATATCCATTCACCATATTATGACACACACCAATCTGTCAGTATTCAGCCACAGACACAAATCCGCCACACCAAAGGTCAGTGATAAACTGGCAGTATCCAAACCCATACCGTTACGCCAACAGAACAACGCCCACCATATTAGGACCCATGAATCACCATGGTGGATATTGAACGGCGGTAAACCTTTGGCGGTACATACCGCCACGCTCAAAATGGACACACACATACAAAACAACACCACATTGGACAATTCAAACAACACACATCTGACACCCATACATATACCACACCCACAACACTATAAAACACACACCACCAGTACCCACAACCCTTTACCATTCCAAACCATTGCCAGCAGAGAGACATCAAGACCACAGACACAACCAGAGCCACACACTATACACACCGATACACCACTCACGCACCCCACATCACCCACCCCAACACATTACCCTACACACCCTCACCTACACACCTCACACAACACCCATGGTACCACAAAGACAACCCGTTTCACACAAGAGGAGCTAAGGGTCAGTGTGGAGGAAATTATCAGGGTAGAGCCACAGCTATTTGGAGTGCAGGTGCAGCAGAAATCGATTGCTGGGAAGATGGAGCTTTGGCGGAGAATCACGGACAGGGTCAATGCCGTGGGACAGCACCCAAGAACTAGGGATGACATCAGGAAACAGGTGGAACGACCTACGGGGAAAGGTACGTTCCTTTGCAGGAAGACACCAGCTCGTTGTACAGAGGACTGGCGGTGGACCCCCACCTCCTCCCCCACAACTATCAGCATAGGAGGAGAAAGTCTGAGAGTCTGGCCAGAGTTGGAGGAGGTCTGGACTCCGGTAAGTCAACTGTCTACTACCATCACCCCCCTACCCGCATGCCATCACATACCCCCACCCTCACTTACATCACTCCACTACTTCTCACACACCCCACGATCACATCTCACTCCTCCCAATGCCAAGCCCTGCATGCTCTACCAATGCATGGACACCACTCACAGCCCTGCATGGGCACTCATCACTAAAGCATGCACACTATAGAGAACTAATTATCCCACCATACACCAACGTACACAAATGAAAGCTCCCAGCGCAAATACAACCAAAGAGGGCAAGCCATGGATGCACAATATGTCCGACACAGAAACCATAACACATCATTTACATCCCCACAGGTACCCCAGCCAATGTCAGCGGAGAGGAGGTGCCAGAAATTTCCAGTCCCCCAACTGAAGAGGCCCACAGTGATGACAGCAACTCTGGTCTTCAGGATCTGGATGACATACCTGGCCCATCAGGGACCTCTGGACAGCCGGTTACCCAGGCCCAGTCGCACCCCACCCTTAAGCAAACACCACCACAGCACCCACCCAGCATGCGCATACCTCTGTCCCTAGGATACGTCAATCAGCAGTGTGTCCACCTCTACAAGGACCCCAGGCCACACCTCATACCCAAGACAATCAGGGACCTGGGGTCAGTGGCAGTGGGCACACGGTTCAGGGTACAGAGGCACAGGACAACAGGGAAATTGGGAGGAGTGCTGTGCGCCAGGGGGAGGACAGGCCCAGGGAACCGACTCTCCTGAAGGCACTTGTAGAAATCCTGGGAGCGTATCAACATTCCCAGGACACGATGGGCCAGATCCTGGATATTGTGCAAGAGAACAGATGGCTGCAGGCGGGACAGTACTAGAGGATCAGGGAGGACTTGCAGGACATCAGCCACACCCTGATCTCCATTGCAGGGGTACTGGCAGACATGGTCAATATTATGAGGGAGGCAGTCACACAACAGCGGGCCCCTGCCACTAGCCAGACATCTGGACAGCCTTCCACCTCTGCTACCGCTAGTGGCAAGGAGGCCCCGCCACAGGACTCACCAGCACCCCTCCCTCTGCAGAAGGTGAACCACCCCGCAAACGCTCCCTGTGATCCAGACTGAAGCCAGAGACACTTACTAAGACCCCCACCAGGAAATTAGACTCTCCTGATTGTTACCCTTGTGTCCCACTCTGTCACCCTGTCCACCTTGAACTGCCATTGCTCCCCTCCCTATGTCCTGTTGGACAAGGCACCTGGGCTACAAACAGACATGAACAATACCCTGGACTTTCCTCCATCATCACCCCATCCCATTGCACTTGCCCCTCTATATTTTAACACTTAAATAAATACCCTTGGAAAAAAAGAAAGAAGTTTGCAGTATGTGATGTATATCAATTATATATTCATTGAAACAAGTACAAACATTGTAAATCAACTGTACAGAAAATGAGCATAGATTAATGACCTTTAGGTGGCTGCAGTGATCACACCAGGAGTATATGTGAGGTCACCAACATCTGCTAAATGAATTGCCAGAGGGAACAATAAGTGGGCATAGAGGTGGGAAATATCAGCATGCCAGTGCCACAGAAATTCAAAGAAATGTCATTGAAAGTGAGGTTACACTGTTCTACCTGTGTATCATTGGAAGTATTGTCTGATCACAAATGTCTCATTCTCTGCCTCTTCATTCTCACTGTCCTCAGGGTCCACTGCTGGAACACGGGTATCTCCAGCCTCCTCCTCCTGCAGGAATGGGACATGGCATCTGAGGGCCAGGTTATGCAACATGCAGCATGCCACCACTATCTGGCAGACCTTCTTGGGTGAGTAGCACAGGGTTCCACCTGTCAGATGGAGGCACCAGAACCTGGCCTTCAGGAGGCCAAAGGTCCTTCCAGTTATGCTTCTGGTTCTCCCGTGTGCCTCATTATAACATTCTTCTGCCCTTGTCCTGCCATTCCTCACAGGGGTCAGCAGCCATGAGAGGTTGTGTAACCAGAGTCACCTGAAATATTGAGGGACAACATTCAGCCACACACTATCCCATATGGCCCACACCATACCCATACACCAACATCTACTGGGTGGGAACCAGGGCCCACCTATTAGCCACACCCTGTACCTGTGTAGTCGGGCCATCACATTTGGGATGCTGCTATTCCTCAAGACAAAGGCATCATGCACCGACCTAGGATACTTAGCATTGACGTGAGAGATGTACTGGTCTGCCAAGCACACCATCTGTACATTCAAAGAGTGGAAACTCTTACGATTTATGAACACCTCTTCATTCTGGCAGGGGGACAAATGCATTATGTGTTCCATCAATCGCCCAGATGATGTTCGGGATATGTCCCATTGCATAGAACTCGGCCTTCACTGTGGCCAAATCTTGAACCTGGGGGAAAACAATGTAGCTGCACATGTGTTTAATCAGGGCAGACGACACTCTTGTCAACACTATTGAGAACATTGGCTGTGACTTTCCTGCTGCCAAGCACACTGTCACTTGGAAAGAACCAGTTGCCAGGAAATGGAGCACTGATAGAACTTGCACAAGAGGGAGTATCCCAGTAGGGTGATGGAAAGCAGATATCAGGTCAGGCTCCAATTGGGCACACAGCTCTGTGATTGTGGCCCTGTCAAGTCTATAGGTGAGGATAATGTGCCTGTCCTCTTGTGTTGCCAAGTCCACCAGGGGTCTGTACATGGGGGTATGTCTCCATCTCCTATTAATCCGCAGCGGTAGGAATCTATGGGGCAAAAGAGTGAGAAGCCGGTCACAAACTGAACAATGGATATACAACAGAACTTTGCATGCTGTTAACTTGTAATGGGTCAGTGTGATTTGCCCAGTATGTCCTAATTTCACCAGTTATGGAGCAGTTTTCCACGGCCTGCCCGCGCCCCCCGAAAATGGCGTCCACCTGTCCTGTGTGGTGGGACAGGTGGAAGTGAGGTAATTCTGCTGACATTGGGCGCTGTTGCAGGAGGTGGTCGGGAACCACCGTGCAACTCCTCATTGGTTATAATTGGGGCCTATAGATTACAGTGGCCAATAGTGATCTACGCCGGGGGTGACAGTATGCACCACCGCGGACGTGACTGCCATTTTCTATCTGATTCCTCACTTGCTACCTGATCTTCCACAGGAGAGGACCTACACTGCATGTGCTGCTGTGACCTGTGTCTGGAACCTATCATGGCCCGTGTGACCTGAGAAAGGGCCCCAGCCTTCACTTCGGAGGAGTTGGAGAAACTGGTGTATACTACCCCAGTACGGACTGCTGTATGTGCCTCCAGTCCAACAGGTGAGTACACTGTGGGCACGATGCATGTGGCATGAAAGTATGGAGTGGTGTGTGTGTAGGCCTCGTATAAGGGGGGGGTGGATGTCCTCTGGGCGGTGTATAGGTTGTGTGCTGGGCCATGTGTGTGCTAATGGTGATGGAAACGTGTATGGTGGGCCATATGTGTAAAAGGCAGGACTGTTGGTCTAATTCAATTTTCCTCTGTGTATTGCCTCTGCAGGTATCAAAAAAGGGTATATGTCGTGCCATTGCCAAGGAGGTGTGGACCCTGTGACGCTGGGCACAGAAGATGGCGGAGGCCCAGCTGGGGATGGCCTCCCAACAAGGGAAGGGGTGACGGTCGAACCCTGACCCCCCTGATGGCCTGTATACTGGCAGTGGCCTATCCTGAGCTGGATGGGCACTTGAGGGCATCACAGCAGCCACAAGGGGTGAGTACAGTGCCCATCATTACAACTTATGCATGGTAGGGTGATATCTGGGTGGGGGATGTGTGTCAGTAGGTACCCCTAGGCCAGGCCTGACATTGCAGAGTAGGTCCTGGTGGCTAGGGTTCAGAAGGGAAACTCTTGCTACCTAGCTCGTAGGCATCCTCTACTGGTCAGGGCTGTGAGGTTCCCAGGTGTGCTGCATTTGGCAGTGTGTGCCCCCCCATGGCTTGGCTGCTAACTATTTCTCTGATAGTGCTATGGCATATTGCGTAGGCCTGTTCCCTGTGTGTGGGGGTGCTGTGTACGCCAACTGTGGTGTTGGTGCAGCCATTGACCAAGTGTATCCTTTGCTCCCCCCCATTTTGTTTTGTCATCCTGTCCTTATGTGCATTAGCATCATCTGGCGGAGGAGCAGAGGCACCGGCGATAGAGGAAGCTGCATCCCACAGGACCCAGGAGGCAGAGTCCACTGACGCTGAGGGCACCAGTGGGACAGAGGTTGAGGGGAGCACCATGGCGGAGCCTGGAGGGACAGTTCTGACACAGAAACCTCCTCCAATGGAAGCTCCCTGGTGGTGGCGGACACTTCTGTGACCACCCCAGCTACAGGTACAGCCACCACCCCCGTATCAGCACTGCCCTCCCAGCAGCACCTCATCGAGGTTCCCGTGCCCGCTCACCCAGGAGGGTGGGCATCTCCTTTGCCCCCAGCACCTCAGGTCCTGCCCCAGGTAGCCCTGCTGCCTTGAATGAAAAGGCTATTGACCTCCTGAGATCCATCTCTGTAGGGCAGTCAACCATTGTGAATTACATCCAGGGGCTGGCAGCCCAAATACAACAATCTAATGCATTCCTGGAGGGCATTCACACTGGATTGGTGGCCCAGCAGAGATCGGTCCAGCCTCTGGCCTCCTCTCTCATGGCGGCCATTGTCCCTGTTTCTACCCTCCCCCCTCCAGCTTCCACTGGCCAGTCCCATTCTCCTCAACCCCAACCCATCCCAAGCTTTTAGCTGCCAGGAAGACCAAGGAGCCTGCACCAGCAGGCAAGTAGGGAAAGGAGCCTGCCCTAGCTGCCAGGGAGAGCAAGGAGCCTGCACCAGTAGGCAGAAAGACCAAGGGGCCTGGGGCAGGAACTGTGCGGGAGTCCCCACCACCAACCATGGTTGTGCAGCTTTCCGAGGTTGCAGGGGATGGGCAGGAACCTCTGCCCACCAGCAGCACCACCATCACGGTGCAGCTGTCTGAGGTTGCAGGGGATGGGCAGGAGCATCCCCCCACCAGCAGCACCACCACCACTGTGCAGTCATCTGAGGTTGCAGGGGATGGACAGGATTTTCCCTACACCAGTAGCACCACCACTCATGTGTAGCCATCATCGCCAGCAGACGGTATGTAATCCTGCCTCCATGGGCTGCTGTGTGGCCTGCCCCCTACAAAGCCAGTTGGTATGACACCCACCTGAGAGACTGTGGCCCATCACTCCCCAGGACCAAGAACACAGGGCAGGTTGCCCCCTCTAGAACCAGTGGGCAAGACACCCACTCGAGAGACTGTGGCCCATCACTCCCCATGACCAAGAGCACAGGGCAGGTTTCCCCCTCCAGAACCAGTGGGTAAGACACCCACATGCCCATCACTACCCAGGATCAAGCACAGGGAAGGTTGCCCCCTCCAGAACCAGTAGGCAAGGTACCCACTCTAGAGACTGTGGCCCATCACTCCCCATGACCAAGAGCATAGGACAGGTTGCCCCCTCCAGAACCAGTGGGTAACACACCCACATGCCCATCAATCCCCAGGATCAAGCACAGGGCAGGCTGCCCCCTCCAGACCAGTGGGCAAGACACCCACTCAAGAGACTGTGGCCTATCACTCCCCAGGACCAAGAGCACAGGGCAGGTTGCCCTCTCCAGAACCAATGGGTAAGACACCCACTCGAGAGACTGTGGCCCATCACTCCCCAGGACCAAGAGCACAGGGCAGGTTGCCCCCTCCAGACCCAGTGGGTAAGACACCCACATGCCCATCACTCCCCGCGATCAAGCACAGGGCACGTTGCCCCTTCCAGAACCAGTGGGTGAGACACCCACATGAGAGACTGTGACCCTACACTCCACAGGACCAAGCACAGGACATGTTGCCCCCTCCAGAACTTTTGGTCTTGTTACATCTCCAGGCTGAGGTGCCCCCTGTCCCCCGTCCCTCTGTGGTGCCTGCCTATTTACCAACTGATGCCACTGTAGTGTTCTCTCCGTGTTGAAACAGGTGACATGTGTGGCCTTGGATTTTGGCCTGTGCCCATGTGGACTATGCAAATAGTGGACTGGGCTGTGTCCCTTTCTCTGTACATATGTATATATCTATTATCTTGCCTAACTTATTTTTCACGCTGTGTTGATCGCATTACATTCACTTTAGCTAAATTGTTTTCTCCTTGCATTATTCATCTGAGTTACGGAGTAAAATTGTTTTTGTAATGCAGTTGGTTTAGTGAATGGTGTTGGGGGGAGGTGTTGTGCATGTGTGTGTCACTCTCTTTTTCCTCCCTCCTCCCTTGTGTGCTAGGCGGCTGTACTCACCGTAGTTGTCTTCAACGCTGTTGGTGTTCATGGTGGAGCAGAACGTAGAAGATCATGGGGAAGACATGCAGTTCAGGTTCCATGGTGGCGTGGTTGTTCCTGTATATCCAATGGTGAGTCATTTCCCTTCTAATCTCTGTTTCCGCCCGGCTTTTGATGTTGTTGATACCACCCCGGAAAAGGTGGCGGTTTCCTGGGTCATAATATGGTGGGCGGAACATTGACTTCCGCCTGGCTGTAGGCGGCTACCGCTGTGGTGGCTGTTGTTTCCGCCCTGGAGGTCGGTGTGGTACATTGGCTGTCCTTCGCAGATCTTTCCGCCATGGTCATAATTTGGTGGTAGTTACCGCCGGTCTGTTGGTGGTATTACAGCAACCACCAGAGTCGTAATGAGGACCAAAATGTAACTTTTTAAATATTTGACTGAAATTAAGTTGCACTATTTATTCGCCTCCAGTTATTTTCTATTATAATTCTTTGTACTTCTTATATTGTTTCATCATTTTCCGCTGCTCCAAATAACTCTCTTACTGAAACAATTTCTGGTACTGTTGATCTACTTATAAAGCATATGTATTCCTTAGGTTCAGACTGAGAAAGACATGTCAACTTAAGGAGTTGAATCTAAAATGGAAACTACATGCATGCAATGAAACACCGTTTTACACAGTACATCAAACTGGGATGCTGTAATGCAATTTGTAAAAAAATGATAAACCTAGCCCATGGTATTTTGATGCACCCAACTGACAGTGTTAAAAAGCAGTAGTGCAGACCAATCAGTGCTAGGAGTAATGCCCAATTTAATTTCTACAATATGTCTCCAAATCAAGTAAAAAGATAGGCAGAGCTTGTGGGCTGCATACTTGGCGGTAACAATGGGACACCCCAACTTTATTAATCAGCTGTTATTTTTACTCTGACCCATTCAAGGGCCCCCTGCACAGTCCGGGACTAAAAAGTAGCCGGGAGCAGTCACAGGACCACCCTAATCTGGAGTAAGTGCAGAGGAACATCCCAAAATACTAAGGGGCCCATCTAAGGTGCCCTTTCTGCCTGTACCTAAGTGATTGAAGAATAGAACACAGGTTAGGGGAAGATAAAGTCAACAGGCTCCCCCAAACATACTCTCCAGAGTCCCATGTCAGGTCACAAGTGATCCCCCCAGGATGAGCTAGCTATAGTAGACGTATGGGAGGTGGGTGCTGACTAGGGCCGGGAGAAAGGATCTGAAGTTGATCCAGATTGTGAAATGGTAAATAGTGTGCCACATGTTTTGTCTTGGCTTTCTAGATTAGGGGTAAGTTTAGCAGAACGTTCTGCGAGTAAGGTGGGTGCCTTAACAGCGGCAAAGGGTCTGATAAAAAGCAAGCCAGGAGCAGTGCTACTTGGTAAAGCATTGCCTTGTGTATCTTTCTTGGCTTTGACTTGATGGCTAAATTCTTCTTCAAGACCTAATGTAGCTCGCCAGTAGTACTGTGGCATCCGTTACAGTTTGACAATACCAGTCATGGGTTTTTGAAAGAACCTGCAATCAATAGGTGATAGCAAAGATATAGCAAAAGAGAAAATTGAAAAATAATTAAAACTGGGGAGGATAGCTGGGCCTATTAGCAACTCCTCTTTTGATGACTTTGTTCACCAGTGGGAATCTTTGTTCCCATAAAATATCAGGGCTAATTTAGACTTATATACAATCCATTTGCATGAAAGGGGGTGTCAGTTTACTGACCCTAGCACTTTATTCTTTAAGGTATAGCCCAAATTAAGGGAGCAGAGTTGTGGAGCCCTTATGGCTTAGGCAAACAAGTCAGCTTCCCAGCTGCTCCTTGTTCACTCAAATGGCTTCCACCTACAGGGTTTCAATGTGAGGATAACTTCTTCTACAACAAGTGTATGCACATAGGGCATTTGGTTTTGGTAACATTTTTAGAAGTTATCTTGAGTCGATCTTCACCCAGATAGCCAGTACTAATGTAGCTATCCTCTAACTGGAAAATTTCCTATTTCAGGGCCACACAGGCTCAGCAAATTGTGCCAATCTGTTGTCAGTGTTCATTAAGCTAACACCAAGGCCCATATTTATACTTTTTGACGCAAAACTGCGCCAATGCAGTTTTGCGTCAAAAATATTACCGTGGCAAATGCCATTACTGTGCGCTGTGCGGGCGTCAAATTTATACTTTGGCGCACGGCGGCGCAAACCACAGGTGTAAGTCATTTTCTTTTACGCACAATGCAGCATCACGTCGTAAAGGAAAACGACGTTAACGCGGCGAAAATGACTGTGGGCCAATTTACGACACCGTAAACAGGATATGTGGCGTTTTTTGATGCAATGGCGTCAAAAATCCCAGCAAACACAGCCATTTCAGCATAGGAGAGCCAAAATGGATTCCAGGTGCCTGCATAGATCCCAGGAAGATGACAACAGACCAGGAACCAGCCAGGAGGACCCACACAAGAACCAGGACAGGGAGAAGAAGAAAAGAAAGTGTCGCTTCATTGCAGAGGAAATTCTGGTGAAAGAGATGACGGAACACCAGCACCAACTGTTTGTCACCTCAAAGTTGCCAATCAGTAGGAGAGAGGCTATATGGCAACAAATTGTTGACAAGATTAACAGTGTGGCAGAAATACACAGAACAGTCATCGAGTGGAAGAAACGCTGGAATGACTGCAAGCGCATGACCAAGAAAAAAATGGCCAGGAACAGGAAGGCAGCACTGCAGACTGGAGGTGGGAGTCCAGCACACCAGGAGGCCCTGGACCACATGGAGGAGATGGTGGCAGCCGTCATCCCTGAGGAGATCGTCACAGGGATTCAAGGACAGGACAGCACAGAATACCAGGAGACAATGCACATGCAGGGTAAGTCGCATGAGGAAATAAAATGCACTAATGTCATCTACAACCGGGGGGGGAATACCGACTACAAAATGCATGGAAGTCATCATATACATGGAGTGGCATGTGTAAAGGGGTACAGCATGGGGGCATGGCCTGTACAGAAAAAACCTGGGGCACACCATCACACAACACCAACAACAGTTCCATGGGGGTTGCTGCCATGCCAACGATGTAGCAAGGGTAAAGCCACGCCAGGAGGGAAGAGCACAACGTCAAACTGACATCCTGTCACACATCAGCCACTATACCCCCTACATTAACTAGGGCCCAATTAACAACCTCTAGCCATACCGACAACTGGAATGTAACAGTGACAACAGTTGCCACTATCACCTCCGCTGTGTGTGCAGCTCAAGTAGCCAATAGCAGTAACGTCCCCATGGATCATACACACCTAAATTAGAGGGTTTAGGATGACAACTTTAACAATCCCCTGAAACAAGACAAATGTTCCAGTCCTGTCAAATGTGAATGCCCATAGTTGCCGCAAACATCAGCCAATGTCATCAACATTAGGAGCTACACAGCACTAAGGTCACACCCATGCTGCATATGTCAGGGTCCATCCTGTGCCTGGGTCACAATGCACCATCCCAAATGTCATACTACTCAGACAACATCATTGAGGGGGAGGACACATGTAACTGGTCACTGAAATACACCTGCACAGTCAGAGGAGGAAATAGGACACTGCTATGACTATCCAATGTACCACACATTCCCCTACATCAGCTGTACTTATTACCAATGCTGACATCCATTTCATGCCATAACAATGCTATGCATAGTATACACTACATGTCAACTACATATAAGTGGATGTGAAAGATCATAGACTGGGGCAAGTCCAGATTGTTAAGTGTGCTGCTAGTGTCACAGTGAAAGGTCTCACCATGAGACTGGATGTAGACGGAGGGTTGAGTAGGACAAGAAGGTGGCAAATCACTATTTGGCCAAAAGCAACACCTAGAGGAGATGATGCCAACAATACATGTGACATGCAGGTGGAGCATAGGCCTGGGAGAATGCCCATCTGAAAGACTGGATCAATGAACAGGAACCAAGATCACAATGTGAAATCATCACAAGGCAGGCATGTCACATCACTAATGCCACAACACAGACACACTAATTGTACCCTATTTCATTGCAGAGGACGATGGATCTCATGCGGATATGCCTGTCCAGGATTACCCTGATGACATGGATGACGAGCTGACAAACATCAGCCACCAGACCCTCCAAGATGTCCTTGGAACCCTCTAGACCCCACCTTCAGTCACAAGGAGGAGCACAGAACAAGCAGCCATGACAGAGGACCCACCCACCACCCCAATTGTAAGACCTGCCAGCTCCAATACAGCTGAGGACTCAGACGACACAGGCACCAGCTTTGAGAGAACTGTAGTCAGAGTACAGCGGGAGCTGGCCAAGGAGGTGTGGGTTGGAATGCAAAATAGGGCAGCCAGCCTTGAGAGGATGTGTTTGTGCATGATGTCATCTGCATATCAGGCAGCAGCCATGCAAGCACTAACATCCATCCTGCAAGGACTACAACAAACTATAAAGGAATTCACCACTGCAGTAAGGGAGTTGCCACAACACCTCACACCCCAAACCTTCCACTGCATGCACAAATGCAATTATGACCCTCTCAGGGCCGACCTGGCTGCCTACCATCGTGATGTGGCTGCTATTCTTAAGAACCAGCAGAACCTCCTTGCAGCAGTACTGCCCTTAAGAGCCCCACAGGTACCAGCTACCGGGATGTCCGACTCCTCGTCTTCAAACACTGAGGTGTGTTTTGCCCCTTCACAACCACCACCACCAAGGACAGAGGAGGCAACACACACATCAGAAGATGAAGACATGGAACAGATCACCTTCACAAGTAAAAGTACCCAGATGCACTAGTCCCTGCCACATGGCCACCTATTACCAAGGTCCTATGCTTCGTAACATGCCAGTCTTGCAACAACTGTACTCAAGCACTGTTCTGCAAACCACTGTATATCTTGTCAGCCTGCCATGTGATTGTCTCTCACTAACTCATTGTCAAATCCTGTCCCTCTGCACTGTCTGACACATCACCCCAGCATGTCCAATTAATTGTCCTTTAGCACTTGTGTAGGATCACAATGGAAGATGTCACTATACTGATCTCACAATCATGGACAATGTACATATAGCACTACAACACTTTTCAATAAATAGCACTTACACAACCACTTTGTCTCTGTGTAATGTGACACATCAACCGTGCAGTAGACCACTGAATTTTGCCTCCTGTCAAATTACATAGCTTGTCAATACAACTGTCCTGAAATAATGTAGTCTGCTAACTATGCATAGTGGCCTGGATTCTACCATACTCTGCCCTTCCTGAGGGTAATATCTGATGAATCGAGAAACTATACACCATAGAGCTGTGTTGGAAAGAATAATGCTTCCTCAAGGGATATCTAAGCCATAAAACAGTGCCTTCAAAATGTTGCCTCCATGCAAAACTAACACAAATCTAAGCAAACAGTCACCAAACTGCATGAATGGAGGTGTCTGACTTTACATCTAAATAAGTAATCATGCTGAACAGTGTAACAAATGATCTATGTGAGTCATGAACACTATACTACAAGAATGCTTACTACCACTCACCTTATAAGGGTTTCCTTGAACATCAGACTGCAGTCAGGCATAACACAGTGTCCCCAATACTAAATCTGGAAGCACTGTATGTACATTGAAAACATACCTATTGAAACAAACACGTTGGGATCCATAGTAACTGCGATTGGTGGTTGCAATGAATGGTCTAATCTTTGCAAGGTAGCTTTGGGGTAGTTGCCAATGTTACAGCTCATTTGGGATTTGTTTGTAGCATAGGACACAAATTGTAATACAAAAGAAATCATATACACTCATGCCAAGGCCCTGATCTACAAGCATGTCACACATACTGTAAAGGGTTTACTACATATTTATTAAACTGTAAAAACAGAAGAGAAAACTCTGGGAAAAGCCTTAACTACCCTAATATACACTAACTACTCATTACCCACAACTGTCCCTAACTAACCTAAGCTAAACTTACTTATCACATTTAACAAAACGTTCTAAACATCAACCCCCCACCCCACTTATGAGATGGGACACATGGAGGACAACAGATACTAACCTAAATACATACTATCCTATACTAAACAAATATATATTTTTTTGAATGTTTTTTATTTTTATATTTTTTATATATTTTTTGGTTTTTTTAAACATACAAGAACCCCAACATTGCCCTCCATCCACCCACACACTCAAAAAGAAACAGTAGAAATAATCAGGACCCCCCACCCACTAACACTAACTAAACTAACAGCCTATACTAACCTAACACTAAGCCCCCTACACCCACAAAGTATAAGAATAATGAAAGAGGAAGGAGGGGAGGGAATCATGTCCGTCAACATGTCTATAGGTTGGCCCTCCGGAGGGTTCGCTTGATTGACCGCACCCGACGGTATACATGTCGCACCTCCTGCCGCAGTCGACTCATTTTACGCAGGACACGTCCAATTTATGCTGCATCTCTCCAAAAGTAGCAGGGTCAATAGCTGGGGTGGTCTGGGTGCCAGCTGAGGAAGTGTGGGGCCGTGTAGTGTCCATAGCTGTGGGCTGCCCTGCAGGTGGTGCTATGCTAGGGCCTGGAGCACTTGCTGAGGTGGTTGCCACAACGGTTCCAGCTGTTGGTGGTGCCACCTGGGTGGTAGTGGTGGTGGTGCTGGTGGTGGCTGTGGTGAGCAAAGAAGGCCCGCCTTGTGGGAATGCCCTACAGAGGCCCGTTCATGCCGGTGTCTGCGGGCCATTCTTCGGTACCCAGACTCTACCTGAAGTAGGTGCTGATACCACATTGCCCGCCTTTGAAATTCCCGCACCTGGATGGGCGCTATATTTGCAGCTGTGAAGACAAATAGAAAAGCTAACATTAGGAACTGCATTGTGTGAAATGGCACAAGAAGTAAATCAGACAATACATCTACTGTACAGCTCATATCATCATACAGATCATTGATTGTCCCTGAGAAAGTACATGGCAGGCCAGCCTACAAAGCTTCTATCACACATAGCACATCCAAACCCTACAAGATGGGTAACAACTGGCACGTTTTGGCATCATAGTTCAGCCAGATGTCATCTAACAATCATGCAGCACATCTTCTGCCAATGCCAGGGCTACAAATGTCATTGTATGGGATGGAAATCTAGGGCCACATGAACTGCAAGTTGTAAATGGACTTGCTAGTATAGTACTCATTTGGGAAAAATGAGTGTGTAAACTAGGTTCAGACAAAAGATCCACTGATTTTCATGTCTGTGTGCCAAACTTGTATCATCAGACCTAGGTACACTATTCACAAACCCATGCCTGTGTTTGAGGGTGTGGGGGTGGACTAACAACTAGCAATTGTAAACAACATGGACACCCAGAAAGCTTAGGAAAGCTGGACATGTGTTTGGCTCTACACACACACCACAGGTAAGGTGTATCTACAAATAGGAGACAGCAAACCCTTGACCAATGCCAGCGCCACACATGTCTGGAAATGCAGACCTTTGTCCACATCATATACTTCCAGTAAGCCATGACTTACAACAAACACAGAGGTGAAAGAACACCCCTGGCCATGAGTTTCATGCACACTTAGGCCATTGCACTCTAGTGCCACATACTCGTAGCACTACATGTGGAGCTACATGCTGCTAGAAAGTTCAACCTACTGTTTAATAAGTACATTAGTGAATTGGAAAGCAGAAGTCTGTGGGTAGGCATTTAGCAGCCCCATTCTGGGAGAATGTGGGTCTGACAGGCTGACTAAATCACAGATTAGGTCCAGTGCGACTCTTGCTGATACAAGTGTTATCCACATGACTCATCCCCATTCACATTGCGGGGCCTACAGGACTGACCTAGAATCCCTAAATAAGACAAGAGGATAAGGATTGGCCAACTCAAAGATGGTGATAAAATGAAAACCCATCCATGGAAAAAAACAAATGATTGGCTAGCGCATCACACCTTGCTAGGTGTTAATCACACAGGAGTCCATCACACATCATCAGCAAACACAACACATAACAGACATATCAACACTTACTGGAGTTGTCTGGGTCCTCGAATGTAGCCACCTCGCCAACAGTGTAGGGTGCGGGTCCACCTGTAAGGCATGGAAGGGAGAAATGTGCTCAAATTCTGTGCACTGTCCAACAATTCCAAATACAAATGCTATGTGTAAGATTACATGAGTAAAGCCACTCAGACATGATGATACGGCATCCGATATAGCATAGCTAACATGTACATACCATGGGTCTCCTGTGAGTTTTACACACATATCTGCACACATGCAATGGCCCTAACTATCATGTGGTGGCAAACATGCTCCTTCATTAGTGAGCAGACATGATAATGGAGTGTATTCATCTCATCATGTGTATCCAAGAGAGACATCCACAGGCACTTTCCTTGAGGAGTGCATTACCAGTCAAACAGCCATTGTCCCCATGACAAATTTATGACACACAGGTACAATGTACAGAGGGGCAGGGACAGTTGTAAGCCCTCATGTTGTTACACTTTCTTCATTTGATGTGGCCTATGATGAGTTGCACCAACCATAGAGATATGAACCCATGTGAATACCTTTGGCGAGCCATCCATAAATGAAAGGTGGAACAACAAACACCAAATACCAGTCTAAGATGTTAGCTGAGGGCAACTTGAACTTGTTCCTATGTCTCCAAATCCAGAACTGACATGTATCCGAAATGACCAAGGGCCACAATAATCCCTAAGATTTTTTGAATTTCCGTGATTGCTTTCCTTACACACTCACCAGACACACATGAGACTTGGGCCACATTGCTATCATCAATTGACGTGAAGCCTGCACTGATTTTCAGCCTCATTTAGTGTTTCAAAAGTCAGTCTAGCTGTTGCGTCAACAAATGTTGGTAATGATTTGGAAATTCTACACCTCACAGGCAAATGTGACCTATATCTATACATAATTGACTCCTGATTGGTGTTGCTGTTTGACACAAAGGCGACACCAACTTACATTAAGCAAAAGTATTCAGTAAGTTTGCAGAGCACTTGCTTCCTAACAGCTAGCAAATGTGGTCCTTAACATAGTACATAAATGACCCTGTATGTTTCCAAAGCATTCCACACACTCAACAACATTGTCTGCAGATATTGTACAAATCATCTGATGTTACTACAGAGCATTTAATCGTGCACATGTACATGATTTGTACTCACCAACAGGGCCACCAATCACAATGCCCAGGTGGTCCAGCAGATCTTGCTCCCTGGAGATGAGTTCAGCTCAGCGGTGCTTCAGCTGGTGGTCATTCCTTGGTGTCCGATAAATGCGTTGCAGGTGATGCAAGACCTTTCCCCACTGGAGCCTCCGTGCCTCAGTGTGATACCCCTATATCACCCGCCCACCTGCCTCAATCGTAAGGGGGAGGAAATGGCACACCAGCCAAATGAAACCACCAAGCTCCTCCTCAGCCATCTTGCCAAGACGAGGCCTACCCAACATCTTAGCAGAAAAGGGGAAATAGGGGAGAAAGGGAAACAAAGGAGAATAGGGGGGAAGTAGAATATGAAAAACTTAAACTAAACAACTAAAACAGCCCAACTAGACCCAAACTATCACTACCCACAACAGACTCCCAAAAACAACAAAGACAATACAATACAACACAATTGTACACAATAAACACTCAGACAAGATACAACAACAATATTTTATTCACAAAATGACAAGAAATGGACTGCACAGGAGACAAAAGCACAATTTAACCAGACAAAACTCTCAACACAGCCACACAGTCTAGAAGAATCACAGACTGCAAAGTGGAAGTGAAAGTCATCCCACTGTACATAATCTGTAAACAGGCGGCTGTTTTTATCAGTATGCATCAAAAAAAGTTGACGCATACACTCCAATTTATTTCGACGCACAGGAGTAGAAATGAGCCCACATCCATTTATTTGGAAATAGTCTAACACTTAACCAATTTTCTGAGATACAGTGTGGAAAAGTCAATAGTGTTTTCAGGGCATTATGCGTCGTTTTTCAGGCATAAGTGTCATTTTTTGACGCGTGTGTGTCAATATTTCTGGGCATTAACTGGGTTTGGGTCATTTTACCATTTTAATGTTATGTAACATTTGTGATACAACTGAGATAGGCTGATTGCACCCACTTTGGTCTTGACGGTGTATGGGCACATGTGAGACATCATACTACTGCGGACCATGATCCGCTACTTCATTCACAGGATTTTCACTCTTGGCTGACGCACTAGATGGCCATATGTGTGGCCTACATATATGTATTGTACAAATTGGGCATGTTTGGCATCAAGAGAGGATAGCAATGTGACGCACATAAGTACAATACCTCAATGCCTATGGCTCAATGTGTGTGCATTGGCTACTAATGTAGTTGTTGACCCAGTGTGTGTGCATCACAAGATGCATTATTGCAAATATGCTTGTATGAATGTGAAGTCAATGTGTCCAAACCCAAGATGCAAGTCAGTGTGGAAATGAGAGAGCACATGTGTTAGTCATACATGTAGCATCAGTTGTGTGCACTTCCAAGATTTTGGGTAACGTAGACACCACAAATGACAAAGCATGCACCGGATAGATGGCAGACACTTGTTAATGTCAATGGTCCAAAAGTTGCCCATCAAATGTCCTGGAAATTTGGATACTGCCTCCTAGGCACTTGTTGGTGAACCCACCGTGAGTCAGGCACATGTACAGACTAAGTGGGTACCATGTTATTGACACGGAAAGCCAAAGGTGAACCACAAATGTAATATCACACTACAGTTGTGGTCATATGACTGAGCCACAACTCTCCTGTGGCAGTGGTGGACCAGCAGACGAGGCAGCATGTGGCCACATATTTCCAGTGATCAATTTACACAGCGGTGTCTGGTTCATGTGTGTGGTCCAATGTTGATCCTGAATATTTTTAGGGGTCTATGTTGTCACAGTTATGTCCAGGTCTCATCCGTGGCGGCTATTTCTGTATCTACTGAGTATCCTTCGGAGATCAAAGGAAGTAAAACCAATGAGGACATGGGAACCTACATGGGGATGGTCCCACCCTGTCACTGCAGACGTGTTATGAGACTGTCAACAGGTCAACCTTGGTGTGCTGAGTGAAATCATATCTCAGGAGTCATGTTCCGGCAGGTGTCATTACAACATTTGTGCACAGATTGGCCTGTAAAGTTCCCACTGCATCTGGGAACATTAATCTTGCAGCTATTCAGCACGCACAGGCCATCAATATGTTGTGAGCAGTCTGATTCAGCGTGTGAACTGTCAGGGTCCTAACATGTGTGGAATTTTCATGCACATTATCAGAGGTTGTTGGTTGTGCTGGAGGCACCATACCCAATCCCTGCATACGGCCCTGGTACACTGTCACACTTTGTCGCTCATGCATACATGAGAACCAGACAAGGGATATGCCATGATTTGGGTTTTTGGAGACAAGTTCACAATTATGGTACAATAAAAAAGCAGATTAGGCTATACAATGTATTTGAGTATGCATTGAGGAAGCACCTGACAAAATACCCCGGAGGAATGTGAGGGTTGGGAAAGCAAGTATGCTACATATGTAGCCACAAGGA
Source organism: Pleurodeles waltl (assembly GCF_031143425.1). Taxonomy (NCBI): domain Eukaryota; kingdom Metazoa; phylum Chordata; class Amphibia; order Caudata; family Salamandridae; genus Pleurodeles; species Pleurodeles waltl. The sequence continues at coordinate 273,570,171 of NC_090439.1, forward strand.
ACCTTTAGGGTAACGCACAGACAGGTGCCAGTCAGGCTGACAGGATGTAGGGTCAATCAGGATCCAGCAATTTCACAAGGTACATACTCAGTGGTCTGACTTAGACTGATCGGATGAAGGAAAAGACAGTTGACATGGAAAACTGTGTTTGTCCTGTGTTTTGGAAGGTGGCACATAAACCCAAGGGCTGTGTTACACAGCTTATTTTTCTAGCAATGCATCACAGTGTAATCGACAAAATGGCAGCTTCTATGCTGTTCAAAGCATCTGCAAGGGCAGTGCATGTCCAAATGGGTGGTCTGCATGGAGGTGCTCACTGACGCTTGCTGCATCAGTTTCTCACAAGTCCTGTAGGTGAGATTTGAGTTCAAATGGCCAACAGTACCTTTCACATGGGAAGCAATCTACAGCTGATAACAAGGCTTAGAAACTACAAGCCAGTGCATTATTTGACCTAACGTCCATGCAGTCAGATGTACTAGGACTATGGCATACCATATGAAAGGGTGAAGCACACTGGATTACTATTGTTAGTCTGTGTGTGTGTAGAGGAGGGAATATCTGGGTACACAGATTACCATTCCAGGGACCTCTTAAGACAGGTGGGGTGAGACCAGGAACATGGGTGTGTCAGGAGTTAGGGCATGGGCTGACATGTACATGGCATGTCATGTGCGCAATGCTTGTCATAGGTGTGGCACTTTTGCTGTCTATGTTCTGCTTATATGGAACTCTAGTCACAGATAGTCCTAGCAAAGATAGGTTCAGTATTACTTACTGCTGTCAAGGGTCTGGTCATACATTCCTGTTACCAATGCAATAGTACATCCACTGCCTCATGTATGAGGCATTTTTTTCCCTTATTGACTGAAGGTGTCTTAGTTGTGTGCCATATGCTGCGATGAACCATGTTGCCAACATGTATGTGTGAAATAGGTGTGGACCTCTGCTATTGCCCTGCAAAGGTGAAATGTACAGGATATATGTCATTTACAGTGTGTGTGTATGTGACTGTTGTATAATACGCATCACGATTGCTTTGGAATTTTCTGTATCCTGATCGGTATGTCAGCAATGCTCCATGAGGCTACACTCTTATTATGATAGTTAGAGATAATGGTGAGCAAAAATGATTAGCCAGACCATGATATGGTGATTATTATTGGTGTTTATTTACATATATTGCTACAGTGGTGATCGTGAGTTGTTTCAAAAGAAATTGATCACAATATGTTGGCGCCTACGCAGTCCAGCAGCTGTCTTTTGTTGTTCCCCCTCATGTTGCTGGCCAGCATCCTCGTCTTCCTTCTCTTCAGGCATTTGTGGCTCTGCTTCTGATAGGGGACTGTTCCTTCGTATACAAATGTTGTGCAGGATGGCACATGTTAAAATGATATTACAGACCATTTCTGGTGAATATAGGAGGCTGCCACCAGTGATGTCAAGGCACCTGAATCTCGACTTGAGGATGCCAAAGGTCCTCTCGACTATGGTGCATGTCCTCCTATGTGCCTCATTGTAGGCACGCTCTGCTGCAGTGCTTGGGTTGTCATATGGTGTCAGAATTCATGGCTGGATCCCATACCCCTGATCAGCTGAAAGATAAAATGATTGGGATCATGTTGACGTAGCTTGCCCCATTCATATCACCTTGCAGGGCAGTAGTTGTCTTGTGTTGTCTGTGGCTCTTTTGTGTTATTGTGTTGATTCCTAGGCTTCTAGGATGTACCATCTGCATTGGGCTGTTTCCTTGGCTGAATGAGTGTTTGCCTGCTGACCCGTTGTCAGCAATATGTTTTGGGATTTGCAGTACAGTGTGAACTCCCTAGCATTGTGACTGGTGATACAGGTGTCCCTGTGTCTTCACTGGGGGTGAGATGACAGTTCCATACACAGATTCAATTTGACAGTGGTGGTAACACGTTAGCATCTATGTACCATGGACATCCCATACCTTTAGACATATGCAATGGATTAATTTAAACATCAGTGAGACGCTTACATTTTGCAAGGTGAAAATTAGCCAAACCTCTCCATACATTGTGATCATTCACGTATTGACATTAGACTGTACACTGATTTCAGATGTGTGACACGTTCACTGCAGACCTATCAAACATGGCTAGCGGTGTCACACCCTCAGTGTGTTCCTGTCCACATGTTGCTGTCGTGGTGTATGTGTTGTGTGTCCTAGAGGGTTGCTGTGCTGTGTGTATATAAGTAGGTTTCTGTACTTACCAACAAGTAGTCCATTGCCATATCGTCCATCCTGGATGTGTTGATTGATGGTACAGTGACGGAAGATGAATGAGTCATGGACACTCCCAGGATACTTTGCCACAACATTGGTGATCAATCCTTGGTGATCCACAATGGCCTGCACATTGATGGAGTGTGTGTGCTTCCTGTTGCAGTATAGGTGTTCAGTTGCAGCAGGTGGCATAAGGCGTACATGTGTGCAGCAAATGGAACCAAGGACATGTGGGAATCCATTAATGAGGTAAAACCCCTGTTTGGTCTCCTGCTGCTTCTGCTGTGTGTTTGGGAAGCAGATGTGGCGTGGTGTGAGTCCGATGATGTCATCCAGTACTTTGGGCAAGAAGGGGGAGAATGATGGCTGTGATATCCTGGCAACCAGGGTGCCAGTGGTTTGAAAGGAGCCACTTGCCAACATGTGAAGCACAGCTATCAGCTGGGTTTCTGTTTGGATGGTGCGGGGTGTCAGCAAGCTGGGTGCCAACTGTGGCTCAATGTTGTGCAGCAGCTGCTGAATGGCTTGCCAGTTCAACCTGTACCTCTGGATGATGTCATGTTCCCTGAGGCCATGAAAAGTTGTCCTGGTGCGGAATATCCTCTCCTGCCTTCTGCGTTGCCTTTTGTGTCCCTGCTGGTGTTGTGGTAGCTGCTGTTGTTGTTGCTGTGCTCTGCGTCTGCGTGCACGCTGGATGAGAAGCACCTCCATGTCTCCCCTTTGCTGCTCTGATGTTGCTTCTGTGTGTTCTGATTAAATACCAAACGTACGGTGCTTTACAGAAATAAGGTATGTTACTTTACTAGCTGCCCTAGGGCACTTGCACTTTTTGAACTTTTCGAGTTAAACTTACGTTAACCCCCAAGGGGGTAAACTCGCTATGTTTTTGTCTCTCTTTATCCTCCTTAAACGGGGACTTGGATTCAGCTTTCTCTGACAATACAAGCATAGCTGCTTAATGCTAGCTAGAGACACACACTTATTTCTACAAAGGCTTATAACTATTCAGGTATTCCAGTATCTATAATAGTGTGTGCTGTACCGCATTTAATAGATATCCTCACCTGTGCTCGGTCTTTTTACCTTACAGCTGTTTGTTCTTTTACTGGTTCGCTTATACATATATATTTTCTATTTTTTGCAGACTGGGCCCTTAGGGACCCCATGATATCACCATCTGGTGTACGGACACACCATATGACCTGTCTTCATATATATGACAAGCCATAAAGTATAATAAAAGTAATGCAAGCCATACTATATGGCAAGAACTGATCCTATATAGTGGGTAGGTAGACCTTTTTTCCTTTCCCTCCTACCTCGCTATTTTATCTGACCTATTTCAGTCCTTAACCTTACAATATCACAAACGCTTTACATTGCCTCTCTCCCCCAGATTCGAAAATGTACTGTTGGGGCACAAGAAGCCCTACTGAAACTAGTCTTTTTCCATACTTGAACCTATGAGGTAATAGTGATCTCTCTAACTATTAACTTTCTTCATGCTTGCCTCACTAATATGGTCTGTCACACACGATGTTTTCCATGCATGTACTCTTTTAGGGTTTATTAACAACTAGAGGAAAAAGGTTTCCTTTACATACTTCTTTACTGGATAGAGAAAACCACTCTCACCTACACTTGAAAGAACATATATTAAATAAATAAATTCCTTTTTTTTTTCTCTTTCTACTTACGATCACCTTATTCTATATTAAATAGCATGTGTCATTTTCCTGCTTGGTCCAACTATGGGGTATCTCATATATCTAAATATCTATATACACTGAAGAGCTTTATCCCTCATGCTAAAATTTGCATCCATTTGTGGAATCTTCACACGTGTATCACTTATTTTCTTGTTTTTATCCTTTTCTTTTATTTTAATTTTTATGTAAATAACTATATAGACAAGCATTGCTATTTGTTTATGTTTCAGCCTTGAAAAAGTCCGCAAGGACGAAACACGTGTTGGCTGTTTTCTGATCTTGGATTAAAAGTACCTTTTGAAACTCTACTTGGATTACATATTTATTATACAGACTTTGAGTGCCCTGGTCCTCTTCTTTTTTCATTAAATACAGGTGTGTTTGCCCCATTTTAACACCTGCCCTGACCCAGGCGTTAATTTGACGCAAATCGGGCTGTGCCTCATTTTCCAACTCCGCCTTCCGCCATGCGGGATTTTTGCCCGGAAGCATAAATACGACGCACGGGCGTTTAAGTAATTTTTTGGACGGGAACGCCTACCTTGCATATGATTAACGCAAGGCAGTTTCCCGCATCCAGAAAATGACGCACACGGCGGGATTTTGACATCTGCGGGCTCGGGCATCAAAGTTTAAATATGGGGCAAGGTTTGTGCCAAATGTGCGTCAAAATGTTTGACTCACATTCGGTGCAGACGGAGTATAAATATGCTCCCAAGTCTGAGATACCACTGGCAAGACAAAGCTGTAGGTTCCCTTTAGATATTTATTTATTCCATGAGTACCAATTTCATGGTTAATAATTAATTGTAATACCCGGATGAATTGAGAATAACAATGATTCATGCATCTGTTAAATAGTGTTTCTTCTTGCATGAAACACTATTTATTGGATGCATACAAAAAATGTAGTTACATTAATATAAAAACTATTCTCTATACTTTACCATGTGGAAATTTCTGCTCCGACTGTGGAGTCTCCCGGTGGTAAGATGTAGGGAAATGCAAAAATGTTTATTAAATTTGGAAGACGTTTGTAAAAATACTTTAAGCTAAATATTAATGTAACGTAATTGTATATATTTATTTTAAAAGTCGAGCTAAAGAAAAAAATGCTACATCACTAATAGCTACATATCTAAAATACATCTTTAATGAGTGAAAATGTATTAAATTACATTAACATTATTTTTCTCAAGTTTAAATGGAAAAATAAACTCTCATCTAAACAAAAAAATATTTTTTATGATGCATTATTAATTATTACAAGTGATGTATAGAATTAATTAAAAGTAAAGTAAGTTTCTTTAATAAAAGTTGTCAGGTTAATTTTAAAATGTAAAAGAGCATTACTATATTTGAGAATGAAATAAAAATGTGGACTATTTTTGTATTTTTTTAAACACTATATTATCATTATTTATATGTTAACTGTTTTAAATAATTGAATTTCATTTACATTATTTACTATGGGGTTTTATTTGAAGTCCCTAACTCCATACTAGGTGTTGTCCGTATGTGCTGCTGGATTGATTTCAGCTCTGAGATGTAGTAACTATTACTGTTTTGGATTCCTTTTTGGGTGTAGTAACTTTAGAAGTGCAGTTTGTGACTAGTTTATTCCATTGTGGATAGGTACAAATCCAACCCTATACACATTTACTGCTAAAATGGATACTTTTGTGAGCAGAGACTCCTCCCTCAGAGCAGAGATCCCCACACAAAAAAGTTAGGAGAGGCGCATAGGTAAGCTCCACACATAGGTTTGTGAATTGCATTGTTTAGTCTGTTTTGTAGTACTTCAAAAAGTACTACAAAATGCCATGTGCGAACAGACCTCATAACCTCTGAGGGCATCTGATGGGAAGGACCAGATACGCTGTTGATGCATTATTGTGGGTATTGTTAACTAAATCACAATCAGGGAATGATCAGATAGTGTGCAGGGCAGATAATTGAGATCAAGAACCCATTGCACAGCTTCTGTTGTCATAAGCCAGCAATCAATGTGCAAGGTGCGAGTCATACACTGAGGAGTGATAGTAATATACCATACCCTCAGCTCTTCTCATCCTCCAAACAAACCATCCTTGTCCAATATGTACTGCATCATTCTCACTAACCATGGGTGATCATCCCTGATAGGGTTAGTACTATCAAGAAGGGGCTGTATAATAAGATTAAAGTCACTCCCCCATATAATATTACTGTTGTCATCTTGTTTACAGAGGGTGATAATGCACTCAGAAAACTCTGGGTAGTGAACATTAGGGACGTAGGTGTTTATTAAACTAAGATGAGTGTCCAAAAATAACTGGACAGTGAAAAGAGCCTCCCCTAGGATGTGCATAATTAAATTTGACTTTGGAATTTAAAGCCTTCTTCATAAGTATAGCCATGGCTTTTGAGTGTGTGCTATATTAGGTAAAATACCTATTATGTCCCAACCCTGCAAAAAAAGGGTCTGATTTAAGAAAAGTGGTGCTGCATCCAATGCTGTGGCACTTTTCTTGCGCCCCTTAGTGACCCCCTACAGCGACCATGTGTGAGCTGTATTTAAAATGTGGTGCTCCATGGCACACGGTTGGGGCAATAGCATTTACATTTTTGTTGCTATTGATGTACTGTGTAGGATTAGCACCAACATTTTGGTGCTAATCCTGAACATAGGGCCCATTGGCTCCTATTAAATGCCTGCTCTGTACAGGCGTTAGAAGTAGCCACAAAACAAATTAAACAGTGGAATCTCTTAGATTACATTGTGCCATTTTTGCGGTCCCCATAATGGGGAACGCCCCCCTTGCATACATTATGCGTGGTACAGGCATAATGTGGTGCAAGGGGTTACAAAGTGGAGCAATGCATGCATTTCACCACTTTGTAATTATGATGGAGTGATTTTGGCCTTGTTGGGCTATATTAGCATTAAAAAAATGTGGTGCAAGTAGGTGCTAGGCCCTCTTAAATATGGGCCAAAGTGTTTAGGCTTCCATACTGAAATGCATTTTCTACTGCATTGTTATTTACATTCCTTAGCTTTCTATGTATACTAATATTAACACCTTTTCTTAGGACTACACAGTCCTGTAATGTTCCATGTTACAACTGTTATAACATATATTGGTTCATCTACATTCTTCTAAGTACTTTTATAAATCACCCAGAAACTTTATTAAGCTTGTGATGTAATCACACTGCCCCCGCCCAACCCATTCAGGTTAATGCAACCAGCTCTGATTGCAACACATATTTCCAACTCCCCACCTAACCCATCCCACACTGATATCCCAACTTTCAGTGCCTAGTACCTCATCAAAAAAACAACATCCTCCACATGTCTGTGTGTTCAAATCTCTGGGAAGTGGCCATCCCCGCCCATGGCAGATCCTGTAAATATATGTTACCCCACTTATCAAGCAGCCAAATTCCCATACTGTTAGTGAGGCTATGATCCAAACCCCAGCCATTTCCACATTCTCCCCCAGACATTCAATTAATTTTCTAATATAATGTAATTGAACAATAAACATTCACAGTCAAGTCGCTTCCTGTTTTGGAAGAAATCCACATGATTAACAAGCAAAGTCTTATAAGCTACTACATATTTATATGTTCATGCATCTACTAATCAACTAAGCTCCACTTCAGAAGCATGTGGACTAGAATGTGACAGCTGTGGATTTTCCTTGGATTTCTTAGGAGCAGCTTTTAGAAACTTAGGCCCATATTTATGGAAAGTTAGCACTGCCATGACGTCATTTGTTTGATGCTAAAGAGACGCTAACTTAGCTCCATACTTATATTTTGATGCTAGACCCATCTAGTGTCAAAATATCTGAGTTAGCATCACTTACTGGAAGCGCCAAACCCATCTTGTGCCATATTGTGACAACAATATGCAAGGTAGGGATTTCCTTCCAAAAAAAGACCTCCTGAAGCTAAAATGACACACACTAAGGAGACTAACCCAAAAAATGATGCTAAGGCTGATTAGCATCAAATTTTAACGCCTGGTGAGACCAGGCGTTAAAGCGATGTTAGGTACAATTCCTTAGGGAAACACTATGGAGTCCACCATGGTATCACTATTTTGGGCACATAGAGGCCCACCCCAAACCCCAGCATCACCACAAACCACACCACAGAGACACTACAAGTGGAGGGAGCCCATCCCACATAAGAATGCATGCTTAACTGTTGTATGCACTGGGGGACACTCACATGGGGCCCACTGGCTACCACTTGTTCTGTATGGGTTGTCCTGGGGACACTGGTCCCCTGTGATGGACAATGTGGTTGTTGTACTATCCCCTGTCCATACTTGGACAGGAGTCATTTTTTGGCTGCTTGTGTGACCAAAAATTGCCGCTAGGCTGACTAGCGGCAGACATTTTGCCGCTAGTCAGTCTAATCAGTCTAGCATCATTTTTGGCCCACTAGCGCAATTTTCTCCATCACTGGCTAGCATTATTTTCTATGATCCTAACCATTCCTTAGCGCCATCGTGTGTCATTTTTAAACTATTGCACATCGATGGTGCTAGGAATGACAATAGCTTGTATTCATTGTTTTGACACACAACTGCACTACTGCAGTTGTGCATCGTTTATCAAAAATATGGACCCTAGTAATCCACTCACAAAAGCTTCAGGCTTGCCAATATCCGTCAATTCCAGAACTACAAGTATTTGAATATAATTTCTTCAAGAAAGCAATTTTAAGTCTTTGTTCTTGGAGAGTATCTTAGCCATCTTTCTTCATACATATAACAGTATCTTGTAGCTTTGGGGTACTATCTTCCAGGTCAGAATTCCTGTGTTTGTGTCCTCCAAGCAGGCACTAAGGGCTGTATTTATAGGCCCCTAGCGCCACAGGAGCGTCACTTTTTGTGACACTCCAGTGGTGCAAAGCACAGCGCCGTATTTACAAGGTGGCGTAAAGCCACTTTTTGTGGCTTAACACCACCTTGTAAATATGACCCCTTCCCACGCTGCACTGTACATGGAAGGGGCGTGCAATGGGTGTTGCTGTTGGCGTGACACAGCAACACCCATTGCATTTTGATGCTGCCTCCGATTTATGACATTTCGTAAACCTGAGGCAGCACCAAAATGTAGTGCCACCCCAAGGGGTGGCGTTAGCAAGGCGCAACGAGGAGGAATACTTTTATTCCTCCTCGTTTTTTGCTTTTCCTACGCATGCTGAAGTGTGCGGCATGCATAGAAAAAGCAAAATGCCAGAAATGATTCTTTATGTGCTGGAAGGTGTCCCTTCTTGCATATAAACAATCATTTGAAAATGACGCTTTTGCACTTCTGTGCGTGGTGCATTCTGCAGCACACACAGAAGTGCCAAAGCGCCATTAGTGATAGTTTATGTGCAGGAAGGGACACCTTCCAGCGCATAAAAAATCACACACCCTCAAAACAGACACACCCCTCAACACAGACATCCTTGCACAATGGTGCAAAGATGCCTGCATTGGCGCTGGCAGCTGAATTTAGCACCAGCGCTAGGGGAAACACAGGGGTGCGCCGTATTCCCTTAAATATGGCACATCCCTGCGTTTCTAAAGTGATACAGTGTGGCACTGCCAATTTTGATGCAGCACCACGCTGTGCCACTTTTCGTTAAATCTGGCTCTTTGTTTATCCATGCGCTCTTTCATCAAGTCCATTTGAGCTGTGAGTTGATCAGTCTTCCTGCCTATTGCCTTAAAACTGGAATTCATATTGAGTGGAATCTCTTTGATACCCAGTTCAGTGGCCACTCACTTATCCCTGGTATCTATTTCACTGGGTGGAAAGGCAGGGCTATAATGTGACCCTTTGAGTCTTTTCTGCTCCAAGGTTAGTTTGCCCTGTTTAGCTTATAACTTACCCATTGCAGACTGTGAGTTATACCTTCTGACAGCTTTGCACAGTAATAATATGAACACCAAAAACACAATGAAGTTTTCAATAGCACATCTGCAGTATCAGGCCCTGTATCTGTTCCATTGAGATGTACTGCAGTCTCCTAAGTCAGAGCCGCACAGACACAAGATCACAGGTTCAACATCGATCCATAAGTAAGGATCCCATAGGTCAAAAGATAGTTTAGATTTTGCCTTAGAGTGATACTGAACAGTCTTTGACCTTTATCCGATAAGGGTATGCTATCCCCTCCGCCTCTCTCTTTTAATGACAAATATAATGTCAGGCTTAGAGATCCTCAACAGCTGGACCTCCTCCCCCAGCCCCTCTCTTAGTTGGCCACATCATGGTCAGTCAATCCTCAGGCTATTACACAGAGAGCACAGCATCCAGAGGCCCCATAGTGCCTCCTCAACTTTCACCATCACTCGCTTGGAGCTCATTACTTCTGTACAGCCCCAGTCAACCAAGCAGAGGTGGGTCCTGATTGCTCCATCACACTACCAGCCACCTCAGGGCAGTTCAGTGGTCCAGTGCAGCACACCACAAGTTGCAGTGATGTCTTCGCCACACATACTCTTCAGGCCAGGATCCAGAAAGTTATTTTGTCACACATTTTAATAATATTGTGGAGCTGGGCAGTAACAGTACCACAATCATGCCTCCATCTTAGGCAATGGCAGGCCACACCCTGGATTTTCCCCCCTCAGATGTTTCTATGCACTGGAAGACTGATAAGGATTTATGTGGCTGTTTGGGACATAAGGAAAGAACTATACTAGCGGTCCACAGAATGCAAAGGAAAATGGGGACCAAATTATGGCCCAGCTGCCCAGGATCATCTTCCAAGTGGTTCCCAAGTTCAGGGTTAATTTCTGGTATGATGTTCATGGTTTGCTTAAGGTTGCAAAGTAATTCCCCAGTTTATGGAGCTGTTTTACACTTGGCATGGATTTTGAAGCCCAGTTTGGGTGAGGTATTTGGCAGGTGATAGTGGTGAGCATCATGAGCTTGCATATTTTTTAAATAATTTACTTAAATACATTGTCATGGAGTTTTAATTTATTACTAGTGGATTGTAAATACTCAGTTTTGTAGGTGGACATTTTTCCTTTGCAGAAGCAGAGAGGTGACGTATGTTATCTGAATATTGAAATGTCTGTTAAAATGTTGGAAGTTCTAATTAATACAACCTGAGATGATTTCCCTCTAAGCACATCCTTCAATCTCAGGTCCAGTTTTGTTGATTCTTTATTTGGCACTGTGTAACTTGAACACATACTCTCCTATGAGTGGCATTTCAGCTTGGGCCGGGGTGGTAGGAGCGGGTGCAGGTAGCTCCAAAGATGAGCCCACAAAATGTTACTTCGGGTCCAGATGTACTTTGGGGTGAGATGACATGTTCACAGCCTAGGGCCGAAAACTCAGAGTTGTACATGAGAGTGTAGGCCTGAGAGGAGCTCTGGAGGCTGAGTGTTTATAGGCCCTCTGGCAAGGTCACTTGATCACTTTGTTTCTGAAGTGCCCTCGCAGTCACCCCCTTGCCTCCATAAAGTTCTTGCTCATGCTTCCAAAATCCCACCCGCCCATCCCTATTATCTTTGGGGTTGTTCCTAGGAGATGATGTTTGCTGCCCAAATATGTTAGAATATTTCATTGGATAAAACAAGCTATGTTGATTGTTTAATTTTGAGCTGTTTTTGATCATGATAGGCATATATGGTGTTCAACACCATTTGCAAACCTCAGACAAACATTCCATACTGCATGGTTGATTTTACCTCAAGGTGAAGGCTTCCAGGGGATCTTTGTGTCAGGTGACTGGGGGAACTTACATGGCTGTCCAGGACATACAGAAAATACTCCATTAAGGGGCCACAGAGTATGAGGGACATGAGGCCTGCTCCAAGGTACTTAGTTATGGACCAGTTGCCTAGGATCATCTATCAATGGGTGTCTTGGAATTTCTGTGCCAGAGCGGAATCTCTGACATGATATATGTTACCCACTCAAGACTAAAGCCTAACTCCTTAGTTTGCGAGGCTATTTCACAATTGGCATCAGTGTTGAAGCCCACTTTCAGTGAGGCATGTAGCGGATGATACCAAGATGGGAGCACATCATGTGCTCGCAGAATTTTGGCAAAAACTGCTTGAGTAGCTTGAACGACTTACTGATGGACTGTGATTACAAAATTTGTAGGCCTACAATGTTTCCTTAGCAAGACCAGAGAGGATGAGAATGTTATTAAAAAATAAATATATATCTATATATATATATTTTTTTATATATATATATATATGTGTGTGTGTGTGTTAATTAACAGGTTTTATAGGTATAGCCCAAGATGTTCTTTCTCTCACCACAGCCTTTGGTCTCTGGTCCAATTTTGTGGGTAACTGCTTTGGCCGTATGGTGAACAGCACACTTCCCATTTCACTGCTTTCAGCAATAATGGATGGCTACTTTCACCTTCTATACTTATAATAGATGTAAATGTAGGGGTGTGTGAAAGGGGTGGATTTTACAATAAACCAGGTAAGAACAACATGACAAACACTGAATTGCAAACATTTAGGTCCAATTCACAGGTGTGAGGTTGTAGTGAGCATCACAGCTTGTTCAAAGACAAAAAGCAAAATGGGTACTCCAGTCATGTGACAGTAAACACTACATCAATGGTTCTTACCCTGTGGTCTGTGGCCCCTAGGGGGATGCAAAGCTTACTCAGGGGATCTGTGACTGCTTAGAAAATGTAATGTTATCACATTAGTAAAGTGTAGAAAATGAAAGAAGCAAAATGCAAAATTGAAAATGTTATAACGTTGAGTAATTATGAAGGAATTTGAAACTGAAACCTAAAAATTAAATGTGTATCCTCAGACTGATTTGAGGGAGCAGTGGAAGTGCAGCAAACATAATATAGTATGGAGAATGAGTGGCCTCAATTGAATTTAAAAAAAGCTCCTACCTTCCTATTTAAATTGGAACTTTGATTTTTTTATAATTTGTTTATGAATTAACAAAAATATTTTAGCATTTGTGTTTTTGTTTGATGAATGCTTGTTTCCATATTTTTTGTCGTGTTTTGGGGTTCCAATGATCAATTGATCAGAGTGCCAAACCACCTCAGAGGGGCATGGAGTTATGACCCAGGCCCAACATCGGCTGTGTCCCTCTTGGGCTCTCATGATGCTTTGGCCCTGAGTTGGGTAGGCCGGGCCTCACCTTTGTGTTGTGGTTTCCTGTCACCCATCTTGCTAGATGTGGGAGGGGTGACAGGAAGGGATGGGTGCTGCGTAAGCTGTGTGCCACTTCTGCCCTCCACCATGATGGCCAGGGATATTTAGGTTGGCCTGCCCCTGGAATCTGCCTTTTTCATCCGGATCATCATAGAGGCAGGCATCCTGTGTGCTGAGGACAGCTTGATTCCGGTCCCCCCATCTCCTGGTCTCAAATAACCACAGCAGCACAGCTTTGTCCTTTTATCATTGAATGGCAGGCACTGCAAGCCTGAGAGTGGGATCCACATTGGCACAGCCTCGTCTTGTCCCTTTGATTGCTCATCATGGTGGTGTGACATTCATTGGGGCTTATTTTATTATTGATTCCCTCACTTCCCTGTGCCCTAGTGGCACTGTGTTAGTGCGTCCTTTGTCAAGGTTCACTGTGCTATTGATTCACTCCAAGCCCAACTGAGGCCCGTATTTATACTTTTTGACGCTAAACTGCACTAACGCAGTTTAGCGTCAAAAAGTTTTGCGCCGGCTAACGCCATTCTGAAGCACCATGAGGGCGCCGTATATATTGAATGGCGTTAGCTGGCGCTAGCAGACCGGCGCTGCCTGGTGTGCGTGGAAAAAAAACACGTACACCAGGCAGCGCCGGCGTAGGGAAAAATGGCATTAGGGCGTCTTAAAAATGGGGCAAGTCAGGTTGAGGCAAAAAAATCGCCTCCACCCGATTTGCGCCATTTTTAACGATGCCCAGACGCCATTTACATGACTCCTGTCTTAGTAAAGACACGAGTCATGCCCCCTTGCCCAATGGCCATGCCCAGGGGACTTCTGTCCCCTGGGCATGGTCATTGGGCATTGTGGCATGTAGGGGGGCACAATCATAATGCAAAAAAAAATTTAAAAAAATAAAAAAAGTATACTTACCTGAACTTACCTGAATGTCCCTGGGATGGGTCCCTCCATCCTTGGGTGTCCTCCTGGGGTGGGCAAGGGTGGCAGGGGGGGGTCCCTGGGGGCATGGGAGGGCAGCTGTGGGCTCATTTTGAGCCCACAGGTCCCTTAACGCCTGCCCTGACCCAGGCGTTAAAAAGAGGCGCAAATGCGGGGTTTTTTGCCCCACCCACTCCCGGGCGTGATTTTTGCCCGGGAGTATAAATACGACACATTTGCGTCGCAGTCATTTTTTTTAGACGGGAACGCCTACCTTGCATCTCATTAACGCAAGGAAGGCCTTCACGCAAAAAAATGACGCTCTTTCCTCATACTTTGGCGCTAGACGCGTCTAACGCCAAAGTATAAATATGGCGTTAGTTTTGCGCCGAATTTGCGCCGAAAAAAAAGACGCAAATTTGGTGCAAACGGAGTATAAATATGCCCCTGAGTATTTTAATTAGCCTGTAACTTGGTTAGACTGGCTGCTAAGATGTAATTCTAGAATGGGTTGAGTTATCACATTAGCATGGATAGCAGGCTCTAGCACCTTGCCCTCAGTGCCTTTCGTTATACCGGTCCCCTTCCTGGCCCAGGCTGGCTGATCTACCGCACAGATGCTTATTGTTGCACACGCATGTGTGCTTTGTTATAAGGACCTGTAGCCTCGCAGGGCCAGGAACACGAACCAGGGTACTGGAGGTGAGTAAGGGGCTTTGGGTTAGGACTGCAAATTGTTGTTCCTTAAGCGTTTAAACTTATCTATTCATCCGTTACAATTTGTGACATGTTGATGATGTTGGCAAAGAAGCCGGAAGTTGCAACCTCTAAGATATTATGGGGCATATTTATACTCCGTTTGCGCCAAATTTGCGTAGTTTTTTTCGATGCAAATTCGGCGCAAAACTAATGCCATATTTATACTTTGGCGTTAGACGCGTGTAGCGCCAAAGTATGATGAATGAGCATCATTTTTTTGCGTGAACGCCTTCCTTGCGTTAATGAGATGCAAGGTAGGCGTTCCCGTCTAAAAAAATGACTGCAACGCAAATGCGTCGTATTTATACTCCCGGGCAAAAATCACGCCCGGGAGTGGGCGGGGCAAAAAACTCCGCATTTGCGCCTCTTTTTAACGCCTGAGTCAGGGCAGGCGTTAAGGGACCTGTGGGCTCAAAATGAGCCCACAGCTGCCCTCCCATGCCCCCAGGGACCCCCCCTGCCACCCTTGCCCACCCCAGGAGGACACCCAAGGATGGAGGGACCCATCCCAGGGACATTCAGGTAAGTTCAGGTAAGTATAATTTTTTATTTTTTTTTATAATTTTTTTTGGCATAGGGGGGCCTGATTTGTGCCCCCCTACATGCCACAATGCCCAATGACCATGCCCAGGGGACAGAAGTCCCCTGGGCATGGCCATTGGGCAAGGAGGCATGACTCCTGTCTTTACTAAGACAGGAGTCATGTAAATGGCGTCTGGGAGTCGTAAAAAAGGCGCAAATCGGGTGGAGGCGATTTTTTTGCCTCAACCTGACTTGCCCCATTTTAAGACGCCCTAACGCCATTTTTCCCTACGCCGGCGCTGCCTGGTGTACGTGGTTTTTTTCCACGCACACCAGGCAGCGCCGGTCTGCTAGCGCCGGCTAACGCCATTCAATAAATACGGCGCCCGCAAGGCGCTTCAGAATGGCGTTAGCCGGCGCTAAACTTTTTGACGCTAAACTGCGTTAGCGCAGTTTAGCGTCAAAAAGTATAAATACGGGCCTATATTCCAATAAAATACATAACACTTACCATGTCTACAGAAGTACATCTTGTCTAGACTACGACTGTGACTTTAAATGGGCCAGGTAGGTGGATACTGACATTAGGAGGAACTAAACTGAAGTCAATGTCTGGTTAGAGATTGATAACAATTTCGCTTCATTGAAGCAACCTTTTAGTCACCAACGGGCCTCTGGGGACAAAAAAGGGACCATGCTGGGCTTTCAATAGGAAGTTGTGCATGCGCCCAGAGGGGTCCTGTAAATTTCAGCTTGTTTATTTTCTTTTTAGATTCATCCTTCACAACCAGATTTCAAATGCATCAAAAATTCTGAAGACAAAGAAAAGGATGTCACCAAACCCTCCAACTAACTACCCTCCTTCCCTTGCCAGTCTGGGTTTTAAGGTTACTTCCCTGGCTTAATTTATACCCCAACAGGGAAGCAGTGAAGATGCTGTGCTTAAGTTTTTCTACAGGTTTCAGGAACCTAGCACAGGGTGTAAACCCTATTCCCTGCTGTAGAAACTTGGTTACAGCCCACCTGCACTGGGAGATAGTGACAAAGAAGCTAGTGGAAAATGTTGTATTTGGGGAGAATTACCAGGCCATTTTTTTTACCCACTATTGTGGTCTTCTTTGCTCCCCACTGGGCTTAGTGCCTAAAAAAGAACTCGGGCAGTTCAGGCTGAACCGTAACCTCTCTGTACCAGGGGGTCCACGTGACTGATCTTGCTCAATCAGGTATTCCTCAGTGAACCAGGCACTGATCAAACTTCATGAATTGCGTCCAGGTGAATTATTGCCAAAAACTGATATCAAATCTGCCTTTAGACTTCTCTCAACACAACTAGATGAGTATCACCTGACAACCAGATGAGTATCACCTGTTGGGATTCCAATTAGGGGACCACTACTATTATGACAAGTGCATGCCAATGGGCTATGTTTTTTTTTTTAAATGGGTACCAGGATGTCATTCACTATTTGGATGATTTCCTGGTCATGGTCCGGCCCAGTTGAGGGGCATGCACTTGGGCTTTGGGGGGCCCTCACTTTTTTATTCAGGGACCTGAGATCCCCCTGGTGCCTTACAAAACCATTGGCTCCTCCACATGTATCACCTTTCAAGGTATTGAGAGAGAGAGATGCCATGGCAGGGAAATGCTGATTTCCCCCAGCAAGAAACACAATTTCTGTTGGTTTAATGTGATTTTGGGGCATAAGAAGATAACTGCATTAGTTTCAGATGTTGGTCAGTTAAAGATCGCATTAAGGATCATCCCATGTTCACACCTTTTCAAGATCAATTGCCAGATCAATGACTGGCCTTGAACACAAACATCATCACACACATCTCTAAGCAGAGGTAAAAGAGGACTTAAGAATGTGGTGCAGTTTGCTGAAACAATTCAATGACTCAGTCGTTTGTCAATGCGGATGATCTCCATTTAGACACTACTGTGCGTATTTACAAGCCCCTCGCACTGCTGGTGCATCTCTTTTTTTGATGGTCCGCCAGTGCAGAATGCAGACTCCTATCTACGAGGCCACGCAATGCCACTTTGATATAGGGTGTTCAGAGGCATTGAGCAGGTTCTTCCATACAAGACCCATTGTTTTTGATGCATTCCCAGATTTACACAGAGATTCCTGGGAAAGTTTTTATTATAAACAAGAAAGCATAAATTGGTTGGGTAACAGTGAGACATCATGAAGAATTTGGTGCTCGTGAGAAGGAAAACCATCACAGAACAAACAATGCATTATAGTTAATAAATCATAACTGATGAACACCAACAACACCAGAGTCTTCGGCAATCTCAAAATGCCACTGGACCACAGAGGTCCACACAGGACCACACCTGCATCTGTGAGGGTGGTCCCCTCCTCACTGTACCCTTTTCTACATCCCAGGACACCGACCCCCAAACACCAAGCTGCCTGAGAGGCTGCAATTAGGTGACCAGGCACTGAAGTCCTGCCTGTGCCCACCCCAGATGAACCATTCACCCTAACCCCCCCAGCTGGTGTGTACATCATCACATTGGCTCAGGACTGCAGAACCCTACACTTGGTGCTGTTCTGGGGAGTCTGTATTGTAGGACACCTCTGCTAACTCAGGGTGAATTTAGGATTAGAGATCACACCACAAGGGCAACCAGGTCAATGAGGTCCTTTGCCTGCCCCACCACAAAACATTCACTGGGAAAAAGCCCAGATGTCCTTAATGTACAGGTCCGCACATGCATCAGAGAGGTGGACACCATCCTTGTGAAACATATCTTCAACCCTCAGCAGTTTATGTAGAATGTTCCAAAGTCGACCATAGCTTGGGCATAGCTTGGACTTCTCTTAATTCAGTCATCTAAAGGAGACATTGATCGTCCTAGACCTGATATCTACCCCGAGTATGTTGTGGGACCATATGGGACCATGCAATGGCAACCTCTGAGAAAACCTGGGCCAAGTGCCCAAATTTCTTCAAAATCATTTCCATGAGGCCCTTGCAACCCATTTTCACTAAGTCATTACCACCAAGGTGGACAACGACCAGATCCGGGAACTGGAGTCCCTCATGACTCCTGGTATACTCAATCAGCCACTGCAGTTGAAAAATCGAGAGGCGTCCAATCACGCACCACCAGAAGGAAACATCTCTCAAAGCCGCAGGCTTGGGCTTACGGAGCAGTGGCAACCTTTACATTGCCCATCGGATGAAGGAATGGCCAACAACCCAGATGACCTTAGAAGGCATCCTACTAAAAGAGAAAAGAACAAGCATGAAAACATAAAAGAGAGAAGGAACATATAACAAAGCACATTCCTTTCAAGGCAGGGAGACTATAGCATTATGGAAAAGCGCCCCCCCAGTATGGGGGGAGCGCATCCCCTTACATATCGGGGCCGCCGGGGGCCGACCCCCGCGCTAGTTGTGCATTAGGCTGGCCTTGTCAGGCCGGAAATGCCTAAGAGAGACATACGTTGGGGCTACGATAGCCGTTCCGGCTAGAACTGCTGCACGCCATTGGGGAGCTACATAAGCGCCCCGCCAGAAAGGCTCGGCCTTATTGCAGCACAGTGGGAAACGGCTGGACGGAGCGTTGTTGTGATCATGTGGACTCTCGTTGCATCGTCTTTATTTCTTGGAAGGAACTCCGGTGATCGTGGGGACTCCAGAGCGGAGAGCTGATCTTTGGGTGGAGTTCCAGTTCCTCCAGCCCCTGTATCCTCCCACGTCGGTCAGGTTTTTGGGGTACCGCGTAGGCAGCTGGGGAAGCGGTTGAGGCTTGTTTAAAGGATTAGAGCCATCTCTGCTCTTGGTAGGGGTTATAATTTCATGTTTATGCACAGCGCGGCTACATTTACATTGCAACCTGGTGCCCGTCCCGCGCTTGTTAAAGGGATAATTTTGGATTCTCTGGCGCGGCTGTATTTCTAGGGTCACATTCCCTTATAATGATAAGGCACATGCAGTTTTTCAACTGTGAGATGGACTGTCGTTATGAAGTATTTGATTGACGCGTAGGGCTGTTAACCAAAAAAGGTTGGTGGTTCGATTTCAGCCACGGAGTGTTGTTGTAAATCCGGGAACATTGTTATTTTAAATTGGTGAATTGCTGCATAGATAGTTTCTCACTCATTAGGGAATTCCTTTGGTTGTAGTGAGGGGGCATGGGCGCGCCTCTTTCGGTTTGTTTTGGTTTGTTATCAGGGCCCCGTGCTCACAGCAGAATCTTACAGTGGCGACGCTCATGTTACTATAGAAGGGTAATATATAATTGTGTTCCCTCCTGTACTAGGCAGTAGTGGTAGGTTGTATTTAAATTGTTACTGTTGCTGCTAGAATTTAAAAAACAGTGCGATTTGACTTGAAGACGTGACAGTCACACTTTTTGTAATTGTATTGAATTAAGCACGCACAAAATATGGCTCCAAAACGCGTAAGGGCTGGTAAAGGAAAAAAGTGTGACCCTGAATTGTCACAACTATTAAAGCTTGTTTTGGCAAGTTTGGGCAATAGTGACTCGGACAACGAGGGCACGTCTTCTGAAGTTGAGGATATGGAGGCCGGGCCAAGCTGTCCGCATAGGTCACATGTAGCCCCAGGCGCGGCTTTCCCCCAAGTAAAACGCAGGAATAAAAAACAGGCTCCTGGCGGCCAGCAGCCTTTGCCCTCTTTAGCGACTGCTACCTCCCCAGAGCAGCCCACAATCCCTGCCCCTTCACTAACTATTGGGGGCCCTGTCCCTGAGACTCTCTCTGGTGGGGCGACGCAGTTCCGGCTCCAGGGCTAGGGGTGGAAGCTATGTTGAGCGACATTAGAAAGTCATTAGCAACCCTAGTAGCTCCTCCTGTTGTGGCAGAGGTTCAACCCCCCAGGCCCAGATTGTAGCACCAACAGCACCACCTCCAATTGTACAAGCACAGGCTGGTCCTACCTCGTACATAACCACGCAGGACACAATAGCACAAGCATTGGGGGCGGTGGCGCAATTATTAGCCAATATTACTACCTCAGCAACCCCCCCCACAGCTCCTTGGGCAAACAATTCTTTACATTATTCAGTGTTAGAGTTGAAACGCTAGGTAGAGGCATTGGCAGCCATTAACGTTCCCCCTTTACAGACAGCAGTCGAGGGCCCGGGTGTTACCCTGGCACTTGGGAACCTTGCCTCCCACTACCCCACTGGTAAAAGATAAAGGTAAAGTAGCTGAGGCAAACACTGATTCAGCTAAAATTGACACATCAGTGGAAAGCCCAGGACAAGAGAGATTATTGTCTAGACCAGGTAAGCTCACTGTACATGTTGGTCCTGAAGTTAAAAAAAAAAATTGGAAGGGAGAATTTGTCAAAATTTTCACCCAGATCAGGGCAAAAAGAAGTGAAATTGAAACCAAGGAGAAGGAGACGAAAGCATCTCCTACCAGTGTTAAGAGACCTACGGTAGAAGAAAATATAAAAAATTGGTTATTTGGTTTCAATGTATTTATGTCAGTAATGCTGGAAAAAAAAACAGCGTTGGGTGTTGCTATGATTTGTTATGCCAACAAAATATTAAGAGCCCATCACATGTATGGTGGAAATGCATGGTTGGAATATGACAGGGATTTCAGGTGGGCAAAGGTGGAGGACCCCTCTATTGGTTGGGATCAGGCAGAAGTGAACGTTTGGCTGGTGTGTGTGAATAATAAACTACCCGGGAAGCAGTCCTTTCGTTCACAATTTCCCAGTGACAAGAAAGGGTCCTGTTGGGCATTTAATAGAAAGATATGCTCACACCCCCCTCCGGCTCATGCAAATTCAGGCACACCTGCTCCTTTTGCAGTCACCCATCCGACCCTGAGTTTAAATGCCTTAAGAAATCCAGAGAAAAAGTTAAAGAAGGGAGTAGGCCCGGTAATTAGATCAGCTCTGCCTTCACCCATACAAATTGACGCATTATTTCTATGGCTACAGGATTATCCAATCAAAGAATCAGCTGACTTACTAGTCAAGGGGTTTTCACAGGGCTTTAGGATCCCAGCTACCGGCGTCCCCCCTCTGGAACATTGCAGGAACCTAGTGTCCGCCTTAAGATACCCAGGGGTAGTGGCAAAAAAGATTGAGAAGGAGAGGGCTCTGGGGAGGTTAGCCAGCCCTTTACCTTCTCCCCCGACCACAGATTATGTGTGTTCCCCTTTGGGGGTAGTACCCAAAAAGGAGCCAGGCCAGTTCAGACTGATCCATAATCTATCGGCTCCTCAGGGTTCCTCTGTAAATGAGGCTATCAACCCGCAGTTTAGGGCACATGGCTTTGATGCCAAAAACAGATATTGAATCAGCTTTTCGGCTTCTACCAGTCCACCCTGATGACTACCATCTACTGGGGTTCCAATTTAATGGGGCTTACTTCTATGACAAATGCATGCCAATGGGCTGTAGTGTGTCCTGCAGTTATTTTGAACAGTTTAGCTTGGCACTACAATGGATCTTTACCAGGCATACTGGGCACAAAGAGGTGATACATTACTTGGATGACTTCTTGGTGCTGGGCCCCCCACGGTCGGCGAGGTGCTTTTGGGCCCTACAGGCCGTGACAGCTATGTTCAGGGAATTTGGGGTACCGTTGGCCCCGGAAAAAACAGAAGGCCCTTCTACATGCATTACCTTCCTAGGGATTGAGATTGATTCAGTGGCTGGGGAGTGCCATCTCCCTGCAGAAAAGCTACAGGTTTTTAAGGAGTCCATAAGGTTTTTGTTGTCACAAAGAAACGTTACCTTGCACCAATTACAGGACCTAGTAGGTCAGCTTAATTTTACTTTGAGGACTATTCCTATGGCCCGCCCATTCTCCAGGTCCATTGCTAGGTCCATGATGGGTTTGACCAAAAAACATAATCACACCAGACTGTCACTGGAAGTGAGGGAGTACTTAAGAATCTGGGATGTATTTTTAGAAGAATTTAACGGGCGGTAATCTGGCTTCTCCCTCCGGTTTTGAGCCCCACCCTGGGTTTATTCACAGATGCTGCAGGCAGAGTAGGTTATGGTGCCATCCTGGGTCAGTCTTGGTGCAGAGATGACTGGCCACCTGAGTGGGTGAACAGGGGGATGACTAAGAATATAGCTTTTTTGGAATTGTTCCCCATTATTGTTGCTGTAACCATTTGGGATAAAAAATTTAAGGACAGATCAGTGGTCTTTTGGTCTGACAATATGGCTGTGGTGGAGGCGATCAACAGACAAAAAGCTACATGTAGAGTGGTTCGCCGCCTCCTTAAACACTTGGTGCTCTCTTGTTTGAAGTTGAATGTTGTCTTTCGTGCAAAGCACGTGCCGGGGGTTCACAACAATGTGGCTGATGCCTTGTCTCGCTCATTGATGCAGGATTTTCAGAGGTTCCACCGCCAGGCAGCAGAGAAGATGATCATTTCTGTGGAAGATTGGTATCCCGCCCTCCCAGCTTTAGTAGCAACATCCCTCGCATCCTGTACAAAGGGGGAGTATGAAAGGGCTTTTTACCAATACAGACTTTTCTAAAAATCCCAACAGATTTCAGACTGGTTTTCGGAAGGAGCTATTTGTATATTTTTGCAACATTTGAAGGACAGGGACCTGTTTCATGCGCAAAAGCCAACTTGGCCGCTATCTGTTTTTTCGCTCATCTTCGGAATCAAGAGTCCCAGCTAAATTCCTTTGTTATTAAAAGGGCAGTTGCAGGGTGGGCTAGAGTAGAGGGCCCCAAGACAGATCCTAGGCGTCCTAAAACGGGACCCTTACTAGAGAAACTATTGAGTACTCTCCCCTCAGTAACTTCTTCTCCTTGTGAGACTGCATTATTCTCAGCAGCCTTCTCAGTTGCATTTTAGGGAGCATTTCGCATTGGTGAACTGGTAGGCGCTTCTAAGGGGGACCACTTAGGGGGATTCCAGAGGGAGGGGGTGATTCTCAGTCCAGAATCTGTATTTATACAACTGCGTAAGTCCAAGACAGATCAGCTTTGCAGGGGTACTCGCATTAAACTTAACACTGCCCCGGGGTCCCCATTATGCTGGATGAGTCACTTAAAAACGTACTTATTGGATTGCCCGGTCACAGGGTCCCCCGCACTTTTTATGCATACAAATGGGGAGTGCCTATCACGCTACCAATTCTCTGAGGTATTGAAAGTTACTCTAAAGGCAGCTAGGGTTGACCCGCAGGGTTATTCGCCCCATTCATTTAGAATCGGGGCAGCTACAGTAGCAGCTGGAGCTGGATTGTCAGTAATAGAGGTGAAGTCCATCGGGAGGTGGTCATCAGATTGCTACAAGCGTTACATTAGACATCAGTTGATATGATCGGGGTGCATTCATGAAAGACCACGATTTGGACTTGACGTTGGTTTCTCACTCACTCTTCTTTCATTTACAGTTCAATGGCGCCTCGTGTGGTGTGGGTCTTGGGGCATTTGTTTGTTCGGCGGGCGGCTTACAGGTTGCATCTGCTCTGTGAGCCTAATCCAGCAGCAAGCCAAGACGTCTCCTTTCGATGGTGCAGGGTTGGCGGAATGGGAATCTCACAGCTGCAGCAACTGGTCACTTTGGCTAGAGGATACAAGGGACTCCAGTTCCTGGATCTTATTATTATCCACCTTGGAGGTAATGTCTTGGTGCGCATGGGCAGGAAGAGTCTCCGGGAAACAATCTTTCTAGAGATCACCCAGTTGTCTAAACAATTCCCGAACGCAGCCAAAGCTTGGTCCCATATGGTGCCCCATTGGAAATGGGGCCCCGGAATTAAATCAAGAACTCTCAACATGTTGGTTAGGAGGCTCAACGCTGAGATGGCCAAGTTATGCCCAGGCCCTGGGCTATTATGGAACATTCCACACAAACCTTTGAAGGGCCCGGGGATGTTTCACAGGGATATGGTGCACTTATCAGATGCTGTTACAGACCAATTTATATCTGACATGTGGTACTTCTCTCGCAGCCTCTTTTCTGGGGGGGGAGGGCGAAGGACCTTTGGGGCCCTGGTTGCCTTTGTGGCGGGAGAAGAGGTACTAAAGTAACCTGAAGCAACAGAGGGGTCCCCAAGGCTGGGGCCCCGGAAAACACCAGAGATAGGATCCTGAAATTCTGGACCAACCTGCGGATGTACACACCAGATTAAGGGGTAGGGAGCCCAGATCGCTGGGGTGGGCACTGGGCTCCTGCCCCTGGCCGCCCCGTTAAACCCCTTAGCAGATTGGTGTTTGGAGAGGGGGCGGAACCCTGAGCGTGTGGGCAAGGAACAATGAAGTCAGGGGAGCTGCCCCCCCTACGAATACAGGTGGTGGACACTTCACCTGTGTGGTCCAAGGGAGGTTCAGGACAGGAAGGGATCCTGTCACTATGATTTATGGTTACATAATTTGTAAATATGCTTTGAAGTTCTCTTGAAGTGATTTATGCTAGAAATATGGGTTATTAATTTTACATTGAAAAGTTTTATAAATTCTTCTTCCAACGAAAGACAAATTTGTCGGACTGTGTGCGGTCGGTGTTGGGTTATGTGGTGGAATGTTTTGGTGGAATGTTTGACTTGTAACGGTGTCTAAGCAACAGAACGGAATGCAGGGAGTGGAAAGATTGTCAGCAGTGACAGCAGTGACAGTTGCTCCTGGAGCTGCCAGGGTTGGTACAGTCTTACTTACTAAAAATAAACCTTTGGAAGAGAAAACCTGGATGGCGTCTTTTTCAGTCGTGTTGGGGGAGGGCCTGCTGGCGGTCTCCGAGTTCTATAAGACTTTGAAGACCACTGTCCAATTTTCTTAACTTCCTCAGGAGACAGGCCTGCTCCAACCACCACCATGACTATTCTAAAGAACTGTAATGAGTAACCATTCAGGGTGACACCTGCTGCCTTAAGAGTAGAAGACATACTGAGACAAACGGATAGCATGCTAGGCAGTCTCTACTGGCATGGATGAATGAAGCAGATGTCTCAACATCACCTCGAATAGCCAATTAGGACCCTATGTGAGCCACTGGATAAAGAGGGGAGCCTGTGGCAGCTCTGAGTTCAACTGCTGTCCCCTTTCTCTCCTGATCAGTCTTAGACTTCCTCAACCAGATCATTAGCCTCCCCTCACCCACCCAAACATCCCCCCACTGTAGGCCCCCAGCAAAGTCAGTCCTTGAAAACCCCAATAATTTGTTCACCCTAATGGCCCCATAGAAGGCCACAGTGAAGGCAGGAGAAAACAATGTGGTTTCATATGGAGAACTGCATACCTCCTGAGAGTTAGACAAGAGGAGGCCCTGGACATGCGCATTGAGGGGACACTTGTCATCTTTTGCATAGCCGTCAAGCCTAGGCCAACCCGATAACACTTTTTTGATCAGAAAGGAACCACTCATACCATTTGCCCCCATTAGTTTATCCAAGAACCTAATGGCTGCAAGAGGGGCCCTCACATAAGATACAGGCCCGCCCTGCTCTCTGAGGGTACCCAAAGAAAGACACACAGCAAACACGTCTGGGACATCTGCACTTTGAAAAAGGGCCTATAATGTACAAGAACAAAATTCATTATGACATCTGAGTTTGCTTTGTGACTGAGGTCACCATTAAATCTGGTAAGGCAGGACTCCAGTCCTCCACAGATGTGATGGAAACTCTGTCATCTTCTCTGCCGCCTGTGGGTGAAAATACCAAAATTCCTTCAGTTTGGAGTGAGATAAGGCATCAGCACTGTTCTGAAGACAAGTAACATGTTTAGCTTGAAACAAAATGTTAGACTTGAAACACAACAATACCAAATGTTTTCGCAATCTTAAAACAAACTTGCAGAACGTTCCTTGCCTACCAATGGCTTCCACTACTGCCATGTTATCAGACCAAAAGAGAACACTCCTATCCTTGAAATCTTTGGCCCATATGGTCACTGCCACAACTATGGGGAACAGCTCTGATAAGACAACATTCTTAGTAATTCTGCTGTCATGCCAGGCCATAGGCCAGTTGCCGCAGCACCATTCTGTGCCAAAGATGGCTTCAAGCCCTGCACTGCCCACTGCATCAGTGAAGAAGTCTAGAGCACAATTAGATATAGGACGGGTAGGCCATGTGACAGAGCCATTAAATTTCTGCAGGAAACTGCACCATATTTTCAAGTCTTCCTTTACCGCACCTGAAAGTTGGGTATGGTGGCGTTTTTGTGTGAGGATGGCCATCGCCCTTGCACTTGGTCACGAAAAGGGGCGTGCCATGAGAATAATCTGCAAGGCAAAATTCAACAGGCCTACTCGGATCAGGAGCTGATAGAGAGTCACCTTCTTCATGGCAAGCACAGCATCAAATGATTCCTTAAAGACTTGAACCTTTTCCGGAGGGAGAAGTCACTCACTGGCCATGATATCTATCTCAATACCCAGTATGGTAAGGAACATGGAGGGACCTACTATTTCCTCTGGTGCTATGGGCACCCCACGATCCCCAAAGAGGGCAGTTAGTGTGTTCAGCACCCAAGAGTACACCCCAGATTCTGGCGGGCCCAAAACTAAGAAATCATCCAGGTAATTAATCACTTCCCTAGGACCAGTGCATGATACGAATGTCCACTGTAGCAACAAACTGAACTACTCAAAGTATCTGCATGACACTGCACATCCCATAGGCATGCACTTGTCAAAATAGTAGGAGCCAACAAACTGGAATCCTAAGAGGTGGCAATCCTCAGGTTAGACTAGGAGTAGACTAAAAGCAGACTCTATATCTGTTTCAGCCAGGAGGGCCCCTTGGCCGAGGTCGCACAGCATAGCCAATACCTGATCTACTGATGAATATCTGACTCAGCATAACTGTGAGTAAATAGTCTCAGGCACAGAAGAGCCCTTGGGAGCTGAAAGGCTATGGATCAGCAAAAATTGCCCTGGTTCCTTTTTCAGTGCTAAGCCCAAGGGGAGAACAAACAAAGGCGAGAGGCGAGAGGGCAGAAGAGCAAGACATAGGGACGACGACACGTGTGTCACTTCTGGCCACTGTCTGCGCCACCGCATCCATTGGGATTTAAGTGCCCCCCAGATCAGGCCTCAGCCTTTTTCATGGATGCGGCTTGGGCGGCGTGACCAGTGGATCGGCGTTGTCAGGCAGTCACGACCCAAGTGGGGGTGAGGGACAGCCAGTAAAGTTTGAGCTGCACTAGGTTCCCCCTTGTGCCCCGGGAGATAATTAGGGATTGTCCATTGTAGTTCAGCTACATACTGGTGCCCCAGCAGTATTTTCTTTCACATGGGTGAAGTGTGCTTGGTACGGTATTGGTTCTCTTGAGGCAAGGCGGCCGCCTTGGGAGCAGCTGGGGCAGTCCAGCTGGTTATTTGTCAAGTCATTTTGTAGAAGAGCAGCCTCTGTAGGGGCGAACGATGGTACGTCCTATGGGGAAATGAAAATGAGTGGCCGGTGAACCTCCGTCTGCTATTGACATTATATTCGGCCTGTGCTGCAATGACAAAAGTTATTTACGCTTTGCTTATGCTTCACATCTGTACAACATACTCATGCTTGTTTCCTTTGTCTCAGTAGCAGGACGTCATATATGGTATGGGTGCCCGGTCACTCCTTTGTCCGGCAGGCGGATTCCAGGTTGCAATTGCTCCGCAAGCCTCAGCCAGTATCATTTTGCAACATACACAATAATGTAGGATCAGTGTTCTGAGTCTAACAGCTGCAGCAACTGGTCCAGAGGGTGAAGGAGTGCGTGGGACTTCTCTTCCTGGACCTCATTGCCGTACAGAGGGGAGATCTGGACCTGGAAGTGGCAAGTATACTGCGGTAGTGCCCTGGTCCAGGACACTCAGGGTATACCCCAGACAGGTGCTAAGAAGAGGGTGCAGGGGACTTCTGTTCCCGTACCTCATTGCCCTACACGGGGGAAACATAGACCTTAGAGAGGCAAGTATACCACAGTAGTGTCCTGGTCCAGGGCATGCTGGAAATACCCCACACAGACTGTTTGAAGGTACAGACAGGTGCTAAGAAGAGGGTGCATTTCTCTGATGTGGGCACAGACCGTTGCATTGAGGATGATTCTGGCCTTTTTTCCCACAGTTCATTTGGGGGTGGGGAGGGCGAAGGACTTCTGGGCCCCTGGCTGCCCTCGTGTTGTGAGATGAGATAATAAATTCACCCCAAGTAACAGAGGGGTACCCAAGGCAGGGTACCCTGGATAACACCGAAGGTAGGATCCTGCTGTCCTGAATCAACCAGTGGATGTGCATCCCAGCTTGGGGGTTAGGGTGCCCAGTTCGCTGGGGAGGGCACGGGGCTCTCGCTCCTGGCCAGCCAGTTGCACCCCTACGACAGCTTGGTGTTTGGGGGGAGGGGCGGAACCCAGAGCCCAAGGACAAGGGACGGTGAGGTGTTGGGACCCCCCCACCCCCAGGATACAGGTGAAGTACGGTTAACCTGTGTGGACCAACGGTGCTCGGGACACGGGAGGATCCTTGGTTGTGTCGTTATCATGATTTATGACAGTACTGAATTTGGACTCAAAGGATATGTTTTATGATTTATGAATTTTAATTATTTGATTTTTGCAAATAAAATTATTTAATTGCCAAAAACAATCAGATGTTGTCGGTTTACGTTTGGCTGGTGTTGGGACGGGGGCCTACTGAACGCATCCGAGTTCTATAGATATAGGGCATAAATGGCGTAAATGCCAGCATCTGGGGAGCGAGGAAAAATTATATGGTCAAGTTACGGCGACCCACACAATAATGAGCCAGGGGGATGAGGTGATAGTGAGACTAAAACCTGTTCCTTGGGCTCAGGCTGCCAACGTTCCCGCTGATGTAGGGCTGGGCTCCTGTATCCTGTGTGCAACCGTCACCATGCGATGCTCTACTCTAAAAAGGCAGAGGCCAGGGGCAAAGTATCATAGATTCCCCTGGCCATTCCAGCGGGTGGAAGTGACGCGTACAGGACATGACTCCTGCACTTCCCGTCACCCCCCCACTGCATCTCACAATGCAGGTGAAAGGCAATTGTGATAAAAGCTGGCATGGTGCTGGAGCTGGAAGGGGCCACAGTGGCTTGGGGGCCTAAACGCTATGCCCCCCAACAGACATGATTTCCTGTCCATATTTAACTCCAATGCCATCTGCCTTTTCCTCAGGGCTTTAAGGGACAAGGGCATGCTGGTTTCCTATGCTAGGGTACATCTCGAAGCCATTGCGTCTTTGCCAAACTCAGAGGCTTAAGGGATGTTAGCAATTGATTTTTAGTCAGGAAGGCATTGTCTGGTTGGGCTGGACTAAAAAGCAGTGTTAAAGATGGAAGGAGACCTCTCATTGCGCAAATGTTGGGTGTCATTTTAGACAACCTACACAAGGTCTGCAGCTTATCGTACGGAGTGACATCCGGACAGATGTACGAAAAGTTTTAGAGGTTGCAAATGGTGAATCAGGCAGTTTGCAACTACTATTTGCCTTTGGCCATGTACTAACCCAATGTGGGATTTGGTAACCTATTAGTAAATTGCAAAATAGTGCTTGCAAGTCGGTATTTGGAAGGGGCGTGTTAAGGGCATTCTTTCCTAATAGTGAGTCGCAGAGGCATGTATGAATGTTTTGCGATCGGAATGCAGTCACAAAACATTCATAATTTACTCACTCCAGGAAGGGAGAGGTAAGCCATCCGCAAGTGGGAAAGGGTTCCCAAAGGATCACTTCCCCTTTGTGAATGTGGGGGCCAACAATTTTTAAGAGTAGGCAGTGGTCCCATGCACCACTGCCTACTCCTATAAAATGAAAAGAAAAGTTTTCATTTTTGATTTTGTAAGGCATCCTGTTTATCTTTAAGGAAAACGGGCTGCGTTGTTAAAAAAAAATGCTTTACTGAAAAAGTAATCACAGATTACCAGGAGAGGTGCCAGGCCCCATGGGTGCACTATGCTTAAAAGTGCATTATAGGTGGTACAAAAAGTGAGAAGTGGAATGATTCAATTGATCTCAGGCAGCATTGGTAGTTTGCGCTGGGCCTCACTCCATTGTTCTTACTCATTTATACCACAACAGACAGTGAAATAACCATGTGTCAATCGTTCTTGCTGCCCCTTAGTAATGGGTCAGTTCAGGTCAAACTGCTGGGTACATCCTTGTAAACAGAAAGACTACCTCCTCTAAATCTGTGATTGGTATACTAGAGAAATTGTCAGTAGCTGAGGTTAATTTAGGAATTTCATTCATCAATTTTTTCTTACCTGGTTTTTAAGCAAAACTTGTATCGCATAGGCTGTGTGAAGCCTATATTCGAATCAAGCCATTATGTAAGCAAGCAGAGTGGCCCTTCACTAGTTCGGAACATGAATTGTATTATTGGATTCTACTAATCGCTTTACTTAGGGGAAAAAACTGTTAGTCACTGTTTAACGCTAACAAAACTATTGTGATAATTGAGCAACACAGCAGAAAAGGTCCCAGGCACGATTTAGAAGCGGACCGCCCCGCCCCCTTCAAAAAATGTACACCTAAATGTTCTCCAAATCTGTGCAAACGTTGCATGAGTTGCTTAAGAACTCCGCATTCCTGTGATCAGTTAACGACCCGGTGATTTGCGCGCGAGTGCACGAGCATTCACCGTTTAGGGGATCACACGGTGCGCCACACGCAGTAAATGCGCCCCCCCTGTGGGCGCGGTGCGACTTATAAGGTGTCAAGTGCTTCGTTTGTCAAACGATCCCCCGTGACCTCTCACTTCACTCTGCTGCCGCATGGCTCGCTAATGGGGTTTAGAGCAGGCTACGCCAGGGCTGTGGAGCACTGAGTTCACGGCTATGGGCGAGTAGGTCGCGTAGCTTCAGACCCTTCCCTCGTTTAAACTCACGTACATTTCTAAAATCTTAGCGAGACAGTGACGCAAGCACGTGATAAATATAGCTGAATGGCACTTATTTCAAACTTCGTGACCTGTCACACCTTATTTAAAAAATCTATTAATATTTAGAAATACTAATAATGTTACTTTGCTAAAGCAAGCCACACAACATCTTCTTGTTTCGGCTTTTAGTGGCAGTCAGGAACTGAGGACACAATTGCAAGTTGTACTATTCGGGGACGAAGAAGACACAGTGGAGCCTTTTAGCGTGCTTCCCAAAGCCAATTCGACTCAGATGTCTATTTATTGTACAGGGAGTGCAGAATTATTAGGCAAGTTGTATTTTTGAGGATTAATTTTATTATTGAACAACAACCATGTTCTCAATGAACCCAAAAAACTCATTAATATCAAAGCTGAATATTTTTGGAAGTAGTTTTTAGTTTGTTTTTAGTTTTAGCTATGTTAGGGGGATATCTGTGTGTGCAGGTGACTATTACTGTGCATAATTATTAGGCAACTTAACAAAAAAAAAATATATACCCATTTCAATTATTTATTATTACCAGTGAAACCAATATAACATCTCAACATTCACAAATATACATTTCTGACATTCAAAAACAAAACAAAAACAAATCAGTGACCAATATAGCCACCTTTCTTTGCAAGGACACTCAAAAGCCTGCCATCCATGGATTCTGTTAGTGTTTTGATCTGTTCACCATCAACATTGCGTGCAGCAGCAACCACAGCCTCCCAGACACTGTTCAGAGAGGTGTACTGTTTTCCCTCCTTGTAAATCTCACATTTGATGATGGACCACAGGTTCTCAATGGGGTTCAGATCAGGTGAACAAGGAGGCCATGTCATTAGATTTCCTTCTTTTATACCCTTTCTTGCCAGCCACGCTGTGGAGTACTTGGACGCGTGTGATGGAGCATTGCCCTGCATGAAAATCATGTTTTTCTTGAAGGATGCAGACTTCTTCCTGTACCACTGCTTGAAGAAGGTGTCTTCCAGGAACTGGCAGTAGGACTGGGAGTTGAGCTTGACTCCATCCTCAACCCGAAAAGGCCCCACAAGCTCATCTTTGATGATACCAGCCCAAACCAGTACTCCACCTCCACCTTGCTGGCGTCTGAGTCGGACTGGAGCTCTCTGCCCTTTACCAATCCAGCCACGGGCCCATCCATCTGGCCCATCAAGACTCACTCTCATTTCATCAGTCCATAAAACCTTAGAAAAATCAGTCTTGAGATATTTCTTGACCCAGTCTTGACGTTTCAGCTTGTGTGTCTTGTTCAGTGGTGGTCGTCTTTCAGCCTTTCTTACCTTGGCCATGTCTCTGAGTATTACACACCTTGCTTTTGGGCACTCCAGTGATGTTGCAGCTCTGAAATATGGCCAAACTGGTGGCAAGTGGCATTGTGGCAGCTGCACGCTTGACTTTTCTCAGTTCATGGGCAGTTATTTTGCGCCTTGGTTTTTCCACACGCTTCTTGCGACCCTGTTGACTATTTTGAATGAAACGCTTGATTGTTCGATGATCACGCTTCAGAAGCTTTGCAATTTTAAGAGTGCTGCATCCCTCTGCAAGATATCTCACTATTTTTGACTTTTCTGAGCCTGTCAAGTCCTTCTTTTGACCCATTTTGCCAAAGGAAAGGAAGTTGCCTAATAATTATGCACACCTGATATAGGGTGTTGATGTCATTAGACCACACCCCTTCTCATTACAGAGATGCACATCACCTAATATGCTTAATTGGTAGTAGGCTTTCGAGCCTATACAGCTTGGAGTAAGACAACATGCATAAAGAGGATGATGTGGTCAAAATACTCATTTGCCTAATAATTCTGCACTCCCTGTATATGTTGGTAAGCTTAGGGTCACACTATTGTGATAAGTGTACAGGCCAAGGTTAAAAAGCGGGCATCAGAGAGCACCGTCCAAAATTAAATTGGGAGCACCAACTCCCACGCCCCTATGACTTCCACGTGGAAAATTGTGGGTTTCCATTTAAAAAAAAAATAATTATAATTTGTTTTAAGAAACGGCAAATGTGTTTAATTGTATTCCTCTGAGTGCCGGTTTCAAAATGCTGCTGGCATACTGGGGTGACATGAAGGTGCATGGAATGGCAGCGAGACCCTACCACTCACTCCGAAGTGACAGTAAACACAGACCAAGGTGCCACAGACCACTTCCTGTTTTCGACTCCTTGTGGTATTTTAACGTGAATTAATTGGTCTCGCCTTTAAACAGGGCTCTTGGTACAGCTGAACAAAACCCGAAAACAATCATCACTTTCGCGTGCAACTTGAATGAAATCCAGAAGTAAATTAGATCCTTCTGCATGCCGAAGATTTCCAGTTTTTACAGCAATTTGAAAAAAGAAATGTAGATTTGTATCATATGATTTGCAATTGATGTGCGTATTATTTTACGTCGAAATAATTTTAAATATTAAACGGTGAAAAAGCTCTGCACAATGAGAAATTATTTATTTCAAGACAAATTGTCTTTGAAATGAAGGTTACCTACGCAGGATACCAACAGGCTTGGGATAGAAATCTGTGCATTGGCATTAAGAAGACAGTCCGAGGGGTAGAGGGCGTTTCTCACTCAGATCCCTCCCTTCAGCTGATTGAGCGCGTCTGTTACTGCAGCGCCCTCTGGTGACGGGTCAGAGCGGCGGCGTAGAGGGCGCTGCTGGAGATAAGGAGGCAAAAGTTGGGTCAGGGAACGTCACCCGTTAAAATCAAGCAGAGTCCCGACTGGGCCCTCTACTATGGGGCGAAAACACACATCCCTTTCAAAGTTACACTCCAGCCACCTCTCACTAAATAAGAGGTGAGTGAGGGTTAGAAGAAACACTCTCACCATTGACCTTTATATCTAGGGTGGGGAGAAAGATATAAAATGGGAAAGGGAGTTGCAGGGAGAGTGGGGGAAGGGAATGAAGGGTTGAGGTTAGGGACGGGAGCGAGGCAGAGGAGAGAAACACACGGTGAGCTAGAGAGGGGAAGGCAAGATCGAAAACCTAAGAGTGACGCAGAGAGCGAGAGGTTCAGGTTAAGTAGGGAGGCAGACAACATTGAGAGAGGAGAAACGGAGAGATGCTCGCCTAGGAGCAAACGAGGGCCACAGAAAGTGACACTTCAGCACGTGTCGAAAAAACACGACGCCATCTTTTGGCGATTTTACAATGTGTACTGAGCTCCGCGTAAATTACTCAAACGTACACATTACTAAATGCAGTAGTAGTCAGTTATTTGGGTGATTTATGAGGTGCCCCTGTGAGTAAAGGGACTAATAAACTGGCACGTCTCTTTAGGAAAAGCTATAGACGGTCAAATACACGAGGCTGAGGTACCAAGGCTTTGCCGGCTTCAACGTCATACAAAGTGAGACAAAGCAGCACAACATCTTGATAGGGTATTTACATTCCAGTGCTATTTTGTGCACTAGAAAAGTATTATTTTTAGCACAAATAGCGTTTTGTGCTGCTTTGTCCAGCAGGAGCGTTATGTGACAGGAATTAGACCTTCCAACTCAAGCAGGCATGCTTTTTGATTCATAAGCCCAGATTCCGAAAGTAACGCTAAACCAACACTAAACGTTTTTAGGAATTCACAAAGCAAAGGAAATTGTTATTTGCGATGATTTGTGTGGCAAAGCAAAGCAGAGGGCAACAATGCTTTGCATTAGTTTGTGACAAAGGGGTGTTACATGGGTGGTATAGGGGCGTACCCCCTTGCTATCACCCATGTTTTTTGGCACTAAACCTTATTCTTATATATCATTTGAAAGAGAGAGTTTATCACCAAAAAATAACCTCACTGAAAAGCAGGCGTTAAACGGAGAAATGTTTTTATTTCTCTGTACTTTTCCAACTTTGCCTGTGTGCTGCACTGTACAGCACACATACAAAGTAGGAAAAGCATTTTTTCCACTCATCTAGGCATATTGTTTTCCCTGCACAGAACCTATGCTAGATGCTCACGCACACCCCCTAGCACTATCGCACTAAGGCCCATATTTATACTTTTTGACGCTAAACTGCGCTAACGCAGTTTAGCGGCAAAAAATTTTGCGCCGTCTAACGCCATTCTGAAGCGCCATGCGGGCGCCGTATTTATGGAATGGCGTTAGCTGGCGCAAGCAGACCAGCGCTGCCTGGTTTGCGTGGAAAAAAGCCACGTACACCAGACAGCGCCGGCGTAGGGGGAAAATGGCGTATGGGCGTCTTAAAATGGGGCAAGTCAGGTTACGTCGAAAAAATCATCGTAACCCGACTTGCGCCATTTTTTAACGACGCCCATCCCCCATCAACATGACTCCTATCATTGTAAAGATAGGAGTCATGCCCCCTTGCCCAATGGCCATGCCCAGGGGACTTATGTCCCCTGGGCATGGTCATTGGGCATAGTGGCATGTAGGGGGGCACAAATCAGGCCCCCCTATGCCACAAAAAATTATTTAAAAAAATAAAAAAAATACTTACCTGAACTTACCTGAATGTCCCTGGGGTGGGTCCCTCCGTCCTTGGGTGTCCTCCTGGGGTGGGCAAGGGTGGCAGGGGGGGTCCCTGGGGGCAGGGGAGGGCACTCTGGGCTCATTTTGAGCCCACTTGTCCCTTAACGCCATGCCTGACCCAGGTGTTAAAAAGCGGCGCAAATGCGCCGTTTTTGGCCACGCCCACTCCCGGCGTCATTTTTGCCGGGGAGTATAAATACCACGTAAAGGCCTGGGAGTCATTTTTTAAGACGGGAACGCCTCCCTTGCATATCATTAACGCAAGGAAGGGGTTCACGCTAAAAAATGACGCCCACTCCGGGCACTTTGGCGCCCGAAGCGTCTAACGCCATAGTATAAATATGGCGTTAGTTGGCGTTAGTTTAGCGTCGAATTTGCGTCGAAAAAAACGACGCAAATTCGGCGCAACCAGAGTATAAATACGGCCCTAAGGTGTTTGCATGGCGCACAGCAGTTGAAATCAGTGCCCGCGCTAGGGAAAGGGGAGGAGAGTGCGATTTCCATGTGAATATGGCGCTCTCCTGCTCTCTTCTTGTCACGCAGCGCAGCACTTTTGGCTGCATTGGGTGACAGGTTTCAGAATCTGGGCTAAAGTCTTCTTTGACTGTTAGTCTTATCTGCTAAAATTGTCAGATCAGGCTTTGCTTAAAAATATAACCCAGGCTTGAGGCAGGTGCCAAGTTAGAGAAGTATACTTATTTCTCCAAACAGTTCACCAATGCACTGCATTTACCTGAAATATTTTGAAAATTGTCTGGGCATAGGATTTTGTACTGGAAGCGTGTAATTCTAGTACACAGATTATGCTAGTCACCACGCACCCTCTTTTGTTCTATGGCGTAAATGTCTCTGCATGACGTTAAGCAGCCTGTGGGCCAGTGCAGAGTGAGGTATCAGCACCAGGCCATATTTTGTAAATAAGGCTGTGTGCTGCCAGCCCTCACGCCCACAAGGTAGGACAACAACTGTGGTTGCCGCAAAGCATTGGGCTATATCTGGGTAGATTTAGCCCAAGATGTTTCAATCATAACTGGAAGATCTACCCTCAACAAAATTGTGGAAGCAGGCCTATAATGAAAAAACACACAAATAGGATTTTAGGGTATCTTAACAGGAGTTCTCTGAAATATTCCATTAAACAGTTCTTGAAAGGAAACTTATAGCAACATTTACATTTTAGGAGAGATAAGTGAGCTGAGCGTCGTGTCTTTCTTGCAGCTCACTTCAAACTCACGGGGCCCTGTTGCCGCAGTCATAGAAGCTGTCTGTGCACCTACTTTCACTCTCGTGTGATTAATTCACTAACCATAAAGCGGCCAGACCCCTCAACAGGTCACACCGGCCTTTCTGACCAGATTTCGGACACTGCTTTATTGCCAGATAGACCAGTCCAAACCTGTGTGCTACACCATGGCTGCGCACAGAATAAACGTTCAATATGCAATGCCGAGATATATGAAACATCAGCAACACACAATAAAATAACATAATGTCCATGTCGTCTCATGTCATGTGTGACACACTCTGAGAGCTATGCTCTTTTAGCCGCTTACTTTGCTTACTGTGGATTTTAGCCCACAGCTACACCGCTAAGCTCGAAACTACACGTCTTAGAATGCAACATTTGTTAGATAGGACTGCTCAAGTTTTTACTCGTTGTAACGGTAGGCACTTGGCAGCTAGGAGTCCGAGGATTCAAACAACCCCCCCCCCCCCCTCCTGCTCAGACCTTCTCTCCCGCCTCTCCAACAGACTTCCAGGCCTACTTTGTCGTCAGTTCTGTCAGCACAACTTTCAGATCAAGGGTGCACGAGCCTTTTAAAAAAAGAGCATTCGAACGACGCGAGGCCTCATTCCTATCACCCGGCGATGGCGACCATGTACAATTATACCAATGGAATGGGATTCCGGTGGAACTGAGCAACCGTTAATTTGTAATTGTTTCTTTTTAGAATCTGTGGCACATTTATGTGCACAATCTAAAAAATGCAGTACAAAAGGGCAAATCGATTTTTAAACAAAATGAAATTTGAAATTATATATATATATATCAACAATTCTTAATGCACTCTTACATTCTGAACTAACTTAGAACAAGTGAAGGGACAGTCGCCTATCGCTTCTCCTGTCCCCATACACAGCACACATGCGCCATATGTAAGCCCTCGACTCATCTGTGTCCCCTTCGGGCAGCAAGAGCCGAAAGTGACAACATAATTATGGTCCCGTCTACCCTAAACGAGTTTATTGCTCATTAAGTAACTTGATTTGCAGGCTCGTTACCGAATTAATTTTATCCGAATACAAAGAGGAGAAAGCAAAGCAGCGTTCCAGCCCGCAGGTAGAACTGCAGGCAGCCTCACGCTGGGGTTCTTCTGTTGGGGGGAGGGTTGCAGGGGGAGGGCCATGTTCAAGGCAGGGGTAGGGGTGCCCACCTGCCCCAGCTCCAGGCACCGATTGTCTCTCAAGGCAATTACTCTGATTGAACGAATGGGAGCTGTTGCTGCCAGTAATTGGCCATCAGTTATTTAAACAAGAGTCTGTTTAACATATCAACACCAGGCCGCGGCTGTGGGGAGTCCCCCCCCCCCCCACCCCCCTACCCCCCCCCCCCCCACCCCCCAAATCCACCAGGCAGCCCCCAACCTCTGCAGTCAGCCTCAGCAAGGGCGACGGGAACTTCAAGGCGTGATTCATAGAGAAAGGGAAGGCGCGCAGCCCCGGCGCACACTGCATTCATCAGTGTCAGGCCCTCAAACCGAGATATGAGGAGGAAGTCGCCATATTGCGCAGTAGATAAACTGCTGCTGAATAATTGATCAGTGCATATGAAAAAAGGAGGGGAGGCAGGAAAACGGGACAGAGCACCTAGTTGAGCTCAGAGTTTCGCCATCAGCTCTCAAGCTGAGCCGCACTTCTTCCAACCTAGCTACACGTCCTCTTTTGAACCATCCATGGGTATTCGCTGCCCCGTCTGCCCGTGATGTTTTCTGAGGTGTAGTCCCAACTCCCGCCATTAAGCCTAAGTGTGTTATCCTTGCAAAGTCAGTTTACCTCAATGGCCTCCTGTTTCCCTGTAGGTCACATTTGTGGATGCTTGCAAACAAGTCAAACTCGCCCTGTTAAGCATGAAACAAATAGGTTTTCTCGATAAAGTGTGTGCGTGCGGTTGACACTTGGAGGACAGGAGAGCTTGTGAGCCCCATCCTATGAAAACGACTGTGGCGACTAAGGTTCGGGTGTTTGCCTGTGAAACACAAACATGCTTTAATATTAACATACAACAGATTTGTAACAAACATCAGTTGCTGTTTTTATTTGACTTTCGAAGTGGCTAGGGGTCTCTGTTGGAACGCCGCTCCTTGTAGTGGGGAACGATCTGTCAAGTGGCTCGAGCGCTTGGTTTGAAATTAATAGACCTGCGTCTTTTAAGGTCTGGACATGCGGAATGGAATACTTCCCTGTTTGTGTGCTCCCATACTGACTCCACCTGCAAGTTCCTACAAGCACGTTATCGCTGAATATCATAGAATGCTTCGCTGGGTGTACCCTGTGGGCGCACTTTAAGATAGTGGAGTGCCAATATTTTGACACTTTAAACGCACCGATTCCGAGTTACAGGATGACTAATTTTGTTTTGGCATTTTGGCCATTCCAGCAAAGAAACAAAATACAGCAACAGAGGGGATTAGAAATGTCACCAGGGGGCTCGCCTCCCCCACATTAACTATGGTAATGGCCTAATAGATAAACGTTTGTGGGAAGGGTGACAACTTTGTCCTGCAAATGGTTCCGAGGATGCCGGAATGTTCACACCTTTTCAATGCCCCCGTCCATTGTAAGCAGCAGCAGGCCAACCCACTCCACGCCCTTCACACACACAGGCGTTGGTACAGACGTTTGTTGCTACTTCTGTCGATGCCCCTATCGGTGCACGTGTTTTCTACAAACTATGGGGAAATCGAGCTTGTTTTCCAATGTAATCTAAGAAGAGGAACACACAATTGCTACTTCAACCCAAGCCATCAAATGTCGAGCTGGTTTGTATAGCGCTAAGAAGTGTGAAGATGCAACTAGGTTGTTTAAGATTAGCTGGAACTATCAGGCGTGAATGGATTAACACTGGGCCAACCCACAACTCTTTATTCTTCTGGCAGGCCGAGCACTGATATCTCTGTAAATACCTGAGCTTTCATTCACCCAGTCAGTCATAATGGCCAACACATTTCAAACCTAGAGGCGGAATTCAATAGAGATCCTTCACATTCACATAACAATTAACTAAAGCATCCCAGGGATGTAGTGCTGGGAGGTGACTTAGCGCTTGAGTGACTCTTGCAGCAGGTACTTATAGAGGTGTAACCTGGACTAGATGTCTTTGTATGAGGTGGTCCTTATATTTCTGAGCGTGGAGCATGACGTGTATATGTTTGACGGTAGATATGTGGGTATGCGCAGGTACCTGTGTGACTACCTTCCGGTCTGTGGGCCTGGTAATGAGCACCGTCGACGGACCACTGTGTTTGACAGGGGCAGTGAGGAGATGGTGAGAGGTGTGCAGGGAAGCGACAACAACGGAGCCGCGCATACATGGGCGTTAGTTCGTGGAAAGCTTGTTTTTATATGCCAGCTGGTGCCACTGTTGTGTAACGCTGAAAATGACAACGTAGTCACACTCGTGTCCGCTGCGAGAGCACAAACGGCTCAACCTACCCTGGTGGCATAAAATGCCTCCAAAAGAGAGAGTGCAGTTAAACTGTGGGTGGTGGCTGGAATTTGGGGGCGGGGGGCTACGAGTTCTGAGTGACATAGGGAGGGTCCGAGAAAGGGGAGGGGAGGAGCTCTCTATAAGCGGCCTCTGTATTCTGTAGATGGGACAGCCCGATAGCATTCGATGGCATTCTCCTCTAGATTGAATTGCAAATGGGGCCAGTGTATACACACACAACATTCTCCCATTTGCAATGCACGGCGCTGTAAAAGCATCCACCCACTCCCGGGACAAAGGGGGGAAACGTAACACCCCTGTTTCTTCAATTAGGTCAATCTTAATTAGCAGCATTCGCTCCCAGGACACTAAAAGATATAATAGGCTCCGCAGTGAACGCGTTCCCTGGCCTTAAACCGCCCAATGCCAAGGCCGGGCCGTTAAAACAAACTCCTGTTTCTGGGGTCTGCAAATATTGCGAATGAAAATATGATACGTCAACGCCAATGCGTGCTCGAGGCCCTAGCATTAACAATCAACTGGAGTAAACAGAAGCGAAAACACTGCAAATGCAAAACTAACCCGGGGGCAAGCGGGGGGCTCACTTGCAATTAGCAAATGGAAACTGTCCGCTGGAGAAAATAGAAATCGATTAAAGGTCGAACCACATCTCACTCACGAGGACTCGCTAATCTCTACAAACTGGCGGAACATGAGGTATGAGAAGCTGTGACTGTGGCGCACAACCAAAACGCACATTTACTCATCCGAGGAATTAGATGAGTCCAGTTCACCTTCGAAAAGTTACGCACTTAACCGACAAGTTGGAATTTGCAGAAACTTTTCTGCGTAAAAGCCGCAGCTTCAAGGCTGGGAAGAATCCAAACTATTCTGTTTCCGACCTTTAGGAGGCGCTGCAATACTTGCTATAAATGGTGTCTCAACGGGAACACGCGCGAGCTATCGGAGATAGATGGATTTACGGGTTTACTCAGATATAGTTAGATCTCAAACTGCGACCATTTTGTTCTATGATAAACAGCAGCGGCCTGTGCGGTTCGCGTCGCGCGAGCATGTAACCAAAATTGAAGCAAAATGATACTTTAGCAGTTGTAGCTGACGTTTGGAAAGTAACAGGCCTGACTGTGCATGGGAGCGGCCAGACAGATGGGAAAGTGAGGGAAAAGAAAGCGGGTTTGAGGGAAAGGAAATTAAGATAATGAAAAAAGGAGAGAAAAAAGAAGGGGCAAGATGGGAAGATAGAACAAAATGTTAGAAACGAGAACAAAGACAAACAGCACGGGAGACATTAAAAAAAAAACGTTTAAGAATGAAAAGAGTGAAGCAAAGGGAAAATGAGGGAATCAAAGCGAGACAGAGAACAAATGGGAAATAATGTGTAGAATAAAAGAAAAACAGTGAAAAAAGGACGAACAGATTACCTTTCATTCCCTCCAGTTTAGAACATCTACTTGATATTACACACTGAAATCAATTATGAATTTCGGCCGTAAAACCTCCTTCAACCACAACACATTTCAAGCACTTGCTTCTTTGTAAGCAGAATAGCTTGTAGAAGTTCATGCTAGAAAAAGTACAACACTTAGCAGATATATATGCGACTTCGCCGAAAATAAAGAATGAATTACAAGCGGGGCCACGCCTGACTGCCCCTTTAAATGGGACCTTTGGCTATAAATATACCAAACATATGGCTAAACGGCAAGTGAGATTGTTTATGGACAAATGTTTACTTTTGCTGCCGGGCCGCAAAAGGCAGCGCCACCCCCAGTGTGAGCGGGTTAACAACGGATCAATAGGGTGACCTGTGATGGGCATAGTATGAATATTTGATTCTGAAAACGGCTTCTTGTTTCCGACAAGTGCCTGTCTGTGCGGACCAGGCGTCCTCGCATTATTTCTTAATGACCCCCCCAGCTGCTGCTCTCTGCTCCACGCTCCAGAAACCGTCTGGCCTCCCATTAGCACCTCAATGGTCCCAGCGGGGCCTCATTCAGTGGCGAGGAAAAGGGAGGACACCCCGAAAATACGGCAGCGTTTTTTCACTTTGTCTCAGTCAGATTAATGTGCAAACGAGGGAGGCCTCAAACAATTACCGCCATATGGGCCGAACGCCCTTTTAATTTTGTGTTTGGTATTAAGGAGAGGGCAAATTAAGGGTTCAGATTTTTAAGCCTTCGCATATATATATATATATATATATATATATATATATATATATATATATATATAAATATACATATATATGTATATGTATATATATATATATATATATATATATATATACATATATATATATATGTATATATATATATATATATATATAGCTCTAGCCAATATATTATATTGATATTTATTTTTAATGTTTAAATATATTTAAATAAGAAAAGTTGGATGTTAAAATTAAGTATAAACGGATTTATATTTTCGTTGCTCGGGTATAGTGAGATGCCGCCTATAGAATTCCGAATATATGTCTATAATAAAAAGTGCACTCCGTGTTATCTCGTGACTAGTGTGACTTATCAATTTCCAGGGAAAATTGCCTGTTCCCACATAATCATTTGGAGGGTATAGGCCTGCACTTATGCACTTTAGTGTAGGTTAACTCGATGAAAAAACAATTTCTAAATTTTATTTTGGTTTCCAAAGTTCCGTTAAAAAGTCAGCTCTTGCTCTTAATTTAACTTCGTTTATTAGACAAAAATATATGATTTAGACATGTTTTCTTGACGCGCTATTTACAGATCGAAATCACTTCTATATACAGAAAAACACTAACACGCGGGAACATTTGACCAAACAAACAATCCAAGATGGCAGCGGCAGGAGTGAGATCGGTCCAACGCCCCCTTCCACTGCGCTCCGAGAACGTCATTTCGAGGAGTTCTTGGCCAACTTATTGCAAAAAAACAAAGACTCAACAAAAAAGTCCTTGATATGCCTCCCCATTCTTCGTCCTCTTTTTGTGTCCAAATCTCGGTTAGAGTCTGTGAGTTTGATAAATCAGGCGGAAGGAAGTGCTGTTAAAATGCGCGAGGTCCCTTCTTGCTGACCCAAAGAGCTGAGGAAAAAAAAAATAAGTACATCAGGCTCATTTGCACCAGAAAAGGAACACTGTATTAATCATTTCGAAATACGCAAGTTGCAAAACATAATGCTAATTCCTGTAGAGCAGTTGTGAACTGCTAAATCCAGTTTTGACATTTTTTATGTTGGGCTGAACCTGTCAACCTGAAAAAAATGGGGGATTCTCACTAAGGAGTTGTCTCTCTTTATAATCAAAATAAATCACCAACTGCGAAGTGCAACTGGAATAAAGAGGAATTACCTTCACAGCATTTTTCACTTTATTTCCAAAATACGAAGAAAGAAATTACCAGTCGGCTCCGGGAGAC
Organism: Pleurodeles waltl; assembly: GCF_031143425.1. NCBI lineage: Eukaryota > Metazoa > Chordata > Amphibia > Caudata > Salamandridae > Pleurodeles > Pleurodeles waltl. The sequence goes on from NC_090439.1 coordinate 273,613,970, forward strand.
CCTAGCTGTAATAGGTAAAGTATTTTCTACCACCCAAGAAGTGCTTCGTTGGCCCACATTAGGATCAAAATGCACAATGTGTGCTCTCGGGTACACTTCCATAAGTGTTTGTTTGAAACGACTGTTTTGTGCCCACGCGAAAGCGCAAGTAACGTAATGATGTGGGGAGCATCTGATTCTATACCTAATAACATTTAGGAGTTCAGCAACTGCCAGTAACTCGAGTGGCGAGAGTACTTACTTGTCTCGCACAGGCTGAAATGGCGACTGCAGTTGTTGAGGCGGAGAGTCGTTCCTCGGCGAGACGTCTCTTTCTGTCGAGAAAGAAAAGCGAAGGAGGCCACGTTATGCAAGTGCACAAACTGCAAACAAATGCGTGCACGAACACACACAGGTTCAAACACTTACACACTCACAAAGTCACTCACACACGCCCTCTCTCTTGCACGCACACTATCTCTCACACACACAAACAGACACTCCCACTGCAAACACATACACAACAGAAATGCAACTTTGTGGCCTAAAACAGTGGGGATCTGCCGTTTAAATAGAGGACACTGGCGTTTGTAACCAAACACTTTTGCAGTTTTCAGCCCACCAGTTCCATTTTGCTTCTAACTAGCCCCAGAGATAGGAAATGTGCTTTAGTACAACGATCTACATATGTGCAGAAGTAAAGGATGCAGGCACTCAGCTTCCTCATCAGACACGTTTAGTTACACTTAGCTGATGTCATCATGCACCAAAAAGCCACATTTCTCCATGTCAGTTTAGTAGATGTCACAAACCAGGGGGAAATAACTGAAGTCAAAAGAAATTTGAACCTGGTGAACTTGATATTCTAGTGGGGATGCAATTAAATAACACCATGCCTGTATGCACCCCAGGACATAGCCCGAGCTGTTTTCTATTATAGAACTTATGGATTTATTTCTGAAGACAATGAATCTGGCAGGAAATAATTAAAATACAGGCCCAGGTCCTGCCTAAAAGGATAAAGTGCAAGCTATGATCTGAATTTATACATTGCAGACAGTGTTCTGAAGCTAAAGTGCAGAAAATGATCTAAGAGGGTAAATTGCAGACTTTGACCTGAAGGGAAAAAGTACAGGTCATCACCGGGGAGTGTAATGTGCAGCCCAGAACCAGAAGGTGTAAAGTTAAAGATCTGATCTAAAGGGAAAAGCTGCAGGGCTTGATCAGAAGGGGTAAAGTGCAGGTCATGACATGGAAGGTTAAAGAAGTGAAGGGGTAAATGATGGATACTGATCTGAAGGGGTAACTGAGGACACTGATGGAAAGGGGTGAATTGGAGCCCATGATCTGTAAGGTTACAGCACAGGCCATCATCTGAAGGCGCTGATCTGAATGAGTAACTGTCAGACAGGGATAAAGTTCAAATAGAGATGTGTAGGGGTACATCAGGTGTCAATGAGGAGGTAAAGGACATTTGATGTTGCAAGTGTACAAAACTGGCCCTCTGTGGTGGACTCGTGGTGGTGCAGAGTGTGCCTTACCTGGGTGCTTTGGACTGCTCCGTTCAGATAGCCTCTCGCTGCTCAGAGTCCCCAGGGCTGTTGTTAACACTGAAGGCTGTGTCTGCTGGGCCTGGAGGTGGTGTGGGTGGTGGTGGCTTGTGTGGTGGTGATTTACTCCCAGCAGAGATCTCACGTTCAACAGAGAGCTCTGGGCAAGGAAGGCCCCGTTTGTCCAGTTGTGGAACTTGCCAATCTGGCAGGTGTAGAGTCCGTGGCTGGAGAGGAAAGCGGGGTGCTGGATCTGTGGGGGCGTGTGGCCCCCCTGGGACGGGGGAGGCGAAGACTTGAGCGACGAGTCCGGGCTGGTGGCCGTCTCAGCCAAAGACCAGATCTTGGGTTTGCTGTGCGGGGGGCCCTGTGCAGTGTTCTGGCCCCCTGGACTGACAATTCTGGTGTTGCTGCCTTCGTGGGGCTCCTTACCCGGCGACAAGGAGTCTTTGGGCTTGAGGGCCTCGGAGCCCGGGAAGGGCAGCTCGCCCCCCTTGTCCATACAGTGGTGGCCTTCGGCCTTCTCCTCCTCCTCCTCGTTGCTCTGTTCCCCGTCGTTGTCGTCTATCTTGTCGATGTCGATGCTTTCCAGGTCTATCTCCTCGTCGTCGTCGGCCTTGTCCGGGTCGCCCTCGGTGTCGCTGCCGAAGAGGTGGTCGTCCTCTTTGCTCCGGGCCCCCCACGTCACCTTATTCTCCTTCTTGAGGCGCCGCCGGGCGTTGGCGAACCAGGTGGAGACCTGGGTGAGGGTCATCTTGGTGATGATGGCCAGCATGATCTTCTCACCCTTGGTGGGGTAGGGGTTCTTGCGGTGCTCGTTCAGCCAGGCCTTCAGGGTGCTGGTGCTCTCCCGCGTGGCGTTCTTCGGCCGGCCCGGGTCCCCGTACTGGAACTGGCCATACGGGTAGTAGCCAGGGGCCGTGTGGGCCGCGAAAGTGGCGTGGTGGACGCCGGGGCTGTCCTTCAGCTCGTACTGGGAACCCTGAAACACAAAGAAAGAGAGTTCTGATGAACACTCCACAAAATGTGCGCACAAAGGATTAGTTCAATAACTTTTAAGCACTACAAAGATGCCGGCAACTTAACATTTACCTCGATTGTTGTGCTCAGTACATTATTTTCACATTTTAATACATTTTAAGCGCAATACTGTTCTACCACTTATAAAAGACGCTGTAAAGAGCACGCACACTCTTCTGCAAAGCCGCCAGTTTAAACTGCTTTTCAGTCACAGCTTGTCCCCCTCTTAGCAGATTCCACACTTTGTACAAAAACAGACGCGCTCACAATTCCCAGCGGCCTCCGTTCTCCTGGAGTGAAAGGGAAAGTGGCAGCGCGCGGTGTTGGGGATTTTCTAACTTTGGGCATATTTCAGAGCTCCCTGCCCACAGCCTGGATACACACAACAAGGGAACAAGGGACTTTGGGGCTCAATAGCTCTCAGAAATCACCATGACCCCAAGGGGGGCAGCGATGTGGCGTGCACTTAGAAACACGCCGCACCACGCTGGGCCGGTGACAGATCTCGCCTTTCAGCAGGGAATAGTTGAAATTATAAAGGCAAAAAAAAAATCCATGCAACCCACCGAGGTAGAAAGCGGACAAAAAAAACATTCGGGTACATGGGGTGTTTATATTTACTGGGCAGACATCTGTAACCTCCCTGAGGCCTACAACCATTTTAACGCTCTGCAGTAACTGAAAGGTGCAGCAGCACTTTATAAAAAATCCGGGAGAAATATATATTGAAGACTTGTACATTTTGAGTCATAGTTCAGCGACTTAAATTTGCGCACTGTTAAATAGCAGGTTTCGTTTGTCATTTTAGGGGACCTCTTTTTCACCTGTAAATATTGTAGGGGTTTCATGCAACACACACAAAAATGCTAGTCTCCAACTGTGATGGACACAACGAAGAAGTAAAGTCGCATTTCCAAATGCAGAGCCACGTTTTCTTATAGAAATTATGCATATTGTTCGAAAAGTTTGCAAAATTAAAAATCTGGTTTTAAATTAAGATTAAAGGGGGTCCTAACACAAATATATGTCATGGGCTTTGTGAAGTTCAACTTCCTCTCTCATTAATTGTATTTCTTCAACCTGGAGTTGTAGGTACGTGTGCGATTTATTTCAATGCAAATGTGTGTTTGTGTATGTGTGTTGGGGGGCAGTGGGGTGATTTATTTCTAATCAATATTATTTTTATCATCGGTGGTAAAACACCGCCAGTCGCGTTAGCCCATCAGCTGTTTTGGTAAATTACATTTTATCTTTCTAACGACCTCATTAGGCCCCATCATTACCCTTAAAGTGGTTCGTACGCCTTCGCATTCAGTGGAATTGTCCTGGGACACTGCCCTCTCCCTATGGACATCCTCCCACCAGCATAACAATCACCAAACTCCGAAAAAAACGAAATCTCGAATTAGCATTTAACAGGCCACAGACGCAGGCGAGAAAGAGGGACAGGCCTGGACCCACCTCAGAAACATAATCTGATTTTGCTTCCCCCTCTGTGCGACAGATGAGCGCAGACCCGGTACCACCGTCACGTCAACTGTCTGCTGAAACAGGCTCTTATAAGCGTATTTGACTAAACCGTGTTTGAAAACGAGGCCAGTGTGCGCAGCTCTGACACCTGCGACATTGGACAGAATATGGTCTGAGTTTATATATCCTGTAAAATATCGGTTTAAAACTGATATATTAGTATGACTCGTAATATTTTTTCAACACACCCTTTTCCTTACATTAATTAATAATTTGGGCAATGCATAACGTGGCTACATTTGTTTACTGTATTTGTCGAAGCAACGGTGCACAAATCTTTCTCACACTTTTGAAACTCTTTTAGGCACGAGATATTTAGAGGATCCTTGAGTCATGGGGTGCGTTTAATAAACTAAGTGCTTTGCAAGATGCAATAAATTTAATTTATTGACGTGCGGGATTTTTTTCCTCTGAGGAGGGCAGTGTGCAATACTGATGCGTTTTGTTGCGTCCAAACACTTAAATGTGAGTGAACGGAAAAGTAGCTGATAGTACTCAAAATTTATAAATGGAACTCAGAAAAGACAACAGGAAATAAATGCAATAATTAGAGCAAAACACCCTCCAAAAAATACAGAACAGACACATTTTCTAAAACGATAGCACATGTTGTTCTTAAAAATATGACCAGTCCTACGTGTTTTCCAGGCATGATTTTCGAGAACCAAATCCCCAGGCAAGAAAAAGTCCAGCGTGTCGTCAATAATAAATTACATATGTCATCTAACAAAAAGAAACATGTATAAGACATCACTCTAAATTTAGCATTGCCTGACTATAAAAACTCCAACCCTTTTTAGTAAAATATAAATAATTAAAACTAGAACACCCCTGCCACAGATCTTCCAAAGCAGTTTACCAGACAGAATCCGGTGTGCTGAGTAGTTTAAGACGCTTTGCACCGGACAGGGCCCTCAGTCAGTCCTGGCTTCGCCCAAAAAATGGATGACCACAAATGCGGACCAACAAGTTGCCAAGGGACAGGCCAACACAAAACAGCCGGCTCGGCCGCTTTGGGCCTGGGGGGACCGACTCACCGCGGCCGCTGCGAGCTCCCCTCTCGGGCCTGACAGGCTCCTTCGAGGCACGGGGCGACTACTCTTCAAAACTCGTCCCACTGCAGCCACAACAAATGCACCCAAATCCTTGCGAATGGTTTAAAACCTGACAGTGATACTTCGTGTTAATGTAATCTCGTTAAACGCTGCATATACATGCATGATACATGTATGCAGCTTAGAAATAGGCGCGCGCAGATACATATAGGGGAGCTGGTTTCTTTATGAACAAAATTCTGTATGCCAGGTCCAGAAAGAAACATTGCACTCGTGCTGGTTCCACAATAAAGCCTGGGAGCTGTTCCGTATCTCAGACAGAGCTGTCGGGCCCTGGCACTAAAAGCCGGAATCCATTTTTAAATAAGTCAGGCGAGAGCATGAAATTGAAGTGAAGGCACTCCTGGGTGTGTGTGTTTTTTTTGTCTCCCGACTCTCGTTGTCCCCCCCCCCCCCCCCCCCCCCCCCGTTCCCTGTGCAGCCGTGACTTCTGCCCCCGTCCCCTCCCCGGCGTTTCCGCCGCACACTTACCATCTGCGAGAAGAGCGCCAGCTCGGTGGTGTAGGGCAGGAAGGCGCTGTAGTTGGGGGCCGCCGCGTAGGGCCCGTGTGCGGCGTACATGCCCAGCACCGAGGCGGTGAGGGCGGCCGGGCTGCCGGCTCCCAGCTCCCCGGCTCCACCTGTCCGGGCTCCCGAGGCTGCTGCGGCGGCTGCTGCCAGGATCCCCGGGCGCTCCCCGGCCGCGTAGACCGCTCCCGGGCCGGCGCTCAGGTACTGCGGGTAGCCCAGCTGCGGGAAGGACATGCTGCCCTCGGTGCCCGGCTCGGCTGCACCCCTCTCCTGTGGCGTCCTGTAGTCCGGTCTGTGGGAGGGGTGCGCAGAGCACAAGGTGCGCCCAGATAAGATGCAGTGCGCTGCCACTGCCGGCTCCGCAGAGCTCCTAAATCCCTCAGATGTGATCTGATCAACTATTGAGCTCCAACTGATGTGCTGCCCCCAGGTCCCGGGCTGATCTTTCAGATACAATTTGAAGTTGATGCCTTGATTGGCACCCACCCCTGGGCGCGCAGGCTCCGCCCCCTCCGGCAGGCGGCGGCCCAGTGCATTGGCTGCCGCGGCCGCTGAAAAGAGAGCCTGGGCGGGGGTTTGTGTGTGAAACTGACACCGTCGGAGCGTGTGTCTGAGGGAACAGAGCTGCCCGTGTGCGCGAGAGGCAGAAAAAGAGACAGCAGAGAGCAAGAATGTGCAACTGAGAGACAGTGAACGGCGGAGTGTGTTCGTGACAGACAGGAGAAGGCGTGTGTGTGACAGAGAAACGGAGTTACAACTGCGTCCGTGAGGGAGTGACTTGGCGAGGGACTGCTTTGGTTAGGGAAATACTCTGTAAAATGGGAAGTGTGTGTAACACCGATAGTGAGTGTGAGAGAGAGGTGGCGAATGAAGGCAGCTTGTGTGTGTGTGTAATAGAGGGTGTCTGCTTCTGAATCTTGTGAATGTGTCAGAATGGGAGTGTGTGATGAAGAGTGTTAGTGAGAGGCAGCGTGTGAGAGAGAGCTTGTGGAATAGAGGGACTCCTCTAGTATAAGAAAGGGTACCAGAAAGAGAGTGTGTGTTATGTGTATAAGAGAGATTATGCGTAGGGTTGAAAGAAAAAACGGTGTTTTAGATTATGTGTGAGAAAGTGAGACTGGCTACAAGAGAGATTATGTGTGGGAGACTGTGCATAATAGAAGCAGTGTGTTTCAGAGAACTTTTGTGAGCGTATGTTTTTCTATGTGTGTGAAATCGCATGCGCCCTGCGTTACAGAGCTGGAGTAGCGAAGACATCGTGTTATTCTTGTGAGAGGACGGTCTGAGCGTTAGAAAGTGCGTGTTCTGGGCTCATCCCAGGCCGCGTGTGCGCTTTATGTAGGTGAGTTAAAGATTCATACTGTTTCTGCTAGGGAGGCAAAGAGTGTGATAATGTGTTTGAATATGTGTCGTGCAAAAGAGACGGGGAGCGTGCTACCTAGTGACTTTTCACTCGGCACACCAGTAACACTCACTCTGCACACCAGTAATACTTCCATATGTGAGGGTAGCAGTATCCCCTCCACACACAACTCCCGTCTCTGAGTGGTCGCCTTTGCTGCCTTGTGTATTTAACATCGACGCCTCGCCCCCTCCCTCACCCCTCCTCTCCCAGAAGCTGTATGACGACCTGTCTACACGATTTTACAGCTGTCCAACATGGGGGTTTTGCTGTTCTGCAACCCTTCCCCGTGTTCATTTTAATAGGGACTAAAATCTGCTTCCCACCTTGGCCCCTCTCGTCGAGCAGCGGAAGAGAATCAGCCCTGGCCGAGTGGAGGCCCCAGCGCCTCGCCGCCTACACGGGCCGCTCAAGGAGCTACGAGGCGCCTCTGAAGGGCACGCTCCTCTGTGGGGCTCGGATGGAGATCCGAGGAGCTGTCAGTTCCTCAGCTTGCACGGCATCTCCAAGCCTGTAATTAACGATCATCTTTTCATTAACGCCCCCATCAGTGGCACTAACTCGTGCCACAAGGAACACGGCGCCCCCCGCCGAGAGGACGTGTTCAAATGGTTGCATTTGTAGATGAACGTATTTACGTGGTCTTTTCCCCAACTGCATACACCACACGAGCAGGAGCAGTTGATTTGTATTAAATATTTAGGTGTAGTTTCTTTTTTTCTGCATTTTATTTTATGATTAATATAGATTCGATACTTCGAAAAAATCAAGATAGCCTGGGAAATAGGCGGGTGAGTGGATTGGTAGATAGATTGATGGATAGAATGATTGATAGGTGCAGAGACATAGATAATGAGACAGAAAGCTGGTGTCCGAGACCGCAGTCACTACTTTCTCTCATAAAAGTGAGAAGAGCGGGAATGGCGGGGATGGGGGCAAACGTGAGTGGTTACCTCTGCTGCTCACTCCACTCCCCCCCACCCCCCACCATCGGCCCAAACCCTCTTGTAGCAGCCTCTTCTCACTTCCAACAGACGAGGCGCTAAATATCCGAGAGGCCGTTGGCTCAAGTAGCTAATCCCGTGGAAACGAGGTGTAGGGGTCGTGGATTTTGCCTCTCCACCTTGAGCGTCCAAGTTAAAATGGACAGTGAGGCTGGTCTTGAGTTGGCAGCTGTCTTTGCCCATTTCTCTTCTCGTACTGAGCACGCCAGTCACAGACCAAAAGCGTTTTTAAGCGAAAGACAGGGTTTTCATGCTCTGGAGGTTTCGTTAATTCCAGCAGAAATCGTGCTTGGAAAAGAAAGATATGATATCCGGAAAGAGAAAGCTAGACATATGTCGCGTTTTCCATTTTCCGAATCTCACTAAGTTCCCTGCTGCTCCTGGCTGGGAGCACCTGGCTGGAGGGCCGGCAGGAAGGCTGGAGGCAGTGGGTTAACGTTAGAGGAGGTTGCCCAACCCTTGTCGCACATTATGTAAGTGGCCACATCTGCCTACTGCATCCCTCCCTGCCACGACCTACAAGGCCACATCTTCGCTGGGCGGTACCCACTTGAAAAGAGAGAAGCCCTTCTCCTCAGGCCTGCCATTGCCACGTGGACCGCTCCTGTCACCTTTATGTACAGGAAGGGACCTCGAGCAAGGACAGTGAACAGTTCGACCCTGAGACCTCAACTTCGATGTTACATACCTTATGCAGGTTTTATTCCCTATTATAGAGAGGAATAAATCACATCCATAAATTACAATCATATCATCTTGGAATGTTCCTTACAGAGACAGCTAGGCTTATGCAGCTCCTAACCAGTCTTTCCCCATTACTCCTGTAAGCTCTTTGCCTGACTCCTCTCCAGATCCTCATTGCACCTCCAAATCAATTTTGGCTCTACCTGAGACTGCGAAGGCCCCCCAGAATCGTGACTAACAAGCTCTCCCAAGGGAGGAGCAAGGCCCGCTCAGATGCAAACCTAAATAACCCTGCCAAATGCATCTCCTGATGGACCCCCTGGTAGCCTTCAGAGAGATGGCCCTTGGCAACAGGGACATAGCTTGGTCCCCTGGTGCAAACGACACCTCTTTCACCCCAAGAGTCCACAAGATGAGAGCAGAGTTACATAGGGGTCAGAAACAGTCACATGTGCACCTATCCTCAGCCCCTCTCAAGAATTAAAGCTCCAACGCCTCCATAGTGTTCAAATATATAGTAAAAATTATGACATTTTTGCTGAGAGATGCCAAGTTAACCAGCAGTATCACTGCCAACCAGGAGCCCAATCCAACCACCACAGGCTGGCCATGGATAGGCCTCCCACAAACCAATGCCAGGTGCTGAGCCGCAAAATAAATGGGGGATAGATAAACAGCTCATTGTCATCCCTGTGACAGGTGTAATACAATCAGTGTGAAAGAACTCCTCGCTGAGACATCCATCTGGGTTGATCTTCAGGTGACCAGCACTTAGCAGCTCGAACATACATAGCTTCAATGGGCTCTCAAGAGCCCTAAGAGAGGACCCCACCTCGCCCACTCTCATGTGAGCAACCACACTCATGTCTTGCCCTTAAATGTGTACCCCTGATATAAGCACCCAAGTTCCCTTTAAATTACATGAGCCACCTGAGGAAAAAGTTCAGGCTCAAAGGGCCTACATACATTTCCTGCATTTTTCACCTCACCACATGACCCCGTGAGGTCAGAGCTCAGGTTAAAGTCCCTAATACCAAGGACTAAACCACCTTTTGGCCAGCATTCTCATCAGGACGTAATCCTCTGTAATGTGGTGTCCCACTTACTTCTACTTTCCAGATCACCTCTTAAGGCATTTGTGTGATCTAATAAAGTGATATCTGGCCGAAAAGCAGGCGCTGAGAATGTTTTTTCTTTGTTTCCTCCAATCATAATGGCAGAACCCAGATCATAGTCCTTGGAACCAGACTCTCTGAGCTAAAATCAAGCAATTATCTGCATCAGCTCTACCTCCTTTTTCAAAACAAGATTACCTGATTTATGCTCAAAATATACTTCTTGTAAACTAATAAATTGCCCAACAGACCTCCATAGTGTGCCATCTTCAGGCCAGGAAGCCTTTCTAAGCACATAGAGTTAATGTGAAACTGAATCTTCCAAAATGGATATTGGCTGGTCCCACCACCCTATCTCAGTCTATGAACTATGTATAGTTTCTCATCATTCCAAGGAGGAGGAAGCAGCTGTAGATTTTCTAGAGTCCCGTGCATCTCTGGCAAAGCAAGAGTATGCAGCTGCAAGTAATTTTGTCAAGTGTGATGGAAACAATGTTAAATTAGCTGTGAGCAGAGACAGCACAAGTAAAGATCCACTTTCCATGTGAGGTATATAGCAGCTTGCTGCATTAGGAGCAAGGAATCCTTAACCCCACTTCCTTCTGCACCACTTGGAGACAAGTAAAAAAAAAAAACCTCTGTCATATTTTCGATTAGAACAAGTGACCCTAAAACCCTTAGCACTTATCCTATGTGTTATGTTTTCTCACTTGTGGTCTGGGTCGCACTGACTCATAGGGCAATCAGGCAGTGCCCACTAGGTCAGTGTGTGTGCCAGTATGTTGGTTGTTTGTGAGTCTGTTTTATGGTCTGGTGGGTCTTTTACTGCTGATTTCCCAATATTACCAAATGCATTGTCTGCAGCAAACACAAATGCATGCAGTCTCCCATTTCTAGCAAAATTCCTATACAAAATGTTTTTACAAGCTCAGAAATATCCTAATTTAAAAACATGGACCTCTTTTTTAGCAATCTGGATCAGTAATGGGAGCCACTTTTATTTTGATTCCACAGGCCAATTTTTTGCCTCCGTTTGACCCTGTTTGAGGTTAGTAGCACTATTGCTCCTGAGATCATGCAAAAGGCAGACTCTGTCAAGCAGGTATGAAACTACCCTTGCACATTCCATTCTCAAATTTACTGAAAGTATAACTCAGCTGGGGGGGTGTCCTACCAAACCCAGTAATTACACTAAGTCATGCCCTTTTTCTGAAGCAGCGGTAAATGCCCAAAGTCATTAATGCATGCTGCTCCTAATGATATCTATCTAAGCTGAATAGACAGGTGCCAACCTATTTCACTTGCGTGAGAATTCCTTCCCATGCACATGGTATTGCTGCTTTCTACTGATGTAATGCTATGTAACGCACAAGCACCAGTGTGGTTTCTGACACTACGGTGGACACAGTTTTCAGGATACATTCCACACGAAGATACAATAACTCTTTTTTTTACCTTGTTCAAATAAAAGCTGCAGCTGACCTGTGGCACGGTGACCGAATCAGCCATAGCCTTTTTAATTTTTCTGATTTTTCGTAGACTTACGGCTAACTTGCGCTCTGTGATTTTGATACCCACATTTTGGAAAAACAGCAGCTTGCAAATCAAATAAAACGTAGCCGGTCTAATTTCTGTAATGCTAACTAAAAGGGGGAAAGGGGGTGTTAAGTAAGTAATAGACATTTGTAAAGCAACATTCACCTTACATGTATCCTGGTGCTATTTCTTCCTTACTGGGTCAGAGCACACAGATGCTACCCTTCCTTACGTATAATCCATCTTTCCTGATCAATCCTGAATATAAAACTATGGCATTTTAGAACTATTAATAGTCCATCTTCACAGCACTGCCCAGCCTGTTTTGATATGGTAACTGTGCCCAGGCAAAATCTGAATTACGCCAGAGTCATTAGAATAATTTCGAGTTACTCTTGTTACACGAAATCCCTGAAATTATACAATTATGCCACATAGCACATTTATGCACTACTTTTACTGTGAAAGCACCGTTTACTGTAAAAATGTTCCATAAACACACAGGACCTACTCGAATGATGGAACGCGAGAGATTATGTACTAAAATACATGGTCAAATGCCATTTTTGCATTTTAGGCAAATATGTGTAATTTTGCATAATTTGTGTAATTTTGCTGAATCAAGGTACATGAACTTCTCACACCCCTAACTGGCAACTACCTAGAGATTGATTCCCTTGGGTATTGTGGGGGCTAGATAACTGCACGGAAATGAATTATACTTCCTGAAGGGCTAATTCGGCTGCTGGACGCAAGAAAATCTGCGAGCTGGCATCTGCTCCTTGATGTCACTTAAGTTACAAAACTGAAACATACCCATTAAATTAGAGTAAACAACAACATTGATTGGCAGAAGGATGAAGACAGTTAGAACAAACACTACACTGTGAGAGGGATAAAAGTTGGCAGCGACAGACAAGTGAAAACAATTCTAGCAGATTCTGGCTGTACACCGAATGGAACAGGACTGCTCCGGGAACACAACCCTTGCAGAGTTAAATCATCTCACCACGCGGGGTATACACAAAGACTAGGGTAAATACTAATTAATTGAGAAGAGCATGGTGTCTAACTTTGTGGCAAACAGCACCCACAAAACGTGTTCATGCAGCAAAGGCACACATATGAAAAACCTAAAAAGAAAAAAAAACCTAAGTACGTGGAAAGGAGGGTGAGTGACTAACCCACGTGAACATCCACCTTCCTCATCAAGGTAATCCTCTTCCTGTCTCCTCTGAGGAGTCCCCTTCGCATCGGATTGTTGCAGGTCAGTGAAATGGACTAAAAATTGGTCTTTTGGGATAGTCCCTAGTGGGACCAGTGGGTAGCCAGCATTGGCCCTTGTGCGAGGGAGGAAATGGGTGCCCTGGCTGATGTTTGCAATATAAAATATAGACATAATCACGTTTCAGGGGACCTCCCGGGTTTTGGTGCCCGGTGTCACACACCTCCTGCACATTGGAATCTACGCCCCTACTTGTGCTGCAGACCCAATCACCCTCTGCAGCACCAGTGACAGACACCCGAGCAGACTGCGCCCACAGTGTGAAATAAATCACGACATACGAAGGGGGACACTCGAACACGCCCAGCCTGGGGCCTGCTAACACCAGGGTAACAAGCATTCCGTCCCTTTCAGCCATTTTGCCGTGCGCGCGTGGTGCAAAACAACTGCGCAATCACAGTTCTCCACAGAACCGTTCAATAGAACCGATGGTGAAAGAGTTGCCCACAACAGGAGAGGCGAACAGCAACTTAGACGTGGGACTGGAATCCCACTTAAAGCGTAAAGCATTTATGTATTACTTGCCGACAAGTCACTACATGCATTCACCATACAGTGGCCACGACAGGGCACGCACGTGCAAGACTATCGCGACATGGATATACCCTATTTCATGCGTTTTAAGCATATGTGCTTCCAGCTGAACTCTAAAACACCAGAGACTCCTTTTTAGGGTGTAGACACACAACATTCAATCATGTCAATTAGTTTCTAAAATATACTATCCATATCTGATTTTAGTCTAATGTTAAGATACGTTTATAACATTTTTGGTGTTAAAGACCCTTTAAGCATCCGCAGGCGCAAGGGATCAATGCTGTTTGAACCTTTATTTTTCAGACCCTAACCTCAGGCCACTTGAGGTGATCATTACCTGGTGTGCCCCAAGGATCCCACTTATGGAATTACCAAACACTCTGGGGTAATCTGAGTGCGCTGCCTCGACATCACGCTATGCACTGTAAAATAACAGGACTGTAATGTTAAAAACGTCCGAGACATGTCCTACCGTGTTACCCCAAAGTCCGTCAACTATCAGAGGCAACTTTTCCAAAATGACAGCAGGCAACGTCTACCACAGCGCCCTGGAGCCCAGGTAACAGAACTATGCTCCTGGGCTGCCCTTTTCAAAACCACTATTCACACTTTTTCCATGGACCATTGAAACAATTATAAAGAAAAAAGAACAGAATGCGGACAGGAAGGAGATGCCAGTCAAACGTGTCCACCGCCACAAAAACGATGCCCGATCGTATGCGTGAAACCCGGCAGCTTCCCTAGCTTGTTGCAGTCTGCCACGTGCTAACCTGTGAAGACCTGTCCCAGAATCACATAACTGGATCGGTTCGAGGCTGTCATTAGGACTTAAGACTGTTGGCTAACATTCACATCAAAATGTACTATGCTACTGCACTGTTTTCTCCAGACCACAAAGGCGCGCAAATGCACCCCAAGTAACGAATGCGCACACTTATAAAGTGTCCTTACGGCACCACAATCTCTTCGCTACAACGCTCCCCCCCCCCCCCCCCCCATCCACACTCACACACACACCTCATCCTCCTCACCGCCCCCACTCCATTAAAAAAAACAAAAAAAACATGCGTTTTATTACTGAACTCGCAAACGAGAGTATGTCAATGAAAAACCGCCCTTCAGTTCAGCAGGTCCAAGCTGCGGTGCGTCGCCTACCGTGCTCCCTGTCTCTCGGGGAAAGTGCGGAGTCTAGCCCGAGGGGACCGCTTCCAACCCGAAGAGCAGTCCCGGCAGCAGCCTCTATCCCCTCAGACTCCGACCGCTGGAGCTTCGCCGGCCTCTGCCCACTCTGGTTCCATAGGTCCGACGCCTTTCTGGAGGAAAAGTAATATGATGTAAAATTCACCCTCCTCGCCACAAAACCCACAACGTTCCCCGCAGCACCCGGCTGAAGAGCACCCTGGGCGAGGCAGAGCTGGGTCAAAGGCAAAGGAGTAAAACAAAAAAAATGTAATTCATTGAAGTTTTATTTTTTTCATTGAAGTTTACAATTCTATAAAAAAGCAGAAAAAACATATTTTACTTGATAAAAGGGCAGAATGTCGCGGGAAATTGACTATCGTGCGATTCTCTTAAAATGTAACTAAATTATTATGAAGTACATATCCACTTTACATGATTAGTATTTCCAAAAGACATGGTCATATATTGTGCGCACATTTCTTTGGGGTAGGTATATTTCCGACCGCTCACCCTTCTAATCCTGCGTTTAGTAAATCACCACAGGAGACAAGTCACCCTTCCCGCCAGCTACTGCGCACTATGAATGTTTCTGAATGTTTCAAAATAAATTAAGCCCCACCACCCTCCAGTTCCTGTTGAATGCAGGCGATAGGGTGCCAGATAATGAAAAACATAAACGCATCTACACAAAGAAAGGCGAATATGCAGTCAGAAGAGCCCGTAGAAACGTGCCAAGGTTATAAAGAAACAAATTCACGACTCTTCCTGAGACTCGAAGAGTCTGTGGCACACAGGTACAACTGACATGTTGGCCGTTTCCTCGTACACGTCACACGCGGATTTTTTTATTTACCTTGGCCATTTGCGCGATTGTGCACACATATATTTAACCTCCACCACACCACGCGCTGGCACACACACGTGTTAACTCAATGCATTGAACATTTATAACCCTCTCCACAATAGACACAGACACCCAACGCAATTTTGCACCTTTCTTCTCACATGCTGCACAACTCGTTCTGATAGGCTGGTGGCCGCTTGATGAACGGATAACGGAATACACAGCGAGAAAAAGTAGGGCACGTGCGGGCCATTTCTGATCACAAATTCAGGACTAGTTCTATTGTTAATATACTCTGTACTTCTATTAGCACACACCTGCAAAGTGTCTTTTCATTGTGTATCGCCATGTGTAGTTATTTACAAATCACTACAACAAAGGTATGTACACAATAGCAACAGACACATGTGGACTAATACACAGACACACGCAGGCGAACACCCACAGTCCCATACAAAGACACACACAAGTGCACACGCTAAAACACACACACTAAGGTACACATAAATATGTACAATCCCTCGTAAAGGCGCGCAATGCACAACCAAAAGCGGCATTCAGACGCACACTGATAGACCACCCTCTCGGACACACACTCTCCCACATGTACATCTAAACAAACAGAAAACTCTGCCCTTCAAGAGCTCTGCTGTCACCCGAACTGCAGGGACATTCCCCGTGTCGAGGCGCCGCCCTGGTTCAGCCGCAGTGAGCGGGGAAGTTGTCTCTTTTATGGTGACATGTGTCTGTCCGGCAGCTGAGGCCTTCAAGCACTTTTGTTATTACATTTTTATTATTACGTTTCATTTTGTCCCAGATCGCAGGAGCGCCCGGCCCACCGCGGCCCTCTAAACCTCCTTACCACGGAGATAAGTGCATAGGGGGCGAGGAGCCCGAGAAAAGTTCAAAGAGGTGGTGTAAATTGAGAAAAACGGCAGTGCTGGGATGAAGAATTGCCGCTGCGCGTGAGTGTGCGTGCATGCGTGTTTATGAAGCGGAGTGAGTAATTTGGGACGCGGGGGGGGTGGGGGGGGGGGGGGGGTGAGGGGGAGGCTTGTAAAAAGGCACATATAGAGCCTCGCATTTTTTTTTTATTTGCACTCATTTTGTACAGTTAGAACATTTACTCAATTGCATAAATAAAATCCAATGAGGGGTGCTTTTGGTGTTTTATAACAGAGACCTTCTTTTGCTCCATATATCGTGCAGACCTTGTTACACCTGGGAGTGGTTCTGTGGGAGGCGCTGGGAATGTGAAGGGAATAATCGGGGCCTTATTTCACCAGTGCGCTGAACTACGGAAGGGGAGTATGAATCCGACGGTTCACGAGCGGGGTAGAGGCTGAGAAATAGGGCCTGCACGTGCATGCGTATATGTGCACAGGAGCGCGCGCACATTAACACACGGGTGTCGGCCACAGGAACATGAGAGACAGACTGTAGGCGACCAATAACAAATGAGGACTGGCGAGTGACTGAGTGAACATGGAAAGTTAAGGAAAATAAGGGAAGAGAAAGGAAGAATGGGGAGAGAGAGCGAGACAGCTGAGCAGGAGGAACAGAAACCGAGTGTGGGCGGGTGTGATGGGGGTGAGAGGATGGCTGAAACGGAGAAAGGAGTCCAGGCGCAGGACAGGGTGAGGAAAAGGCAGTGATAGCAAGAGGGACATAGAGATGTCGATAAAGGGAGAGAATTACGGAAGGAGAAAGAGAAGGTACGAATAAAGGAGGCGGGTGCTAAAAGAAGGAAGAGAGAGGCGCGAGAGAGATAAATCAGGAGATTTGCCAAAACCCCAAAGGAACAGATAGTGCATGCTGCGGAAAGGAGAAACGGCGCGAGAAATACGAGAGAATATTGGGAAGGCGGAAGAAGTGTGACTACAATGAAGATGTAGAACAATAGAGCGGTGAAGGGGGTGCAATACAGATGAAGACCAGAGTAAACAGAAAGAGAGGTGAATGTGGAAAAACAAAATTAAGCTTGACACACGCGGTTGAAGCTACACGTGACTCAAACTAATCACAGCATGAAACAAGACCAAGTGAGTCAACTCCGTTAATCACAGATTATAACAAGAAAAAAGCCAATCGGTACACAGCGCCTTTCATAAAAAAAAACATTGCATTATTGCACTTTGGTTAAAAAAAAAAGAGCAAGGAAGTTTTTCTTTAAAATGCGCACGAGACGCAGCTTTTCCAGTCCTGTTGGGAAGCGTCAGCGAGCAGGAGAAACGCTTTTCCTCCGTTGACAATGCACACTTTACAAAGGGTCCGAACACACACGCACATCGGCGCCTAGGGGGCGCTGCGCGGCTTTCTTTGGCTGGAGGCTGGCGCGGAGCAGAAGGCCTGCGAGGCCTGTGCCTGTCGCCGGAAAGGATATCCCAGGCTCTGAAATCGACTGCTGCAAATAGAGGCCGCGATAGCCATCGCGGCCAGCTGTCCTGTGAGGGGATACT
Source organism: Pleurodeles waltl (assembly GCF_031143425.1). Taxonomy (NCBI): domain Eukaryota; kingdom Metazoa; phylum Chordata; class Amphibia; order Caudata; family Salamandridae; genus Pleurodeles; species Pleurodeles waltl. The sequence continues at coordinate 273,631,722 of NC_090439.1, forward strand.
GCCGGACAGTGGATCCGTGCGCCTCTCGCAGGGCCCGCGATGGCAATCTGCGCAACACATCAGCACCCCGGGCCCTGGTGATTCTGATAAACCGCCTGCAAAATGCGCAGGGCTGGAGATGGCAGCGATAAGCCGCGTGAGATATCTCCAAGCGCACATGTCAGAGATGTTGAGAGAGGAGCCCTCACCGAGGAGAGGGTAAAACGCTTAGCAGTTCGCACTATGAGAGTGGGTTTAGATGTGGCCTGCAGCACTTTAGTGGCTTCGGGCGAGCGACACCCCCCTATGAGACACTTCAACGGTCTCCACGCTCTGGATGTCAGGAGGGAGCCAAGGAAGGGCCATTTTAGTCGTCCATCCTCCCCCTGTTGATAACAGTGATACTGGGTAACATCGCAAGCTCTATTAATTAAGCTAATTGTGTTCGTTGAAAATGACATGTCATTGAACGGATGTAATGCCATCAGCCAGTCATGATAAATGGCTTAAATGGCTTGTGGTGACTGTGTATACTCCTCAAGTATCGAGGTGTCAAAAAAGGCCTGCACTACATGAAGTAAACTCTCCAGAGTTTTATAAGGGCGAGTGGGTTGCTGTGATTTGCACATGTAACCTCTCTGTCCGTTGGGAGTGAGTGAGAGCGAGTGCGTGTCTGTGAGTTTGAGAGATGTTTGCACATATGTGGAAAGTGTCTATAGGTAACCATGCTTTTGATTGGGGGCGAAAATAATTCGAATTATTTTCACGTGTTTCTGCGAAATGTGTGAGTACAGGGTTTTCTACTGCAAATACTCTATTTTGACAGTTTCTCTGCGTGTCATATGTGTGGTGTGTTATGTGGGTGTTAGGTGTTTGGTGAGTGGGTATGAATATGCACATGATTCTGTGTCTACCAGTAGGCTGAGTGTCAGAGAAAATAACGAAAACTGTGTTAGTATGTGTTATTGTGTAAGTTTAAGGGTGTGCTTGATAGGTGAATTGTTTTTTATCTTAATCAAGTGTGTGAACGTAAATACAATAGATTGTGTGATTTTTATGTATCTGTGAATGTGACGAAAAATGTATCTGAAAGAGAGACATGGGATACGCAAGTGTATATCTAATAGGCTCTTCGTCCCTCAAGCCCCAGAGCACCATGGGGTAGGTCTCAATTTTTCATCAGACAGACGGTGGTTTTTGATAACACGTTCAGTTAGGAAATGGCATAGTTTGGGCAGTTATACGTCTCCGTACAGGCACGTTGACGACCATTGCAGCTCTGTACCATTAATGACGGCCCACCAAGAGGAAGGATTGGTCTCCAATCGCTTTCGTTTTCGCTTGAGCTTCGCCCCCCCGTATAGCAACGACCATCCCTCTACCCGGTCTCCCTATTCTTTCCTGTTAATCTTTTAATCTCTTCTCTTTGAACTCTCTGATGTCCAAGCTTCTTTAAGTCATTAGGTTCTACAGAGGTGTAGAGTAACTCACATGTATTCAAATGAGGTTATATGTGCATACTTGGTGTAAAAATGTACATCACACACACAAACACACCCTCTCTCCCAACACCATATACCCGTAAGTGTGTAATATGGGCCTAAGTTGCCACTGGGTGATCTTTGTCAATAAAGGATCAATTACACAGGTTACTCATTATGTGTTTTTTATGTTTCCCGATTTATTAATTGATTTTTAGTAATCTTTAGAAAGATTGATAACATTTGAGTCATTCGTTTAGCATTCATTGTTTGCCTGAAACTATAGATATGTCTGTCAATGTTTTGGAAATATGCGTTTTTGTTGAGGGTGATGGGTTAATATTCAAAATGTGACTTACACAACAATATGTAGTATTATAAGCCACATTTTAAATGCATAGCAAACTGCAGGGAACTTAAAAACATTAAAAAACGTGGGTTTCTTTTGTAGTAAATTGACACTATAGAGTAGGTTTAACAAAAAAGGTAAAGACATAAAATAAAGTGTGAAGTTAGAGAGTGTTACTTTTTGCCGACTTGGTTCTGCATTTAGAATGTTTATTTTCACACACTGGAAAGATTAATTGGAAGATGCTTGCACCCAGAATGGGTTTTCAAGGGTGTGTTTGTGAGGTGTGCTGGTTAATTCTCTGAGAGCAGCACTATCACTTTGAAAGAGAGTTTTTATTTTTTAACTATCACCAAAAGAAAGATGACATGCTGTGTAACCATCCATTTAACTCCACCACCCACACCCCCTGTGAGCGATAGCGGAGGGCAGGGGGTTCAGTCCCAACCTATATTTGAAGAGTCAGAGGTGGGCACACTTGTGTTCTGGGTGCAGCACCACCTCCATCGCATGTTGGCAGCAGGTGGCAGGCCGGCAAAAGTTACACTCTGCAGGGATGTTGGGTGCTCTGGGGGCAAGTGCAGTAATATTTACAATGCAACGGCATCGTATGTCGCACCTAGCAGCAGCTGACAAACCTCTGGGCAGATATATTTGACCAGAAGCAGGACCTGATCGACTGGCTAGACATGGTGGGGATGGGCTTGGCAAGCAATGTTTTAGTCAGGTCTTATTACTCGCACAAAGTCATCGAAATTCAGCAATTAGTAATTTCAATTAACTGTAACTCACACCCTAAAGTAACTATAACTTGTGCCCCTGCAAGTGAAGAAGGTGCTCACCGAAACACGTTTGTATGTTGCTGCTGTCATTTTGGAATAAATAAAGAGTTTAATTCCCCCCCCCCTCCCCCCCTTGGAGTGCAACCTCTTTGTTTGAGAAGTATATATATAAATCTAATATATTTTATATATAATATGAATATGTTCATTTATCATAAAAAGTAAATCACATGTGTATTTAAGTAATTATTATATATATATACATAGATACTAGGTAGTAATAATTAGGACCTCGCTTCTATAGAAAAAGTATTTTTTAAGTTGCCTATATTTTCAGCACCCGTATCCAAAAACATTGGATGCTCTCTTCAGCTGCTGTCTAGAAAGTTTCGGAGTGATCTGTTAAGCAGGGGCTGAGAAAAAGGGAGAGTACCAAAACCTGTTTCCTCATGCTAATTTTGATAGAGACTTTGAACATGACTATAGCCCGAACCACTGGAAGGAATTACACCAAATTACATCAAATTTGGCAAAGAGATAGCTCTTGGTCCAGAAAGCACCCTTTTTAATTTGGTGAATCCGTTTTTGAGCTATTTAAAGAAAACCTAATTTGTATATCTGGGGGGGGAGCCTAAGCACAGATCTCATAGTGAGAGCTGATTGGCTGCCAGCACTTTACTCAGGGAGTGCTGGCAGCCATCTTGGGACCAATATACATGATAGTACACCATTGAAATGCATTGTAGTGAATGGCAAGTTTTGAGGGTCACAGAAAGGAGAACATATAAAGCTTGGTTACAAATTTAAGTTACAATATACAACATTTGTTGCTAGTACCATACTAATTTTAGGAATTGTGGTGTGCTCTAAGGTGATTTTACCCTGCTAGGATTTAATGAATCATGTTTGAGAGAAAACAGTTTTCTCATGATTTTCCCATTGAGGGTATAGAAGGTGCTCCAGAAACTAAAACGAGAATATATTTTCTGTACATTCACACTATCTTTCTCAGGCAAATGAGAATGAAGTTAGACATTCGCAGTAAAATATATACTTCCAACAGGAGCAGGTTGTTAGTTGATTCCCCTGTGATATACCGCAGCCAGCCAGAGTGTTCTAAAAAGCAACTAGAGCGCTAAAAGTCTTACTTATGACATAAGTGTGGCACACCTGAAGCCATCTTGACTGAATGAAACTGGTAAAACCAAAAAACAAGAAAGAAACAAAATGAGGGTGTTTCTTTTGTCACTGAAATTGTGGTTTGTGCTGTACAAAGAAAAAATAGCACATGCTTTAAGTTAGTTCTCAAATATCTTTCTCTTCTATTTCATTAGAACAGTCTGACATGCAGACTGAAATATGCATTTTCAACACCAGCAGTAGACTGCCAGTTAACTCCCTTTGATCAGCAGCTTTCAATGTTCTATTGAGTAACTAGATTGCTAACATTCTGAATTTATGCCAAAAGTCTGCCACATCTGAATGCCATCTTGATGGGATGGAATGGAAAACTTGAAGGATTTTCTAGTGAGGATACTCCTGTAGATAAGGTAATGAGGGATCCAGGCCCTGCATCCAACTCCACCCCACCCACTGTGCATTGCAATGAACATCTTACATAGCATTAGAGAAAACCTAGAAATTCACTGAAAAAAGCAAAGGTTACTAGGACATTATGGTTAGAAAATAGAATTAAAAAAAACCTTAGACATTCACAAAAAACAAAGGTTACAGGAGCTTATAGTTAGGTTCAGATTTTACACACACAAAACCAACCATAGAAATTCAGCTGTTATAGTTATTTCAAGTAACTATAGCTTGTGCTCTACGGTAACTATAATGCGAAACGTTACCATGCACTACTAATTACCCGCGATATTACATCACTCATGACATCTTCTTTGACATCATTGATAATATCACTGTAACATGCAGTAAAATTATTGATGAGAAAACTGCACTGTGATGGCGCAAGTTATAGTTATATCTTAGGGCATGAGTTATAGCTCTTGAGCGATAGATTTAGGCCCCCCTCAAGAGAATGAGTAAAGGAAAACTTTAGAATTAGTGTTAGGTTAAGGAGAAAGGAAGGAAAGTGATAGGTTTAGGATATGAATAAAGAAAGGGTCTAGAGTGTTAGAAAGATTTAGGTTTAGGGCAGGGAAAGGTTAAATGTTAACATTAATATAGGACCTACTTTGCGGTGTCCAAAGCAGTCAGGAGTTAGGGGGCCAACATTGCATCAGGTCACAAACGTTCCATAGCACCCGTGGAGGTCCCAAGGGCTCTATACTGTCTCGTATTATTGACAGCCTTTACATGGAGCCACTTATCACCCTCGTCTCAAAATGTAAAGAATAACCAATATGCCAATGACACACAATTCTCATAGAAAGTCTCATCTAAGTCAGATATCAAATATCCTGAACCCATTCCATAAGCCTATCTAAGACTTGCTTAGCAACTTTTTTTGCAAATTGTCAATGAGACTAATTCTACAGTTAGAGGGTAAACCCACATCACCCTTTTTATATATGGGTATTATTTGCGCTCCAAACCACGTTTCCGGGATAGGACCTCCTGCTGCTCTAGCGTTTGACAATGTATTTATATACCATGCCCAGAGGACGGGTTCAGATTTAAACAAGTCCCCCGGTATCTTGTCGGGTCCGGGTGCCTTTGCCGATCATAAGGAATTGATAGCGGCTGTGGTTTCAGCCATTGAAAAGACAATGTCCTCTGCAGAACCATCAGCAGATATTCTACAGTCATTGACCCCATTGCACAATTCATCCTGAGATGAAGGAATGAGGTCCTGTTGTACAGATAAGGCATAGAGCTCGGAAAAGTGGGGCACTCACCTTTCAGGCTGGATGTGCATACTAACAGTATCATTGCCCCTTCTATGTCTAGCGGCCAACAGCCTCCAAAACGGCCTATTATCTTGGTTCTTGATTGCATCCAGCATCCTCTGCCAAATATCATGTTCCCAATCTTTCTTTGCTAGTTCCAAGGCCTTGTTATACCTAATTCTAGCATTCCTAATCGCCCCCTGGGAGTGCGTTTTGAGGGCAGATTTTAGATTAAGCTTTGCATGAATACAGTCCTTATTAAACCATTCCCCACTTCAGGCTGGTTTTCGTTCCCCCATCCCCACCTCAGGCTGGTTTTCGTTCCAGGATTAGTACAATGGATCAGGTCTTTAGGCTCTCCCTTTTATTTTGGAGATATGTCATTCTAGCAAAACAAACCTTGTATGTTGCCTTTGTGTATGTCAGATCTGCCTTCGATCTGGTCCCCAGAGGGAAATTATGGGAAGTCTTGTATAAAACTGGTATCCTGGATAACTTAGTACATCTAATTCAAAGAATGCATGAAAACACCTATGCACGAGTGAGATGGGGCAATCGGGCAAACTTACCGATCAAATAGATATCAGGCGGGGGTGCGCCAGGGTTGTGTCCTTGCTCCTACTCTTTTCTCCTTGTTCATTAATGGAGTGGTGCAAGTTGTGTCCTCCTGTCAAAATGACACTCCTTCTTTGAATGATCAAAAAATTCAGATCTTATTATTTGCTGATGATTCACTTTTGATCTCCAAAACCCCTATTGGCCTCCAAGTTCTGGTGGACAGGTTCAGTGCTTTCTGTGCAGACCATGGATTGTAGCTTAATTCCAGCAAAAACAAATTTATGATCTTTAGTAGGGGGGCCACCTGAAGATGCACTATCTCACTCATTGAGGTCCCTTTATGTAAGGTATGTTCTATTGATTATTTGGGGTAAGAATTACTAACAATATGCAATGGGAGGCCCAGATTGATAAGAGTGCCACACAGATCTGGGGCCATTCTGCGTTTTTATAAATCTACCACCGCGAAAGCTGTTTCTCCAGCTATTAAGATTTTTTTTTAGCAAAGGCCCAGGGTGCGGTGTCTTATGGTGCTGAGTCTGGGGCTTTTTCAATGCTAGCAAATTATCTGTAGGGGAAAATAATTTTACAAGAAATCTTCTTGCATGCCCTCGTAACATTCCATTGATCCCAGTTTTTTTGGATCTTGGGTTCCCCTGCATTTCTGATGTAATAGCCTTAAGACCTTTACTCTTCTGGGTGCACATCTGGAGTACCCCTGTGTTAGCTGTATATAAGGAATCTCTACAAGACATTTTAGGGAGACCAAATGCACTCTCTATACCCTGGCTCAAGCATGTTTCGAGGTGGTTCCATATTTTGGGTCTTTGGGACTTTTGGAGACACCCTAATAATCTAGGGAGCGCCCAGAAGAAACATCTGAAATCAGTCTACTGGTCCTATGTTAGGGAAAATTACTTGGTATGCATGCCACACGGTTGACTGACATCACAATTTCTTGACTTCAAGTGGTATCCTCACTTTGAACCTTTCATGGATCTGATTTCTGACTTATTATCCAAAAGTTTGTACGCCCATTTTAGGTATGGGTGTTTACTTCTGATGTCTTTTACTAGTATCTGGTGACCTGCTTTAACAACAGATGTATGCCCCAGCTGCAATTGTACTCCGGAAACTATAGTACATTTTATGTTTATTTGCCTAGCCTATGGGATTGCACAGCGGAAATGGATTCGTCCAGTTTGCAGGAATATGGGCTTGAGACACTGTAAAGTTACTTTAAGGATGCTGATGAGAGACAGCTCTCCTTTTTTAACATGTGCGGTCAGCAAGTTCCTTGCGGCCGCATGGTACATACGTACCCGTTTAAAAAAAAAATATATGATTTACTCCCAATTGATTATTGCTTTTAAATTTATTTATTCATTTATTATATATATAAACCTTATGACTGTCGTGATTTTCCCCCGGATGATGGTAAAAAGCAATATGAGATATTGTAGGCTGTACCCAGAATGCTGATGAGAGACAGCCCCCCTCTTTTATCAAGGTGGTTAGACAGTACTTAGTGGCAGCCTGTCAAGGAATACATGTATCTTTGTCCTTTTAACTATTTTATTTTATCTCTTTATGATTGTTGTCTTCCTTTTTATTTTTTATATCTTTTACCTGCGTATTTATTATGTACACTACTATTTTACCCGTTACGATGTTATTATGCTTTGATGGTTAAATGTGACCGAATGAAGCTTGTGTTGATGATGATGATGATGATGACATCAAATATCTAAAACAATGCTTGCACACTATCCAAACCTGGATGCCCAGTACCTACCTGAAGCTTAACCAAACTAAAACAGAATTCCTGTTATTTGCCAAGAGGAACAAACAGATGCAGTACAAACCTGGCTCAATGACATGAACCTTGACAGTTTTGAACCTCAACTTTAATTGAATGTTAGGTCTCTTGAATTCAGCCTAGACATCAACCTCACCCTCAAGGAATATATTATCAAAAATTGTGACCTGGCACCAGCTCTCTATTCAAAAGGCAGTCAAATTCGTTCTTCTAGAAAGTGACTTTAGAACAGCTGTTCAATCCTTCATCTCTAGATGGTGGTAATGCCCTACTCCATGGGCTCCCAAACTTCACACTGGCGCCCCTTAGGGGCACTCTACATACTGCAGAATGTCTCATCCAGGGCCAGAAGAGATATTATAATACCATCCCTATCATTATTTCCCTTGCCAGCACACAACATTTTCAAACCAAGCTGCATCATTTACAAAGACATCACAGACACAATCCTGCTGATCTTGCAGACAAGCCCACCTTCTTTGGTGATTCTTGTCACCACCATAGCCAGGACACCATCAGACTGCAGACTAAGAAGTGTAAAAAAAAAACACACACAGCAGGACTTTTCTGTCTTTGTCCCCAGGATCTGAAAAAACATCCTTGTGTTTATCCTGACTGTCCTAACCCTGCTCCAATTTAGGAAAGTGTTGGATACTCACCGCTGTAAAGAACAATATATCACACTGGATTAACCATTCACAATCCAGCTTCCTCTCCCATTACTCAATGACTTTAGGCTTGTCTATGACCTTGTATATAGCTCTGCTGTCTTTAGACTTGGTTTGTGCTGTAGAGATAGAGTAAACATACTTATTAATTGGAAGCATTGTACCAGCCCATTGTAGTCCGAATATTATCTGACAAAAATATTAAGCCCTAAAGCTTGCTACAAAAATATCACCCAAATGGAGTTATAAATAGAACATCTAGAATGAATGGAATGATTTTTTTCTAAAATTTGGAGTTAATCATAGAACATCTCCTGCCAGTGAATGATCTTTTTTGTAAATTATATTTAGGACACATATATTATGTCAGAAGATATTTCAGTATATGATATTCTAACATACATCCCAATTGGGGTCTCTTACATCTGGTACTCTGGGTTTTCTATCCTATTTCACCCAAAATTGACAACCTAATAGCAGTTTACCTTCAAGATAGAGAGGCAGAGTGATTCAACGCTTATTCATGCACATTGGGTGGACTAGATACTTAGGCCCATATTTATACTTTTTTAGCGTTGCATTTGCATCATTTTGTGACGCAAAAGTGGCGCAAACTTACAAAATACAATTGTATTTTGTAAGTTTGCGCTGCTTTTGCATCAAAAAACAACACAAATGTGACGCTAAAAAAGTATAAATATGGGCCTTAGGACTCTGGAGACAGTAATAGGCCTCAAGTTACA